>NC_044917.1:23071978-23073139 GCF_003576645.1 Ipomoea triloba
CCGTAGTCGTGCGTCATGTATTTCATCAGTCCTGCTTTCTCAAACTTCTTCAGGACTTTTTCCGCCATTTTTGGATTAGGGGAGTTTGTGATGAAGCCATTTCTGTCAAGGATACTCCCCGCCTTGACTTGTTTGATCTGAGAGCGAATGTGTAGCAACTCCCTCTGATATGCGTCGGAAGATGAGGTTGATGTAGAGGATTCGGCCGCCATTGATGAAGGTTAGATGTTTTGGAGGGAATGTGTACTGCGTTTAGTATTTGGGGATTTTGGGTAAACGGTTTTAGCTTGAATCCGGGTAAAGAAGAAGGATTTGGCTTTTATATCGTGTGGATTCGGGTTGGATATATGGGTAGGGTTGAGAGCTTGACCCAAGGAAGGATACCGGTTTTCTTTAAGGAAGTAAAAGGTCAGAAATACCCCTAGTAACGGTCAGCGTATATGAAAAATAAGGGTATTTTTGGTAAATTAACAGAGCGGTTTTAGATTCAGGATAGTGGGGTAATAAAGAAAGGTAACTATATGATCATGCTCCCACTAATCAAGATAACTCCCTTAAGTGCGGAAAACCGCCAGTAACCGATGACCACGTGGCTAGCATTAATATCCAAAGTTAGCCGTTTCCCCTCATATATCAGATTCACCTCTCGAAGGTGAATTGTCTTCCACATGAGTTTAAGGATCTTCCCCCTGAGTGATTGATCCATAAACCTCCTTATTCCTCCGTCTTGATCTGGTTAAGGATCTTCCCCCTGAGTGATTGATCCCTAACCCTCCTTATTCCTCCGTTCAGAGATATCAGTTTGTTATCTTTCGAAGTGACCTCTCGAACTACCCTTCTTCGAGACATAACGTATATAGACAAACTGATCGGGTGACCTCTCGAACTACCTTTCGAACACAGATTGCGAGAGAAACAAGTTTGATTCATCTAAAAGATATCACTTGGAACATATCCTTAAGTTCATTTAGTGATTTCCAGATACATTACATATGAATCAATATCCTATTAGATTCCTTAGAAACTTTTGTTTGGCCTTGGTCAGCCTAATAGGAATCTATCGTTAAAGCAGAGACTAGCCATCTAAAGTCCTATTTGTCTAATAACAGAACTAGGGGTGGCTATTCCCTTTTCTTGTTCTCCTCTCCGGAGCTGCTTACT
>NC_044917.1:23077146-23077644 GCF_003576645.1 Ipomoea triloba
CCTCTCCAAGGTCTTTCTCCCCGCTTCCAGCTACTCCACCTCTCGAGCACTTGACCTTTGATCACCAAGCCCGCGTCAAGCCTCAGGTTTCTTTCACTCGGACAGCTGCCAGGTTACTCCACCTCTCTTGCTTAATCCAAAGCAAGGTGTTTTTGGTTGTCACAGTTGAATGTAACAGGCTCCAATCTGACCACAAGCTATCGTTGAATCAACTTCGATGTAGAGCAGCTTCGGTCACCTTCTGGATGTATAACAGTTTAAGCTTTGTAACTCTCTTGAAACACTAAGATGTGTTTTCTCGCTGTTTTGAATATCAGGATGATATTCCAAGTTGAGCACTTGCACTTGAACGTTTTAGACAGACACTTCTTAAGAATTTCGAACTTCTTTTCTTTTTAACTCACCCTTTTTTTTTGTGTCTTTACGTCCTTATATATGAGAGTAGAGGAATAATTCCGTTGGAGGGAAAATTATTCCGTTTGAAGTTTGTCTCCCACG
>NC_044917.1:23082170-23083148 GCF_003576645.1 Ipomoea triloba
GTGGATGATGTCTCGGCTTTGCTCTTGAAAGAGGATTTGATCTGTTTGCAACGTTGACATGCCTCACAAATTTTATCCTTTCGAAACGTCACTTTGGCCAGTCCTTCCACTAAGTTCCTCTTAGTAAGCTTGTTGATAGTCTTGAAGTTCAGATGACTAAGCTTACTATGCCACTCCCAGCATAAATCTTCCTTGCTCCTTGCTAGCATACATAGGGATGGTTTTGCAGACCTCCAATCCACTATGTACATGTTTCCTTTCCTTGCTGCTTCCAAGACGACTTCGAGAGATTTCTCGCTCATAATCTGGCATTTGCTTTTGGTGAAGATAACTTTGTAGCCCTTGTCACAGAACTGGCTTGTACTAAGGAGATTGAACTTGAGCCCTTCAACGTAGGATACTCCCTTAATAACCAGCTCATTCTTTTGAATTTCACCAACAGCTTTTGTGCGTCCCTTCTTCTCGTTGTCGCCAAATGTCACCAAGGGACCTTCGATAGGTTGGATGTTCTCTAGCAGTGTTAGATTTCCCGTCATGTGTCTCGAACATCCACTGTCAATGAACCACATGTCCCTGGTGTCCTGCAAGGCAATTAAGCAAGTTTAGGTACCCAAACTTTGGGTCCTGGTGGGTTAGTGAGTTTAGGCATCCATTTATACCTTGTGCCCATTATTCCAGGCCTAGGTGCAATGTAGCCATTGTACGTTTGATAATCATAAGGGATGCGAGCAAATGTTTTAGGCCTCTTTGGTGCATAAATCAACTTAGGTAGAGACTTTTCGACCGGCTTATGCACCATGCCTTTCATACGCTGTTTGGTCATGTGAAATTGCTGAAAGTGAGGTTTCTTCCAGAAAGCTTGAGGTAAATTTGTTTGAACATCTTAGAAGTCTCGTAAGCTTGAGGTAAATTTGTTTGAACATCTTAGAAGTCTCGTAAGCTTGAGGTAAATTTGTTTGAACATCTTAGAAGTCTCGT
>NC_044917.1:23087071-23105541 GCF_003576645.1 Ipomoea triloba
AAATATTTTCCGAGTTGAGCTCAAAGTTACCCGGTTGTATTTTCGCTCTTGGTTTACTTGTCGAACTTACAGCGTTTTTGCCTATGCATCGAGACTTGGGGATTTCTACTTAACAGTTGGTATCATCAAAACCTATTACATGATGTTCCTAACAGAATTTTCTTGCGTTAATCAATATATGCTGCTAGGTGATGTTACCATTGGCTAATGTGTAATACCCCGTATTTAATTCAAGCCTTAAAACTCGGTAATTAATTCTACCGTGTAATTAATTTAATTTAATTGGGCTCCGACCTTTCATAGATAAATATATTTCCCATCCGGAATTATTTATTTAATCCAAGGCCCAATTTCCTTGAATTAATTTTGTAAGGGATGTTCTTTAATTGGATCCTTTTCTATTCCTTACAAATATATTAATTATGTAATGGCCCAATCATTGGAAGGACCATATTTATATTCATTAAATTAATATTGGGTAAGGAAGACCCATTTCTTACAAATAAGCCCATGTCTTATTTTAATACTCTAATATGATACATATATTGTGTATGTAATGATTTTCCCTACTCATATAAAGTCTTGTACTTACAACCCTATCTCTCTTTCCTTTTTCGTGCAAAATACATTTCTTCCTACTCTTTCACCTCTAAGAACCCTAAGCATATACTACACTTCATCCTCCAAGATTTCAAGCCAAGATTGCTCTTTTAAGGTCTATAGCTGTAATACCCCGAAATTTTAAACCCAAAATTTCTTTTTATTAAGATTATCTCGGATTTATTATTAAATCCAAACATTTTCAAAAAATATTTCGTTATAATTATGTACCTTTCAAAACAAAGGTTGTTTCGCGAACTCTGGACCAACGTATTTCGAATCAAGTTATTGTTTTAAAAGGGGTCCAGATGTTGTTTGAAATTAACCTATTGTAAAATTTTTATCTCAAAGGATTATTTTGTGCAAAAATATTAATATTAATATTTTTGGTACCAAGCTTATGAGATAAGATTCATCCATATTTTAGTATTATTATTAGAAATATTATTATTATATAGATTTGGATGGATAAGTATCCATATATATTATTATTATATTTACAATTGTGGATAATCATCCATATTTTATAACTATTATTATTATTATTATTATTATTATTATTATTATTATTATGTATGTAATATTAAGTATATATGTATATATGATAAGGATGAAGAAATGAAGTTCATTTCTTCATTCCCCTTCACTGCAATTCCATTTCGTGAGAGAAAAAGAGAGAGAGAGAGAGAGAGAGAGAGAAGCAAAATTTCAAGCTTTGATCGCGATTTGTTCGGTAAAATTTATATTTAATCGGTTAAAAGTTATGTTTTTACTCCTAGTTCATAGTTTTGGGTAGAATTTTGTTGAACCATAATTGTATTATTGTGTTTTATGTTAGGATTTTAAGAGCAAAGGTTGAATCCCGAGCTTCAATCTTCGAATTTCTTGTGTTTGTAGTGAGATTGAGGTAAGTTACCCCTCAAGTTGGAATTATAGCTACTCAAAGTAGGTAATTGGTGAATTAATTTCCAATCCATGAAGTTGTATGTAATTTATGAACTTTTTGCGTATTGGACATGTTGTACATAAAAATTAGGAGTAATATATATAAATATATATATTGTATGTGTGTGCAGCGTGATATATATATATATATTATGTATGTAGGGGATATATATATATATATATATTACGTGAGTGTGGGTGTGTGGTGTGATATATATATATATATATATATATATGTTATGTGTGTTGTGGGGTATATAAATATATTACGTATGTGTGTGTGATATAATATATGTATATAGGTAGTAGTAAAATACATATTATATATATACTATATATATATATACCGTAACATATATATATTGTTGAAAAATATAGGTATTATCCATATACATTATATCATGTACCCTATACCTATTATATATCTATATTATATATTATATTATCAATTANTATATATATATATATATATATATATATATATATATATATATATATATATATATATATTTGGAATGTTTAACTTATATCTCTGTTGTCGAGTCAGATAGTTATGAGTTGTTACAGGTGTATGGGAAGCATGTGTAAGTCAGGAAAATTAGCCTGTGCACCTAGGGAGGAACCGCTAAAGGTTAGCCGGGTTCGACCTAGGTGTGGCGGTGATGCTCCCGGTTGTAGGGTTGACCAACCCGGGGTGTCACAATAGCACTTGGGTAAGTATTTCTCCTTAGGAAGACATCATTGATAAGCACCAAGAATTGTCCGATTTAAAGGTCATTTACGGGCTAAAATTGCATAGTTTGCTACCCATTCATAAGGATTCCATGCATTAAGACTCGGATGTGATCAAAAATCTCTAACACGATTGTGGAAGATGTTTTGAAGCTATTTCTACAGCCACAAGAAGGATTCAGGGCCAAAATGTCGAGAAATGACGAGATCCATTCTGCCTCGAAGATTCAAGGCTCGACGCGTCGAGGAGATGCCGTAACATTTTTATCAAAAATCGGTAGGCCTATATGGACATAAATATAACATATACATGCATATCCAAGCTATGAACATGTATACAAAAATATTCCCAAAGCTCCAAAAACACTATATTTCAACCAAATAATCAATTATCTAATTTCAAGTGACTAAACCAACTTAAGGGAATTCCTTACCTCAACCGGGTTACTAGTTCTCGTAGAAGGCTTTTGGAGTTGATTTCCCCAATTTCACCTTAAAACCCTATGATTCCACCAACAACATAACACAACATACAAGAAATCTTAACTTAGATTCATGCTCTAGGAAGGATTATAAAGCTTTTTACCGAATAAAATTGGAATCTTACCGAATATAGTTGAGAGATGTGAAGGAAATTAGCTATGGAAGCAAGGTATTCATGGAAGAAGACAATGAAGATCACACCCTCTCTCCCTCTCTCTTCATTTCGGCAATAGGAAGAAGAAAAGGGGAAAAAAAATGCTTTTATAATCACATTTAGCTTATGTGATAAGGTAAGGGAAAAAAAAATAATAAAATAATAAAATATCTCAACTTGGACTGATCGGGATTGAAACAAATGAATTTTCGGTAGAAAATAATCCAGATAGAATAAATTCCGAAACTAAAAATTTATTCCAGACTAACCCTCAAAATTGGGCTAGGTTCGGTACACCGCGAAATTTAGCGATGTACGATCAAAATAAATTTTCGCTGCTATGAGCTGATTTAATTAAATAGGAAATTCAAGAATAATAGTATGGTGTCTAAAAATCCATTTCCTATGACAACCGGGTCCGAATACTAGTTCCTAAAATTTTACGGTTCGTGACCGGTACGTACGATCGCAGCTTATTACTAACTATCCTTACTTATAATAATTCTTTTGAGACATCGGGAGATCATAACTTATGAATGTTAACGCCTTAGGATAAAATAATAATGTTAGGAAAATACGGGGTATTACACTCTACCCCCCTTAAAAAGAGTTTCGTCCTCGAAACTTCCTTCTTATTATCCAAGGTTTCACAACTTACAAAAATTTCACAGGCTAGGCTCCAATCTAACTTCCAAAGATTCGAACCGCCTTAACGTTGGTCCCAAGGGGTGAATAGACTTGTATAAGATTTTGCAAATCTTTTCAACCTCTCGTGTGTATTGAACTTAGGATGTTTAGGTTCGATACCTCACGAGGTGAAGACAAAGTTTTATGCGCAGCGGAAATGTTATCCCCTTTTAGTTAGCACGAGTTTTAGTTAGTTCGAGAAGTGAGTTTATATGCAGTGCAATCGAGAGGTTAGCGAGAGATGAAAACAGTAAGTAAATGCAAGAGAGATTTTTAAGTGGTTCGGCCAACCCGCCTACGTCCACTCTTCTTCCAGAAACTCCCTGGAAGGATTGCACTAAAAACTTCCCTTATTTAGTACAATATCGAGCGCTTGAGCTTTGATCACGAAGCCCGCCTCAAGCCTCAGGTTTTTCGCCCCGCTTCTTGTTACTCCACCTCTCGAGCACTTGACCTTTGATCACCAAGCCCGCGTCAAGCCTCAGGTTTCTTTCACTCGGACAGCTGCCAGGTTACTCCACCTCTCTTGCTTAATCCAAAGCAAGGTGTTTTTGGTTGTCACAGTTGAATGTAACAGACTCCAATCTGACCACAAGCTATCGTTGAATCAACTTCAATGTAGAGCAGCTTCGGTCACCTTCTGGATGTATAACAGTTTAAGCTTTGTAACTCTCTTGAAACACTAAGATGTGTTTTCTCGCTATTTTGAATATCAGGATGATATTCCAAGTTAACCACTTTGCACTTTGAACGTTTTAGGCAGACACTTCTTAAGAATTTCGAACCCCTTCTTTTCACTTCTCTTTTTCTTTGTGTCTTTACGTCCTTATATATGAGAGTAGAGGAATAATTCCGTTGGAGGGAAAATTATTCCGTTTGAAATTTGTCTCCCATGCTGATTATGGGTCTTGCATATTTTCAGCATATTTCATGGAGTGGTGATCTTGTAACTTGAACCTCTTTGTCTTGTAGTGAATGTTCCATAGTTCACTTTTCTTGAGTCCATGCTCCACTTTCGTCTTTTGGTAAAAGTTACTCTTTTTATATTCCCATTATTCCTTGTTTGTAGGGAATCAGACCACTTCAGCATTGGTGCACCTTTTGACCGTTTGTGGTGGAAATCTGACGTGTCATCCATTTCCGCCCATTTTGAAATCTTCACGTTCGGCACCTCTTCATTATTCCATCTCCATGATATTCTTCTTCTCCAGACTTTAAGTATGACCGTCCTTCAGCTTTGTTGGAGAATTGTTAGTGTATCGAGACCAAGGTTGATATCTTGATTGCTTAATGTCTCGAACTCAAGTATCGAGAGGTCTATCTCTCGAACTCTGTTTATGTCTCGAACTGGATAACTGTATCGAGAGGTACTACCTCTCGAACTCTGCTTATGTCTCGAGACTTAGTTGATGTCTCGCAGACCCTTATTCCTCCAGAGTTGTCCCATGCTTTCTTCTGATCTGTCTATATGATTACAACACGAGACTTCTAAGATGTTCAAACAAGTTTACCTTAAGCTTAAATATTTTCCGAGTTGAGCTCAAGTTACCCGGTTGTATTTTCGCTCTTAGTTTACTTGTCGAACTTACATTGATTCCTATCTTTCGAGACTTTGGGGATTTCTACTTAACCGTTGGTATCATCAAAACCTATTACATGATGTTCCTAACAATTTCCCCCTTTTTGATGATGCCAACACTTATACTTACTCTATATGGCTGATTTGATAGAAAGAGTTAACATGGATTTTATTTTTCAGCGCATATGGTAAGTTTGACAAATATTCTACTAAACATGAATAAGTAAACTCACGCAACACCCCCAGCAGAAGATATATATATTAAGATTAAGGGAATGTTTACATAACAGAGTTTAGTGGAAAAGATTCAAAGAAATAAGACCAAGAACAACATAAGTATCAATACATTGAAATAAGATGGAGTTTGGACCACGAGAGCTTACTTCTTGTTGCCTTTCCTTTTCTTGTTAATGGCTTCTCGTGTCTTGATGGGGTCTTTCGGATTTACCAGGCTTAAGTATTCATCTGTGACATCTAGATGCCTGTAGTTCCTGTAGGCTTCCCCCACGAACTCACCATCAATTACTCCATCTTTCCACCAAGCGATACATTCTTCTGGAGACATGTTGCTGTGTGTTGATATTCCAGTGATTTTCAGAAGCTTGAATATCTCCAGAGTCAGAATTTGTTCAGTGTCTTCTCTGTTCCCAAACTTAAAGTTTGTCATGAGAAGATCTATCTTCCTTTCTTCTTCTGACTGTCGTTCTTGTCTTTTTCTTCTTCTTTCTCTGTCCTCTTCTCTCCTTCTCTCCATTTCCAGTGTACGCTGGACCCTTAGGTTTTCTGCCTGTTTGGCATCCTCCACTGCTTTGCTCATGATTCTTGGTATTTTTGGAGGTGGTCCAGCTGGTTCACTTGCTGCCCTTTTCTTGCCCGTTGTATCCCCCTTCTTTTTCTCTTTATTTTCCCCCTTGTTGGCATCATCAGTACGGGAGAGGAGGGTGGACATACCTTCGAAGATAGCTTGGAGTTGGGCAGGGACTTGGTTCGACAGGTCATCGAGTATGGCCTTCATCACATCCTGTCGAAGTTCACTGGAATATTGGAAGGCTCGAAGCTCTGCTCGCATCTCGGCTAATTCAGCCCTCGCACTTGCAGCCTCTGCTCGAGCTACAGCGGCTTCATCAGTGGCTTTCCGTGCTGCATCCTCAGCCCATATCGCCTGTTCGAGAAGTTCGGCATGACGGCCTTGGGATTCACTTGTGCCATCAGTAGGCATTGCAGCATTGCGGACCACAGCGAGTATTCTTTCGAGCTGAGCCATCTTCTGAGATTGATCAGCCATGAATTGACGCACTTCGCCAATGAAGACTTCTTCGGCCTGTTGATCATAGTCAGAAGTAGGAGATGAGGATCGAGATGTACCTTTCGTTGGAGGGGACTTGGGTGCTTCCAGATTTCCACCCATGACTTGCAATTGCGAGTCCACCTCTCGATTTAACGTCTGAGGATCCACAGGGACACACGGTTCAGAGCTCGAAGGTAGCTCCATGTCAGGTGCTTCCCGATTTCCACCTGAGGGATGGATCACTTCTTGCTCCTCACCTCTCGAACCTGGGGCCTCAGCTTCAGCAACTGTGGAGATAGGGTCAGCCAGAGAGTGTTCTTCGGTATTGGACGCTTCCCTGTTTTCATCCAATAGAGGTTCCCCCTCAGCATCACCTCTCGAACCAGTGTTGGGAACTTTGTCATCTGCTGGTGAGGTTGGAGACGTAGTGTCGACAGGTGCTTCCGGGTTTCCACCTTCGATGGTATCATCAGTACTCCTCGAACCAGCAGGACTTGGGGCATTCTGCTCATGTTGCTCATTTGACTGCATTTCAGTCTGCTCCGATGAGTCTGGAATGATAATTATTTCAGGAGCAGTAGGAAAACCCGGCAGTGTGAGCAACGGAACTTCACCCTCTCGAATTGTCTGTGCTTCATCAATAGTGGTCGAGGGTGTGGACTCAGGTGGTGGCAAAAGTAGAACGGTGTTAGGTGCCACTTGAAGTGCTTCAGAGGTCTCGGATTCACCTCTCGAGGCTTCTACCTGTTCGTCCAGAGCAGTGTTGCTGACTTGGGACAGTGGGATTGCGGCTGTTGCAATATCATCGTGAGCAACCCTAGAGGTCTCTCCTGGCCCTCTCGTGAACTCAACGTTCTGTCCCAAGGAGATGGCAGTGGCGAGCCTGATATCTTCTCGAAATCGTGCTTCTGTTTCAGGATCTTCTTCAGGCTCAGCTTCAACTTCTGGTGCTTCAACTGCTATGCTCTTCCCTTTATCAGTTCTTTCACTGTTCAGCTTCATTACTCGTGTTTCGTGGGCAAGATCCATCAGTTGTTGAGCTGGGATCTCGGAGATGCCCAACCACTGGAGTGCAAACTGCTCTTCTGCCTCCATTTCAGCTGCTTGACTCATCAATTGAGTGAAAGAACTGGTTCTCCAGTTGATCCACCTGATCACCCTGGAGAAGTCATCAAGAGTGGGTGCTTCCACTGCCAACTGAGTGGAAACTTCTTCATATAAGTCATCCCGCCCATCAGAGATGATTTCAGTAGCAGAGATTGCTTCGTCTATCTGAGCTGTGATCTCTCGACTATGCTCCAAGAGATCATCTCCCACCCTGACTGTGTAGTCTGTCTCTCGAACCATCTCACATGGTTCTTCTGCATCCCCTTGTACTGGATCACTGATCCCAGTACCTTCAACCTCTCGAGCCATCTCTCGAGATAAACCAACAGAGTCACCAGTACCCTCAGCAGTAATATCATCATTAACACACAAATCTCTTGACAGGGACCTGGTAGGGGGCACTCTCTCAACCTCAGTGGCCAGTGTAGCCTGAGGTTCCCCCTGGGCTTGTGCCCTGTCCTCGAAGGGTACTTGTATAACTGACGGTTCCACCTCTTGAACCCGGGTGACAACAACAGTTTTGGCTTTCCTAGCCCTCTTTGGCAGATGAACCCTTTGTATCAGTACATCGAGAGGTTCATCATCAGAATTCTTTTCCTCGGTTTGGGCTTCTTTTGCCCCTTCCTTTTGGCTGTGAGGGAGAAGGTGCAGCTTTAACACCTTTAGTTTTGGGGACTAGAGATTTCGTCCTACCCATATAGGTATTTCGATGAATCTCTTTTCCCTCCCTCAGTTCGAAGCCCTTCAGGCTTAGGAGAAATTGCACAACAAAGCCGAAACCAACCTTTTTACTGATCGACAGGTTGGCGTTGGAGACTGAGCGCATCACTTGCTGTTGGAGGAAGTTGAAGATAATATGTGCCCAGTCCAGCTTGTTGTTGTTCCAAATGGCATGGAGGATTTTGAGGAGGTCTAGACTAACCTCGTCAGTTCCGGACACCTTGCCGAGCACAAACTTCATGATTAGGTCGGCAGCGAGAGCAAACCTCTCCTTTAGGTGGTACTTGCGGAGGGCAGAGGATGCTCTGGGTGGTGCAGTCGCTAGTCGGATTTTCTCCCAGAAAGCTTGCTTGTCCAAGTCGTAATACGATAGATGCTTGACTGCTTCCTCCGATGACGCGAAATCAAATGCCGCTCTGAGGTCACCTACAGATGTTGTGATGGGAAAATCATTAAAGCGGCTTTCGATTTTACCCTTCGTGACCTTGGCATTTGCGAACCATTCTGTGAAGTCGAGGGCGTGAATGGTCCGGTAGTCGTGCGTCATGTATTTCATCAGTCCTGCTTTCTCAAACTTCTTCAGGACTTTTTCCGCCATTTTTGGATTAGGGGAGTTGGTGATGAAGCCGTTTCTGTCAAGGATACTCCCCGCCTTGACTTGTTTGATCTGAGAGCGAATGTGTAGCAACTCCCTCTGATATGCGTCGGAAGATGAGGTTGATGTAGAGGATTCGGACGCCATTGATGAAGGTTAGATGTTTTGGAGGGAATGTGTACTGCGTTTAGGATTTGGGGATTTTGGGTAAACGGTTTTAGCTTGAATCCGGGTAAAGAAGAAGGATTTGGCTTTTATATCATGTGGATTCGGGTTGGATATATGGGTAGGGTTGAATATTTGATCCGAGAAAAGATACCGGTTAATTTCAAAGAAGTAAAAGGTCAGAAATACCCTTTATAACGGTTATGTATGTAATGTATGGTAAGGATATTTTGGTAAAGTATAATGCGGTTTTTGGATAGTGGGATATAATGAGATGTTTATACAGGCATGCTCCCATTAATCAAGATAATGCCCTTAAGTGCGAAAAACCGTCAGTAACCGATGACCACGTGGCTAGCATTAATATCCAAAGTTAGCCGTTTCCCCTCATATATCAGATTCACCTCTCGAAGGTGAATTGTCTTCCACATGAGTTTAAGGATCTTCCCCCTGAGTGATTGATCCCTAAACCTCCTTATTCCTCCTTCTTGATTTGGTTAAGGATCTTCCCCCTGAGTGATTGATCCCTAACCCTCCTTATTCCTCCGTTCAGAGATATCAGTTTGTTATCTTTCGAAGTGACCTCTCGAACTACCCTTCTTCGAGACATAACGTATATAGACAAACTGATCGGGTGACCTCTCGAACTACCTTTCGAACACAGATTGCGAGAGAAACAAGTTTGATTCATCTAAAAGATATCACTTGGAACATATCCTTAAGTTCATTTAGTGATTTCCAGATACATTACATATGAATCAATATCCTATTAGATTCCTTAGAAACTTTTGTTTGGCCTTGGTCAGCCTAATAGGAATCTATCGTTAAAGCAGGAACTAGCCATCTAAAGTCCTATTTGTCTAATAACAGAACTAGGGGTGGCTATTCCCTTTTCTTGTTCTCCTCTCCGGAGCTGCTTACTGTAGTTGGGAGTGACCATCTTCATCGCTAATCCTCTTAATGTCTTTGGATTAGGTATGATCACCCCTTTGACTGCTGCTGACCTCAGAAAGTCCCATCTGGTCTTCCTCTCCATTTCCCTTGGTTCTCCATTTGGTTGAGGAAGGCCCTTTTCCAGAATGTGCAGCAGTAGGAGTCCCTCTTGTGCAGGACTCTCCTCCCGATTCCAGTATCCCATCGTTGTGGATCTCCTCGTATTTGGGGATCCATTCACCTTGGATGGGAATAGGATTCTTGCTTGGATTATCAGGAAGCTCCGTAATCTGTTCACCCTTCGTTGATTCTGGATAGTTTTCTCCTTGAAAATCTTTGGACTTGACTGCCGGTTTCTTTCCTCTATAAAAGAATGGAACATCATCTTTTCCTTTCTTTTTCTCCATGGGAAGTTGATGGTATGAACTTCTGAAAGAAACCCTCTTATTTATAGCCCAATAGGGTTACCACTGTTGAGTCACGGGATGCAATATGAATGACCATTCAATGCTTGTGTAACTCCAAAGCTGCCATAAAGTTGATGAAACCGCCCCTCACATGCGAAACAGTTCATGGCACTAAATACAAGAAGATAAGATTTGACCATTCATCCCAATTCTATCATTCCCAATTCTAACCTTAGTTGAGAGAATCTATTTTCACATAACGCTTTTGTGAAAATATCTGCTAGTTGCTCCTCCGTTGCAACATATTCCAAAGTAATGTCCTTCTTCTCAACATGGTCTCGGATGAAGTGATACTTAATATCAATATGCTTTGTTCTAGAATGTAACACTGGATTGTGGGTGATGGCAATAGCACTTGTATTGTCACACATGATCTTAACCTCCTTACACTCAACCCCATAATCCAGTAATTGTTGCTTCATCCATAAAACCTGAGCACAGCAACTTCCAGCTGCTACATACTCTGCCTCAGCGGTGCTTGTAGCTATCGAATGCTGTTTCTTGCTAAACCATGAGACAAGTCTTCCACCTAGAAACTGACATGTCCCTGATGTGCTTTTTCGATCTATCTTACAGCCGGCAAAGTCCGCATCTGAATAACCCATAAGTTCGAAAGATCCACCTCTCGAATACCAAAGTCCAACACTTTGCGTACCTTTGAGATATCTAAGGATCTTTTTAGATGCATTTAAGTGACTTTCCTTAGGACTTGCCTGAAATCTAGCACATACACCTACTGCAAAGGATATATCTGGTCTACTAGCAGTTAAATAAAGAAGAGATCCGATGATACCTCGATATGTAGTTTGATCGACCTCTCGACCTTCACTGTCGACATCGATACGTAGAGAGGTTCCCATGGGTACTTTGACTGAGGATTTCCCTTCTATATTGTATTTTCTGAGCAGATCCTTGGTGTATTTCTCCTGATTGATGAAGATACCTTCCTTAAGCTGTCTCACTTGTAATCCAAGGAAGTAGTTTAGTTCTCCCATCATGCTCATCTCGAACTTCCCTTTCATCAACCTGGAGAACTTCTCGCACAAGTCTGGATTGGTGCTTCCAAAAATGATATCGTCCACATAGATTTGCACCAATAAGATGTGATCCCCATCCTTAATTCTAAACAATGTTTTGTCCACTAGGCCTTTGGTGAACCCACACTGAAGTAGAAAAGAGGATAAGGTATCATACCAAGCTCTCGGAGCTTGTTTTAAGCCGTAAAGTGCCTTCTTTAATTTGTATACTTTGTCAGCTCCCACGTCCTTCAAGAAACCCGGAGGTTGTTCAACGTACACCTCTTCTTCGAGAAGTCCGTTCAGAAAAGCGCTCTTGACATCCATTTGATATACCTTAAAATCTTTGAAGGCGGCATATGCGAGAAAGATGCGTATGGCTTCGAGACGTGCCACTGGAGCGAAGGTTTCATCAAAATCTATTCCTTCCTCCTGACAATAGCCTTTGGCAACAAGTCTGGCCTTGTTCCTAACAATAACTCCATCCTCATTCATCTTGTTTCTGAAAACCCACTTTGTACCAATGACATTCTGATGATGAGGTCTCGGAACTAGTTCCCAAACATCGTTCCGTTCAAACTGATGAAGTTCCTCTTGCATGGCTTGCACCCAATCTGGATCACATAGAGCCTCTTCGATCACCTTAGGCTCTATTTGAGATAGAAAGCAAGCAAACATGCTTTCTCTGTATGCTGATCTGGTTCGAACTCTGTCACGTACATCTCCAATCACTTGATCAGCAGGGTGACTTCTCAGCCATCTTAGGTCGGGTTGTGGCTCCTCAGTTGATACTTCCGTTGAAGGTTGAGATGTGGGTTGAACATCTATGATCTGGATTTGATCAACTGAGTCAGGAGCTTTCTTCTTGGTAGACTCTTCATCATCTGATTCTGACTGGAGTTCCGCTACGTCTCGAATTATAGACTGCTTGTCTTCGAGAGGTAAGTTTGATCTCTCGATGGACTCTGGCTGATCTTCCTCAGCTACTTCCGTTGTCTTTGATGGTTGATCTGTCGATGCCCTTTCATCAAAGGTAACATGTATGGACTCTTCAACCACTAAACTCCGCTTGTTGAAGACTCTGAATGCTTTGCTTGTTGATGAGTATCCTAGAAATACTCCATCATCTGCCTTTTCTTCAAAAGTTCTTCGTTGAGCCTTCCCATTGTTGTGGATATAGCATTTGCACCCGAATGTGTGGAAGTGGCTTACATTCGGTTTTCTTTCATTCCACAACTCATATGGAGTCTTTCCAACTCCTTTCACGATCAAGGACCGATTTTGGGTATAGCATGCTGTGTTGATTGCTTCTGCCCAAAATCCTAGTGATATGTTGGCTTGTGAGAGCATGGTCCTTGCAGCTTCCTTAAGAGTTCTGTTCCTTCTTTCAGCAACCCCGTTTTGTTGGGGCGTTCGAGCCGCTGATAGTTGATGATGAATCCCGTTCTCGTTGCAGTAGCTCTCGATTACTTGATTTATGAACTCTCCACCTTGATCTGACCGGATCTTTAGTATCGAGACATCCTTTTCAACTTGAACTTGCTTCAAGAGATTTGGCAGGGCAATTTTTGTCTCACTTTTCTTGGTTAAGAACACGGTCCATGTGAATCTTGTGTAGTCATCTACTACCACAAGAGTGTACTTCTTTCCCTTTATGCTGGGTGGATCCACTGGGCCAAATAAGTCCATGTGAAGAAGACTTAATGGTCTAGTGGATGATGTCTCGGCTTTGCTCTTGAAAGAGGATTTGATCTGTTTGCAACGTTGGCATGCCTCACAGATTTTATCCTTTCGAAACGTCACTTTGGGCAGTCCTTCCACTAAGTTCCTCTTAGTAAGCTTGTTGATAGTCTTGAAGTTCAGATGACTAAGCTTACTATGCCAATCCCAGCATAAATCTTCCTTGCTCCTTGCTAGCATACATAGGGATGGTTTTGCAGACCTCCAATCCACTATGTACATGTTTCCTTTCCTTGCTGCTTCCAAGACGACTTCGAGAGATTCCTCGTTCATAATCTGACATTTGCTTTTGGTGAAGACAACCTTGTAGCCTTTGTCACAGAACTGGCTTGTACTAAGGAGATTGAACTTGAGCCCTTCAACGTAGGATACTCCCTTAATAACCAGCTCATTCTTTTGAATTTCACCAACAGCTTTTGTGCGTCCCTTCTTCTCGTTGTCGCCAAATGTCACCAAGGGACCTTCGATAGGTTGGATGTTCTCTAGCAATGTTAGATTTCCCGTCATATGTCTCGAACATCCACTGTCAATGAACCACATGTCCCTGGTGTCCTGCAAGGCAATTAAGCAAGTTTAGGTACCCAAACTTTGGGTCCTGGTGGGTTAGTGAGTTTAGGCATCCATTTATACCTTGTGCCCATTATTCCAGGCCTAGGTGCAATGTAGCCATCGTACGTTTGATAATCATAAGGAATGCTAGCAAACGTTTTAGCCCTTTTTGGTGCATAAATCAACTTAGGTAGAGACTTTTCGACCGGCTTATGCACCATGCCTTTCATACGCTTTTTGGTCATGTGAAATAGTTGAAAGTGAGGTTTCTTCCAGACATTGTGATTCGATGACCAATCCTCACTAGATGGATAGAGTCTGCCTTTCTCCATCCGTGAGTTCCTAACTATGTGGATCTCAGACCTTCCATATTTGCCTTGAGGCGCATTATATGGAATGTAGCTCTTTTTGTACTTGGAATGGCCTTGCGAGAGATAGCGAGGTGATCTCTCGATATTGTTTACCCGGCCATTCTTCGTAGCTTTCCTATACTTTCCATTGCTGGTGTATAGGGACGGTTTATTAATAGCTACCCTGGTCTTTTTCGTTGGTCCTTTATAACCTTTATTTGGTTTGGGTTGAGATCCTCCATTTCTTGAAGTTCCCAAACCGTTGGTCTGTTTATTTCTCGAGAGATGGTCTCGATGGAACCCTAGCCCGGTTCTATCACTTGTAGGTCTGTGATCATTCATCATTTTCTCCATAGCTTTGGAGGAATTAGAGTATGATGCTATAACCTTTCTAAGATCATTTTCTGTGATCTCTCGAGTTTTGCACTCTTCAGTTAGTTGGATTATTTTAGCTTCTAACTCACTTACTTTGAGAGTTAGCTCTGAATTCTCTTTCGAGACGTTCTTAAGCATATCTCTTTCAGCAGTTAGCTTGCTGTTTTCCTCCCTGATTTTGGCATGAGTGCTATTAGCGACTGCGAGATCCCTTTTAAATGTTTCAAGCATCTCAAAGGGATCTTCATCGCTTCTGAAGGAAGAACAACGAGAGGTAGAAGTAGAGCAGCGAGATGTGGAAGTAGAGGTTACCTCATTGTCAATGGCCATTAGGCATTGATTCTCTTCTTCCTCGGTGTATAAGCAGATGAGCCCCCTCTCATCCTCTGAGCTGCTGCTGCTTTCACTGGAGCTCGACGTCTCGGACTCCTCGATTGTTCTCTCGAGTTCCTCAGCAACAAGCGCCTTTCTGCGCAGATGTTTCTTTGTATCTCCCTTGAAGCCACTTTGTGCTGGCTTCTCTTTAGGTTCCTCCTTTCTCCTGGAGTTCCTACATTCTAGGCCTTGATACTTGCTTACCTTAGGGTAAGGACAGTCAGCCTTGAAGTGCCCTGGTCTCCTACAGTTGTAGCATAGACCTTGATCTTCTTCCTCCATTCCTCTGGATGTGTATTTCTCATTTTTCCTTCTTGAGGAGGAAGGTGAACTTGTGTTGCTTTCCGGTGTCTTCTTCATGAACTTCCTGAATTTTCTTATGAAGAAAGCAAACTGTTCGTCAGATAAAAAATCAGTGGGATTAGAATCTGACCTTGAGGAGGTGGTTGGTTGGTCCGCAACCAGTGCCACATTCCGTCTGTCCACCACGTCCTCATCTCTTGGAAACATCTCAAATTCGAAGGCTTTGAGATCTCTGAATAGTTGGTCGGTTGTGGTGTTCTTCAAATCCCTGTGATCACGCATTGTGATCACCTTCATTTCCCACTCCTTGGTAAGGCCTCGTAGGACCTTCAGGTTTAGCTCCTTTTGTGGAATCTCCTTCTCGAGATCACTGATCTCTATTGATAGCTTCATGAAACGAGATTCCATGCTGTCGATGCTCTCCCCTGGCTTCATCTTGAAGTCCTCGAACTTCTTCATGGCCACGGTGAGCTTGTTCTCCTTCTCCTGTTCGTCACCTTCACCAATTAACATCAAAGTATCCCATACCTCTTTCGCCGTTTTGCACTTTCTTACTTTTGGAAAGATGGTTTCGTCTATAGCTCTGAAGAGAATATCCTTGGCAATGTTGTCCAAGTTGTTTCTCTTCCTATCATCACTTGTCCATTCTTCCCTAGGTTTGGGGACATACTTTGGTGTATCTCTGGTTTGCTCAGCAGTCGTGTTTACCATCATGATCTTGACTGGTCCAGATGTTATAACTTCGGCCATCTCATCATGGAGGGCTGATAGATACGCAAGCATGCGTGTTTTCCAGTCATCGAACCTGCTAAGATCAAAGAGAAGATGTCTCGACAACATGCTATCCATATTAGAAAAATTATCTCGTGCTTTGAAAACTTTTAAAGGATTTTTCAAAGAAGGATCTCTAGGCAATATAAACAAAGGTTTATATCGATCAGAGAACTGGCTCTGATACCAATTGTTGGTCCCAAGGGGATGGGGTACAAGTCTAGAGGGGGGGGGGAATAGACTTGTATAAGATTTTGCAAATCTTTTCGACCTCTCGTGTGTATTGAACTTAGGATGTTTAGGTTCGATACCTCACGAGGTGAAGACAAAGTTTTATGCGCAGCGGAAATGTTATCCCCTTTTAGTTAGCACGAGTTTGAGTTAGTTCGAGAGGTGTGTTTATATGCAGTGCAATCGAGAGGTTAGCGAGAGATAAAAGCAGTAAGTAAATGCAAGAGAGATTTTTAAGTGGTTCGGCCAACCCGCCTACGTCCACTCTTCTTCCAGAAACTCCCTGGAAGGATTGCACTAAAAACTTCCCTTTTTAGTACAATATCGAGCGCTTGAGCTTTGATCACGAAGCCCGCCTCAAGCCTCAGGTTTTTCGCCCCGCTTCTTGTTACTCCACCTCTCGAGCACTTGACCTTTGATCACCAAGCCCGCGTCAAGCCTCAGGATCTTCACAAGACAGCTCCCAGGTTACTCCGCCTCTCCAAGGTCTTTCTCCCCGCTTCCAGTTACTCCACCTCTCGAGCACTTGACCTTTGATCACCAAGCCCGCGTCAAGCCTCAGGTTTCTTTCACTCGGACAGCTGCCAGGTTACTCCACCTCTCTTGCTTAATCCAAAGCAAGGTGTTTTTGGTTGTCACAGTTGAATGTAACAGACTCCAATCTGACCACAAGCTATCGTTGAATCAACTTCGATGTAGAGCAGCTTCGGTCACCTTCTAGATGTATAACAGTTTAAGCTTTGTAACTCTCTTAAACACTAAGATGTGTTTTCTCGCTGTTTTGAATATCAGGATGATATTCCAAATTTAGCACTTGCACTTGAACGTTTTAGACAGACACTTCTTAAGAATTTCGAACCTCTTTTCTTTTTAACTCCTTTTTCTCTCTTTTCCCCTTTTTTCTTCCCCTTTTTTTCTTCTGTGTCTTTACGTCCTTATATATGAGAGTAGAGGAATAATTCCGTTGGAGGGAAAATTATTCCGTTTGAAATTTGTCTCCCATGCTGATCATGGGTCTTGCATATTTTCAGCATATTTCATGGAGTGGTGATCTTGTAACTTGAACCTCTTTGTCTTGTAGTGAATATTCCATAGTTCACTTTCTTGAGTCCATGCTCCACTTTCGTCTTTTGGTAAAAGTTACTCTTTTTATATTCCCATTATTCCTTGTTTGTAGGGAATCAGATCACTTCAGCATTGGTGCACCTTTTGACCGTTTGTGGTGGAAATCTGACGTGTCATCCATTTCCGCCCATTTTGAAATCTTCACGTTCGGCACCTCTTCATTATTCCATCTCCATGATATTCTTCTTCTCCAAACTTTAAGTATGACCGTCATTCAGCTTTGTTGGAGAATTGTTAGTGTATCGAGACCAAGGTTGATATCTTGATCGCTTGATGTCTCGAACTCAAATATCGAGAGGTCTATCTCTCGAACTCTGTTTATGTCTCGAACTGGATAACTGTATCGAGAGGTACTACCTCTCGAACTCTGCTTATGTCTCGAGACTTAGTTGATGTCTCGCAGACCCTTATTCCTCCAGAGTTGTCCCATGCTTTCTTCTGATCTGTCTATATGATTACAACACGAGACTTCTAAGATGTTCAAACAAGTTTACCTTAAGCTTAAATATTTTCCGAGTTGAGCTCAAGTTACCCGGTTGTATTTTCGCTCTTAGTTTACTTGTCGAACTTACATTGATTCCTATCTTTCGAGACTTTGGGGATTTCTACTTAACCGTTGGTATCATCAAAACCTATTACATGATGTTCCTAACACTTAATACCAACTTATAACCTTAAGCTCCGATTTCACTCTGTAACAGAGCGTATTTCCAAAACCTTATTACCTTATGCTCTGATTTCACTTTGTAACAGAGCATACCCAATTCTATTATCGATAACAAGGACCTCAAATCCTAAGCTCTGATCTCCACTATGTAACTGAGCTTACCAAACTCTATTGCCCAAAACAAGGATTTCATATCCTAAGCTCTGATACCACTTTGTAACACCCCAATTTTCAACTCTTACATTTATTACAAAATCCGTAATAAAACGCTGCGGAAGCTTACATCATATCCACAGAAAACCGGGTGCTACCGCCACACCTAGAGCGAATTCTATCACCTCTTTGACAAACTCCACTCTAAGTGCACAGGCTAAACTTACAACATTAATAACAATCCCTGTCTACATCAAAGAGTAGACCTCAACCTGTACTTCCCTTCTATTCCGAGCTCATCGGCTACAGGGGCCCACACTAATCTGCAACTGATAAGAAACACATTGAAGTGCAGTTAGC
>NC_044917.1:23106395-23142699 GCF_003576645.1 Ipomoea triloba
GCTCAAGCACGAGCAAAGATTGGAAGAAAGTATAACTGGACACAAGCTGGTCACTCATCGGATACTTCATCATATACAATACTAGGATATTCTTGGATATACTTCATATTCAAGTCTCATACTTGAATTCAATCCAGCAAGTTATACACTTATATATTCTACTAACACTACATATATCCATTTCCAATACTATTATTATAATAGTATAAACCCATAGTCAATCATTTATGAATCAATCGATTCATAGCACCATTAATATTAACATCCTTAACCTTATTCCTTATCATGAATCTCAATTCATCTTACAATCCAATCATCGTCGGTGATCCATAATCATGGTTCCACCATTAACTAATAATAGATAGCTGTCCTTGTCATTATTTCCATTGACAACTTCCACCATGATCAACACCATTAGATCGTAACTTGAGGTAAAGTCATTACCTAACCATAATCCAAAGTCGTTCAACAACTATTTCTTCAAAATTCACCATATTCAATCTTTATCTCAATATTTCCATATAACAATTTCCTTAATAAATATCGTAATATCATCACCACTCAAAATTCCTTTAAACCATAATATCTTTACCAAAGAGATATTTTAAATCCTCAAGTAAACACCAACAATCCCCAAATCAAAAGAATCACTTCCAAGTTCTTAAAATAATAACCAAAGAGAGAATTCCAACCTCTCCAAATAAATTCGAAAGGAGTAGTTCCAATCTTTCAACATAACCACCAAATAGAGAGTATTGCCCATAACAAAGATCTCACAATAATCATCAAATATAATCCTTCAAATAATTAGTCCCACCTTGATAATATATTAATTACCATTCCGTCTATTCATCCAGTCATTAAACCTTAATAACTGTTATCAGTCCTTAATCACTATAATTAGAGATTAATTACCTCCTGAACTCCATTGTTAATCCATCATTAATTACTAAGTCCTTAATTAAGCTCTAATTACTATCTATAATCATTACAATCATCAGTAATAACCATCCTAACTTTATCACCATTTCATAACCCATGTATCAACATGTTATAACATCATCATCATTCTCATAACCTCTTAGGTTCATTACAACCCCATCATCTAAACATCAATAATAATAATCAAAGCTTATACAATTTGATCTTACTCTCGAACCTACTGGACTCCACTGGACGCGCCGCGTCCAACACGTTCCGCCTATTCGGGACAGTAAATGAGCTTGGCGCAGTCCGAAAGATTGAGCCGGTAAAAATAGTTCCCGAACTCCTTTTCACTTGACATTTTTATGGTAGAACCCCAACTCATAGTACTTGATGTCCATAAAAAGTTTTGGTCATTTTGGTTCGCGAATAAACACAGAAAATTCCATCTTTGCCCTTGGCAGTGTGCTGTCCGGAATTTTTCTCTCTCTGGACCAGTTTTGGAGAAAAATTCGAAAACCATACTTATACTACTCCGATCATTATGAAATTTTATATGCGGGTTCTACACTTATAGAACTACATGTCTAAAAAAAATAAGATCAAAATACCTTACCAATTTTTCTCAATAAATCTCGGAAGTTACTGCCAGAATCTATCCTGATTTCTTTTCACTATTTTCACAAGTATAAGCCTATATGGACATAAATATAACATATACATGCATATCCAAGCTATGAACATGTATACAAAAATATTCCCAAAGCTCCAAAAACACCATATTTCAACCAAATAATCAATTATCTAATTTCAAGTGACTAAACCAACTTAAGGGAATTCCTTACCTCAACCGGGTTACTAGTTCTCGTAGAAGGCTTTTGGAGTTGATTTCCCCAATTTCACCTTAAAACCCTATGATTCCACCAACAACATAACACAACATACAAGAAATCTTAACTTAGATTCATGCTCTAGGAAGGATTATAAAGCTTTTTACCGAATAAAATTGGAATCTTACCGAATATAGTTGAGAGATGTGAAGGAAATTAGCTATGGAAGCAAGGTATTCATGGAAGAAGACAATGAAGATCACACCCTCTCTCCCTCTCTCTCTCTCTCTTCATTTCGGAAATAGGAAGAAGAAAAGGGGAAAAAAAATGCTTTTATAATCACATTTAGCTTATGTGATAAGGTAAGGGAAAAAAATAATAAAATAATAAAATATCTCAACTTGGACTGATCGGGATTGAAACAGATGAATTTTCGGTAGAAAATAATCCAGATAGAATAAATTCCGAAACTAAAAATTTATTCCAGACTAACCCTCAAAATTGGGCTAGGTTCGGTACACCGCGAAATTTAGCAATGTACGATCAAAATATATTTTCGCTGCTATGAGCTGATTTAATTAAATAGGAAATTCAAGAATAATAGTATGGTGTCTAAAAATCCATTTCCTAGGACAACCGGGTCCGAATACTAGTTCCTAAAATTTTACGGTTCGTGACCGGTACGTACGATCGCAGCTTATTACTAACTGTCCTTACTTATAATAATTCTTTTGAGACATCGGGAGATCATAACTTATGAATGTTAACGCCTTAGGATAAAATAATAATGTTAGGAAAATACGGGGTATTACACGACGTTGCCGGGGAAGGCAAACGGTTTTTGAATTGTGTTGACATTTTTGAAGTTGGATTTTAAGAGTTCTTGAATTTCTTTCTTTTTGTTTGTTTTATTTTCTCATTTTTGTTTGCTTGATTAGAGAAGTGAGCTTATTTATCTTGAATATATTGTTGCTCACTTGCAACTNTCTCGAACCTACTGGACTCCACTGGACGCGCCGCGTCCAACACGTTCCGCCTATTCGGGACAGTAAATGAGCTTGGCGCAGTCCGAAAGATTGAGCCGGTAAAAATAGTTCCCGAACTCCTTTTCACTTGACATTTTTATGGTAGAACCCCAACTCATAGTACTTGATGTCCATAAAAAGTTTTGGTCATTTTGGTTCGCGAATAAACACAGAAAATTCCATCTTTGCCCTTGGCAGTGTGCTGTCCGGAATTTTTCTCTCTCTGGACCAGTTTTGGAGAAAAATTCGAAAACCATACTTATACTACTCCGATCATTATGAAATTTTATATGCGGGTTCTACACTTATAGAACTACATGTCTAAAAAAAATAAGATCAAAATACCTTACCAATTTTTCTCAATAAATCTCGGAAGTTACTGCCAGAATCTATCCTGATTTCTTTTCACTATTTTCACAAGTATAAGCCTATATGGACATAAATATAACATATACATGCATATCCAAGCTATGAACATGTATACAAAAATATTCCCAAAGCTCCAAAAACACCATATTTCAACCAAATAATCAATTATCTAATTTCAAGTGACTAAACCAACTTAAGGGAATTCCTTACCTCAACCGGGTTACTAGTTCTCGTAGAAGGCTTTTGGAGTTGATTTCCCCAATTTCACCTTAAAACCCTATGATTCCACCAACAACATAACACAACATACAAGAAATCTTAACTTAGATTCATGCTCTAGGAAGGATTATAAAGCTTTTTACCGAATAAAATTGGAATCTTACCGAATATAGTTGAGAGATGTGAAGGAAATTAGCTATGGAAGCAAGGTATTCATGGAAGAAGACAATGAAGATCACACCCTCTCTCCCTCTCTCTCTCTCTCTTCATTTCGGAAATAGGAAGAAGAAAAGGGGAAAAAAAATGCTTTTATAATCACATTTAGCTTATGTGATAAGGTAAGGGAAAAAAATAATAAAATAATAAAATATCTCAACTTGGACTGATCGGGATTGAAACAGATGAATTTTCGGTAGAAAATAATCCAGATAGAATAAATTCCGAAACTAAAAATTTATTCCAGACTAACCCTCAAAATTGGGCTAGGTTCGGTACACCGCGAAATTTAGCAATGTACGATCAAAATATATTTTCGCTGCTATGAGCTGATTTAATTAAATAGGAAATTCAAGAATAATAGTATGGTGTCTAAAAATCCATTTCCTAGGACAACCGGGTCCGAATACTAGTTCCTAAAATTTTACGGTTCGTGACCGGTACGTACGATCGCAGCTTATTACTAACTGTCCTTACTTATAATAATTCTTTTGAGACATCGGGAGATCATAACTTATGAATGTTAACGCCTTAGGATAAAATAATAATGTTAGGAAAATACGGGGTATTACACGACGTTGCCGGGGAAGGCAAACGGTTTTTGAATTGTGTTGACATTTTTGAAGTTGGATTTTAAGAGTTCTTGAATTTCTTTCTTTTTGTTTGTTTTATTTTCTCATTTTTGTTTGCTTGATTAGAGAAGTGAGCTTATTTATCTTGAATATATTTTGCTTGATTAGAGAAGTGAGCTTATTTATCTTGAATATATTGTTGCTCACTTGCAACTACTTCTAGTTGCAAATATTTGTTGTTTTGCTCACTTGCAACTACTTCTAGTTGCAAATATTTGTTGTTGGCTAAGCTTTGTGCAGGAAATTTTTGCAAATATTTGTTGTTGGCTAAGCTTTGTGCAGGAAATTTTTGTTGAAAATCACTTGAAAGCTTGCCAATGAGTGCTCAAATGAATCCCCATGGTAACCACATCATGGAAGACAATCTTATAGAAATCCTCTACCCCAACCATATCCCTATTACCCCCATTCTACCTATATTTACCCTCCACCAACATATCACTACCCACCTCCAAATCCTTACCCATTTCCACACCACTACTTACCACCTCCCTATCCTTATCCATTTCATACACACAATCATCACCCACACCCATATGAAACACCACCTCCACCTTTCCAAGAAAATTACCCTTCACAATCACCCAATTTTCAAGAAAATGACTCGTTAAGCTCTAAAGAGATATCCCAAAATATAGAGAGTAAGCTTGTCTAAATGATGAAACAAATCGACCCAAGCTATACTCACGAGCCATATTCATTCCCCAATTCCCACCTAAACACCCACTACCCACCTCCATCCCAAATTCATCAAGAAAACAATACTACACATTTCTTTGAAACACCACCCTCATTCCCATATTTTACCCATACCAATCCTTGTGATTATATCCCACCGGCCAAGGACGAAATTGATATTCTAAAAGAAAAAATAGAAGCATTCACGAGGATGGCCAAGGAGGATACGGCTAACTTAAAAGCCGAAATCAAGAGCGAATTGAAAGACTATCTTGCTACCCTCCGGGAGGAAGGACTTCCATTAGAAGAGGTTGAAACGAAAATGCTATCTATGATGGAGGAGCTCATGAAGACAAGCTCACTACGGGTTAACTACCCCATTGTAGATGATTCCCCGACTTTGGAAGCCCATCCAAGGATTGCACAAGAGGTTGATAAAGAACAAAATGCTAGTAAAGAGGTGAGTGTTGGAGAGAAAGTAGATTGTTATGCCCTGGTGCTTGAAGAAGTCCCAATTTTTGAATTAGAAGATCCAAAAGAGGTAGAGATGGAGAGTGTAGATGAGGACATCGAAGTAGTGTGGGAAGATGAAGAGCCGACATGTGGTAACGTTCTTAATTCTTCTTGTGTTAATATTCTTGAAAATCCTTGTGCTCTTATTGAAAACACTTTTGACACTTGTGTGGATGACTCCCCTTTGAATTGCAATAGTGATCTATATGCTTATGACACTACTCGTTTTTATTTCCGGGAGGATGATTCCATAGGCTTTGTTAATGATGATTCTATTAACAAGTGTGAAAGTGTTGATTCATTTGATAATGATAGTTGTGTTCCTCATAAGGATGACTCCCTTTGCATTAATATTTCCATTACATGTGATTATGATTGCTTTAAATTTCGGGAGGATGATTTCGTAGAAAATTGTGATATATTGATTAATGATTGTAAGGATTCTCTCTTGTTTGCTAATGATTATGCTTGCTTTAACTTTTTGGAAGATGAATCCTTTGACTTAGGAGAGAATGAATTGATGAGTGAGGGGGATGATGCTTCATTTTACTCATGTGAGGGTGAGAATGATTTTTCTAATCAAATAGAGTGGGAGATGAGAAAAGAAAATGTGAGGAAGAGATGGTAGAAAATGATGGGATTTTCACGTTTGATCTTATGGAGAAAGTTGAGTGGGGAAACCTTGTTAAAACCGAAATTGAGAAAGGGAGTGAGAAGATGTGGTATAAAGAGAGTGCTACAAATGAAAAAATCTTTAGGGGGAGAAGAGAGGAAGAGGAAAAGGAAGTTCACACCATCCTAGAAGAATTAAGGAGGGTGTTTGAGGTTAAAAGTCTTCCAACTATGCATAGTGTTCTTCCTTTATTTGCGTGGGAATTCAAGGATGTTCCCCATCTTGGGGCATTCCTTGAAGCTAAGGTTCACGGGACGCTTGGTAAGGTCCCAAAATCAGTGTGCTTCGAAAGATAGAGCACACCACGTCTGGCCAGGAGACGTTAAACCATGGCGCGCTTGGGAGGCATTCCCAACGTTATCCTTAGATGTTAGAACTTTATTTCTTGTTTAATTTTTCTTTTCCTTCGTTTATTAGCAATTTTCTTTTTAGAATAGCCTTGCTTGAGCTAACATTGCAGGTGATTTTGGTGCTAAGCCATGACGAATTGAGCTAAACCGGATCAAAAGTGGAAGGTAAAAGCCGGGAGACGAAGAAAGTGATCAACACTGTTGTCCACGTTGCCCACACGCGTGGTGACAGGCGTGAAACCTTTCCAGTGCTGATCCACGTGGACCTACAAGCGTGTAAGTTCGCGTGGATAGGTCCTGACAAGTTTTTGTGCATTATTTTCTTTTCATCCAAATTTTATGAGTCTCCAAGGTTTGGCCGTGCCAAGAATCCCAACATTATCCTTTATTTTTTTTAAGCAAATTTTATTTACGGTTATTATTTTGTTCCTTTTAGTTGCTTTAAGTTTATTTCTATGCAGCCGTTTAAGCTAACAGATGCAGGATAAGCATTTAAGAGGCATAGGTTTACTTTTAAATTGCTTGATACCAAAGGAAAGAAGAAACCATCGAGCCGTCAATCTTAAAGAAATAGATGGGCAGCAAGCTGAAGATAAGGTTGTAGCGACGCACTGTATGGTATATCATTCTAATTTTTCTTCCAATTTTTTATGAGCAAATTTGTCTTGGTTCACAGGGGATGAGTTGCATGATTTTGTTATAATGGGTATAATATTTTTAGAAAACTTATTTGAAGCCTAGAGCACACTTTTTAAGTGTGGAAAGATGCCTTTGTGTACAATCTTTTAACACCCTAATCCCTTTTCCTCCGTTCCTTATGGAAACATCGAGGACGATGTTCACTTTTAAGTGTGGAAAGGATATATGTTTCTTGAAATAGTTGATTGACTGAGTGATAAGGTATAGGAACTAGAGGGCGTGTTATTGCCAATACTATCTAGGAGGGTTCCTAACCTTGTGCCAAATACGAATGTTTCAAATATGTTTTAGAAGTTACACTTTGCACCAATTTGCACAATTTGACCCAAAATTGAAAATTTTTTATGTGTGCATGCATGTTCTTCACCTTGTATATTGTTTGGACCTCAGTCAAGGATCTCTCGAAGTGAGAGTGTGTACCCCCTGAGTTTTAGAAAGATAAAAATTGCGAAGCCCGGAAATTGAACAAATCTTAGCAGGACATGGGGCAAAATGTGACCCCCCAACTTTTCACAAGCCGAGATTGTGACACCCCAACTTTTCACAAGCCGAGATAGCTAAACTTTAACACAAAAGCTATCTATCTCAACTATCAAACATAACATAGCGGAAGCGATTTATAACCTAAGGGGTATCATGCCACATCTAGGTAAGAAAAACACGGCCTAGATGCACAGGCTAACCAAAAGGACTGAACTGCATAGATATAATCCTTAAGAAATGTCAAAACATCTGAGATCTAAACAAGAGTATATAATCTCATCATTGGTACACAGGCCCAAACATAAAGTCTAAAACAACATAAACTACGTCTAAGCCGCCTCATAAAGATAAGCTCTAACGCGCTCTCTCTTAGACTTATTGCAAACCTAGAAAACACACAAGAAACCATTAGCAAAAGACTGCTAAGCAACCACCACTCACACCCGCAAGGAAATACATATATGTAGTAAGTTTGGAAATAGGTTTACACACCCATATAGAATATACATACACCAACGAACTGTTCAACATTTAAAATCGGATACTCAACAACAACACGCTGAATAAAGGATAAACCAAGACTTCTCAACAATACCAATATTCAATGGAATTGCACAAGACAACAAGATATCAACAGAATATCAACCGAATCAAGAATTCAATAGAATACTTATAAGAAACGACCAAACAAGAATATATCCAAGAATAATCAACAACCAACGAGATACGATATAACTCAAGAATCAAGTAAGAGACCAAACAGACCTCAACCTAAGGATAAGTACTAACCCTTACCCTCCAACCAACATACCAATCCTCCCACCAATCATCAAAACCAAATTCAGGTCACAGAGGCAAATGATGCCCGAATCATAAAGGCAAATGGTGCCCAAATACATAGAGGCAAATGGTGCCCAAATACACAAAGGCAAATCGTGCCCGAATACATAGAGGCAAATAGTCCTCAAATACACAAATGGCAAATAGTGCCCATATACACAAATGGCAAATAGTGCCCATATCCACAAATGGCAAATAGTGCCCATATACAAAAATGGCAAATAGTGCCCATATACACAAATGGCAAATAGAGCCCCAAAATACACAAAGATACTCAAAGATCCACCCTCTACATCCAACCTCAACCTTAGCCCAAGAACAACCACTCAGAGTGTTCATCTCAGATTATGAACACAAACCAACTCCCAGATAATATAATATAATCAAGGATTCAACTAAACAAGAGACACAAAAGATGGACCAAGAGATAGGAATAAATACTCCAAAAACATGGTAAAATGCCCAACAAAATACTCCAACAAAGTCCAGAACAAAAGGGGAAACAACCAAATAAATGGAGCACAGAATAACTCACTGGAACAGAACTCCCAGCAGAACTGACGGAACTCCCCAACGGATCACTGCCTTCCGCCACTCACCTCTGCACGAAGGGAGCGGACCCCTATCCCCTGCCAACTCTCCCCGCCGCTTACTTACGGAAGACTCCAACGGGACACATTATACCGCTGGGGTATTCCGCAAGAGCAAACCAAACCCCAGATAACAGACTCAGATAGAAACGCAATGTTCATTCCAGAATACAAAAATAGGATCAAATTACAACTCCCAGAAGCCAAATAAACAAGGAATCCATACCAATAAATATCCATAACATCAATATGCAAAGGATCAAGAACACAAGTTCATAATCCATCAAAATGACTTCACAGACAACAACAAATAGGCTAACAGCAAAGAAATTCTCAGGATTCCAACACACCAAATAATATCATAGATTCAGAGTGTGAAAATAGATTTTAGTGGACATAGTGGTTACCTCTTGAAGCACACTTCACCCAAGAACTCTCAAACCTCCTTACAAAGATTCACCTCCACCTTGATCATCTTTTTCCCAAAAGATCCCCAAAAGAACAACATAAGAACTTGTATAAAGATTATGAAAATAACATGATGCAATGTATATTCCTAGAGATAGACACTTACCCAAGCCTTAACAATCCTAAAAGAGCAATCTTGGCCTTGAATCTTGAAGATGAAAGTGTAGGATTCACTTAGGGTTCTTTAGAGGTGAAAGGAGTAGGATGGATTATACTTGCAGGAAATGAAAAGGGGAATAGGGTTGTAAGTACAAGGCTTTTATATTAGTAGGGAAAGATCATTACATATATTATGTATGTATCAACTAGGGTAAGACATAAAATAATGGGCCGTTATAAAATGGGTCTCACATTATTTATTATACTACTAGTTTGTAAGGAATTAATCCTTCAAGAATAAATATNTATATATATATATATATATATAACAATTGGAAAGACTAAGCCCAATTAAATCAAATAAATCGCCCGGTGGAAATAATTACCGGTCTCAAGGCTTGAACGAATTTACGGGGTGTTACACTCTACCCCCCTTAAAAGGAGCTTCGTCCCCGAAGCTCATAGCTCACGGGAACTTGAAACAGAACGGTTCAAGGAAATGAAGAATCGATCGAAGGTTAAAGAAAGGATTGCTCAACCAAACTTAACTTAAGAACATACTATACTACCAACTCTTAAACTTCTAACTTACCTAACCCAAGCGAGAGAATACACAACCTAAAAAGAACTCTACCTAAAGCTTAAACTTGCCTACCTTTATCACATAACGCTGGAACTTATTCCTCATCACATCCCCCATATCCAAGGTTGCTCCTTTGGCCACGTGGATAGATCACACCGACTTCACGGACTTCATTGCTTACCGGTGCGCTTCTCTTGACTGGGTGACCAAAATTCTTGTTGGCTTCTCTTCATAAGATAGAGCATCTTCAAAGGTTACGACTTCAAGCTGGATATCACGAAGCGCATCATGCACATATATCTTCAGCAGCAAACGCGAAACGCATCACGCATCTAGTCTAACTTGGTCGGCATATGTCTTCTATCGGTCATGGGCGGCTTTCATTCTTTCTTGAATCAACTCAGCTTTTCCGATGACACATGCAGACACTACAATCCTAAGGGTACCTGACTTACCAAATTTTCCCAACCGAACGGGCTTCCACACTTCTTTGCTTTGACCTTCTGACAGCTTAGGCAAACTCCATTTTCTTAAAAGATCCATCTCAGAATCATTCCATAAGAAATTTTTTTTTGGGGACAGAAAGTTAAAACTAGCACGGTAGCAGATAGAGGAAAACATTTATAGAACGTATGCTCATTTTGAAAATTTGACCCAATAAGGAAAAAGAGAGTGAAAGGGTTAAGGTTTAAGATTCAAGAACAACATTGGTTAAGAATGGAATCAAGAGTTATCAAGGTTACAACTTAGGAAATAAGGTTGTCATCTTGCACAGAATCATTTCAAGAAGCAAACAAGAGCAATGTTTGAAAGAATAGAAATGATTTCTCAACTAAGGAAATATCAAGTTCTTTCAACAAAAGAAAAGAGAAGGAAAGAACTCGGCTTTAAAAAGGTAGGGACAAGGTTTCAAAGCACGAAAAGAGTTTTGCAACAATAGGGTATTCAGATTTCCAAAGAAGAGAAAGGAATCACATTCCAAGAGGAGTTAAAAAATGAGGTCTGGAAACACAGAAATGATTTTTCAACAATAGGGTACTCAGTTCTCCGAAGAAAAGAAAGAAATTCAGTCTTGAAAGGAGATAAGAATGAGATGTCGAATAAATAGAAGGAGTGTTTCAACAAAAGGCATTTAGAGCTTCAAGAACAGAGGACAATTTGGTTTCCAAAAAGATATAGGGATGATGTTTAGAACAAATGGAAGGGATCTCTCAATGAAAATGTATACAAGTCTCCAAGGAAAGGAAGGAAATTCAGTTTCAAGAGATAATAGCAATGAGGTCTAGAATTGATAGGAGGGATTTCTCAATGGTAGGATAGTTGGAATTTCAAGGAATAAAGAGAAATTTGGCTTTAAGAAGGATAGGGAAGTCTCTCAACTCTAAATGGCTTCTTCAGTTTGACGATTGAACACGACACTTAACCGTTTGACGGATCTTAACTTTGCTTCCCACACAACGCTAATCAGAGATTCGAATAAGCTCTACATGTAAACTACGGTTCGCACAACCTTATTACTCCAGGAGAGGCCGAAGGCGATGAATCACTGATGACCGATTGGTACGGAACGAGAGATTTTCGGGGGGCTTTATGAAAAGATAGGTTCAATTAGGGAGATATCGCCTGATCTTGAAAGGAGATTCGCCTATGATTACGGTGATCTGAGAAACCGATTTTACTTCCTTGCACTTTAAAACACCGAGGTCTTCGTACCAACGCAAAGCTTATTCCTTCTTTGGCATCGAGGCCTCTTGCTCTTTTGATCTTACAAGATCTTACGAGGAGTCCTTTGATTACTCGAGTGGTAGGCACTGATGTAGAACTGTTCAATCGAGTCTTGATATTCATCTTGGGATCTTTGCAGGTTAATAGCGTGAGTATATATCGACTCGTCCTTTCGATCTTCGTTAGTTCTTCTTGTCGGTCATCTGGGGTAGTAGAATGCATTTCTCAACTTTAACTCCGCGTTTGACGCGATCAATGGCACCTTTGCTTGCTAGTTCGGTAGGCCAAGTCTTCGATGGGAATCCTTTAGTACATGGTCCAACTCCACTTAGGAAAATCCGAAGATTGAGCTAGCCTATAGGTTCACTTTGGTTGGTCTTGATCTTTCGACGATTCAGTCTTCCACTAGCTTACTTAGCTACTCCTTATTTCTTTCTTTCCACCGAGGTTCATTTCCTTAAGCTCTTGCACAAGGAGTTACTCCCGAGGTGCACCGAATAGATTACACGAGGTCCTTATTTCGCAATTCGCTTCTTAGTTCATTCTCACTTCATGAGATCGGACAACTTGCTCATAGCGTTTCTTCTCATCTTCGGGGGTCTCAAAAGTCCAAGCTTTCCTTTCTACTTGGCTTAGTCCTCTTTGCCTTTAGGGTTGCAACTTCTAACTCGTTTCTTCGTGGCTGCTTCAAAGGTAGGTAGAACTACCTGAAGGTCTGCGCATCCCAACTTTAAATTATAATTCTTCGTGCAACGTTAATTCCGATCTTAGCTTGCACGAGACTCTTCATCGTTGATCCAAGAGCTTCTACTTGGTGTGATTTAACTCTTTCTTGGTGTGTTAACGTCCGCTCTTGGCGTTCCCTCATAACCGAGGGTCTTCGGGTTTTCAGTCTTCGAGTTCCTTTTGCTTCCTTTGTCTTGTGTCGAACTTCAGTTGCACGAAATTTGTTCTTCAAGTCTTGAGGTTAGCGAAGATCTCGCAGACGATACTACACGAGCGAAGACGCCAATCTCGAAGAACGTAGACCGCTGCCGATGACTCCTAGCCGCGAGTAGATTAGAGTTCTTCAACGAGACGCCAATCTTCTGATTGCTTAGATGCATACGGTGATATCCATCGTTTCGTATCAACTAACTACTTATTCCTAATCTAAAGCAGGCTCCTAGGCAATTCTAAAATGAAGCAACTTAACTAAAAGCGATTAAAACTTATTGGAAAAACGCGCCCGCAAACTACAAACAACAGGGTTAACAAGGCACAAATAATATAAACAAATAAGGTGTGTCCTCACCGCGATTCCTAGAATTCACACATCCTAGGATTCTCAAAATTAAACATCTTAATTCCTACTGATCAAGTCCTAGGGTATCAAAAGTTCAACCCTAGGATCTCTACTTAGACCTCAACACAGGCTCTGATACCAACTGTGACACCCCAACTTTTCACAAGCCGAGATTGTGACACCCCAACTTTTCACAAGCCGAGATAGCTAAACTTTAACACAAAAGCTGTCTATCTCAACTATCAAACATAACATAGCGGAAGCGATTTATAACCTAAGGGGTATCATGCCACATCTAGGTAAGAAAAACACGGCCTAGATGCACAGGCTAACTAAAAGGACTGAACTGCATAGATATAATCCTTAAGAAATGTCAAAACATCTGAGATCTAAACAAGAGTATATAATCTCATCATTGGCACACAGGCCCAAACATAAAGTCTAAAACAACATAAACTACGTCTAAGCCGCCTCATAAAGATAAGCTCTAACGCGCACTCGCTTAGACTTGTTGCAAACCTGGAAAACACACAAGAAACCATTAGCAAAAGACTGTTAAACAACCACCACTCACACCCGCAAGGAAATACATATATATAGTAAGTTTGGAAATAGGTTTACACACCCATATAGAATATACATACACCAACGAACTGTTCAGCATTTAAAATCGGATACTCAACAACAACACGCTGAATAAATGATAAACCAAGACTTCTCAACAATACCAATATTCAATTGAATTGCACAAGACAACAAGATATAAACAGAATATCAACCTAATCAAGAATTCAATAGAATACTCATAAGAAACGACCAAACAAGAATATATCCAAGAATAATCAACAACCAACGAGATACGATATAACTCAAGAATCAAGTAAGAGACCAAACAGACCTCAACCTAAGGATAAGTACCAACCCTTACCCTCCAACCAACATACCAATCCTCCCACCAATCATCAAAACCAAACTTAGGTCACAGAGGCAAATGATGCCCAAATCATAAAGGCAAATGGTGCCCAAATACATAGAGGCAAATGGTGCCCAAATACACAAAGGCAAATCGTGCCCGAATACATAGAGGCAAATAGTCCTCAAATACACAAATGGCAAATAGTGCCCATATACACAAATGGCAAATAGTGCCCATATCCACAAATGGCCAATAGTACCCATATACAAAAATGGCAAATAGTGCCCATATACACAAATGGCAAATAGAGCCCCAAAATACACAAAGATACTCAAAGATCCACCCTCCACATCCAACCTCAACCTCAACCCAAGAACAACCACTCAGAGTGTTCATCTCAGATTATGAACACAAACCAACTCCCAGATAATATAATATAATCAAGGATTCAACTAAACAAGAGACACAAAAGATGAACCAAGAGATAGGAATAAATACTCCAAAAACATGGTAAAATGCCCAACAAAATACTCCAACAAAGTCCAGAACAAAAGGGGAACAACCAAACAAATGGAGCACAGAATAACTCACTGGAACAGAACTCCCAGCAGAACTGACGGAACTCCCCAACGGATCACTGCCTTCCGCCACTCACCTCTGCACGAAGGGAGCGGACCCCTATCCCCTGCCAACTCTCCCCGCCGCCTACTTACGGAAGACTCCAACGGGACACATTATACCGCTGGGGTATTCCGCAAGAGCAAACCAAACCCCAGATAACAGACTCAGATAGAAACGCAATGTTCATTCCAGAATACAAAAATAGGATCAAATTACAACTCCCAGAAGCCAAATAAACAAGGAATCCATACCAATAAATATCCATAACATCAATATGCAAAGGATCAAGAACACAAGTTCATAATCCATCAAAATGACTTCACAGACAACAACAAATAGGCTAACAGCAAAGAAATTCTCAGGATTCCAACACACCAAATAATATCATAGATTCAGAGTGTGAAAATAGATTTTAGTGGACATAGTGGTTACCTCTTGAAGCACACTTCACCCAAGAACTCTCAAACCTCCTTACAAAGATTCACCTCCACCTTGATCATCTTTTTCCCAAAAGATCCCCAAAAGAACAACATAAGAACTTGTATAAAGATTATGAAAATAACATGATGCAATGTATATTCCTAGAGATAGACACTTACCCAAGCCTTAACAATCCTAAAAGAGCAATCTTGGCCTTGAATCTTGAAGATGAAAGTGTAGGATTCACTTAGGGTTCTTTAGAGGTGAAAGGAGTAGGATGGATTATACTTGCAGGAAATGAAAAGGGGAATAGGGTTGTAAGTACAAGGCTTTTATATTAGTAGGGAAAGATCATTACATATATTATGTATGTATCAACTAGGGTAAGACATAAAATAATGGGCCCTTATAAAATGGGTCTCACATTATTTATTATACTACTAGTTTGTAAGGAATTAATCCTTCAAGAATAAATATTTATATTGGGCCATTATATAAATACTCTTACTTATAAGAATTATAAGGATCCAAATTAGAATAAATCCCTTACAAGAATTAAATCAAGAATTGGGCTTTTGAATAAATAATTAATTCCGGTTCATATATATATATATATCAATTGAAAGACTAAGCCCAATTAAATCAAATAAATCGCCCGGTGGAAATGATTACCGGTCTCAAGGCTTGAACGAATTTACGGGGTGTTTCACAAAAGGAGAGCCTTAAAGTGAGCTGTGAGTGAAAAAAATATCCCTACTCCCTAGAAAAAGGCATGAGGGGTTGATATGGTGAAACGTGAATAGAGGCTTTAAAAAAGGCCACTCCCAGAGATAAGATCCGAGGAAAGCCTTCTCGCTAGGAAGTGTTCAACCATAGTCTTCAAATGCTATACCTGGAGTCGGTTGTCCACTTAAAATGTTCCTAGGAGAAGAGAAAATTGAAAGGAGGTGAGCCGCCTCGCTAGGATTCAGGCACCCATTGCATTGTCTTCGAAAAAGCATGGGGCTCCATGTGAAGTCGGGTCGCCCGATGACGTTATCCTAGGAGGTGAGAAATAGAGTGATCGCCCAAGCCATGGCGGTGAGCGGTCCATGTCCCTGCCCTCACTTATTTTTACGTAAAGGGGCTTTGGCGTTTTGGTTGGAAATTGGCTAGGGTGTGCACATCGTTCCCACTAGTCGGATCGGCTGGAGGCCCCTAGAAAATACAAGGTGAAACCCTTTTGTTATTTGCATGCTTGAAAGGTTTGAATAAAACTTTTTATGTTATATCCATCTCTTGAGACCTTCACTTTCTTAGCATATTTCTTACATTGGTCGGCATGAGTTTAGTGGTCTTGGTGGATAGTGTAAAGAATTTCACCCGCTCAACTCCGAACACCCACACATCGCTTGATCAATCAACAATGAAAAAACAAACTATCCTTGGTGCTTATATGATTAGGATTTGATAGTATGCTTGCTTGAAGACAACCAAAGTTTAAGTGTGGAAACTTTGATAAGCACCAAGAATTGTCCGATTTAAGGGTCATTTACGGGCTAAAATTCATAGTTTGCTACCCATTCATAAGGATTTCATGCATTAAGACTCGGATGTGATCAAAAACCTCTAACACGATTATGGAAGATGTTTTGAAGCTATTTCTACAGCCACAAGAAGGATTCAGGGTCAAAATGTCGAGAAATGACGGGATGCATTCTGCCTCGAAGATTCAAGGCTCGACGCGTCGATCGCCAGCCTCGACGCGTCGAGGAGATGCCGTAACATTTTTATCAAAAATCTGTAGGGCTCGACGCGTCGAGAGCCCTGTGACAGCACAAATTTCAGCTTCGGGAAAATTGTCTATTTTGCTCCCATTTTGCTCCCACTATATAAGGCTCATTATCCCAAGACCTAGGGGGATGCAATTAGTTTTTCGATCAGATTTCTTAGAGTTTTCTCCCCTCTTGGGAGAAAACTTCATCTCCTTAGGTAGATTATAGAAACAATGTGAGGAGAATAGAAGATTGGAGCAAGAATGTAATAGATCCCTTGGAGGGTAACTCTTCATTTCCATATATATTTTAAGTTCATCTTTGTTCCTTTACATCTTCTATTTCTTTTCCTTGTTCCTTTATTTTAATGTTTGATTAGTTTAGAAAGGGGATTGGTGGCCCCGAAACTAGCTTTATGGTTGATTTAATGTTATGTTTTTCTTAAAGTTGTGAGCTTTATGTTCTTGTATTTGAATGCTTGTGTGGGTGATGTTTGGTGTTGTTTAGTGCCTATGTGTGGCCACACTAGGTAGCAACTCTGTGAAAGTGATTGTGTGCGCGATAGCGGCCTCTCACGAGTCCTACTCACCTACATCATCGCCCTTAGTTCGAAAGGACAAGGTCCGAGAGGAGTGGTAGACAAAGTGTTTGATAAAATGCCCCAGCCGAATGAGGATATGGGAGTCCGAGTGTGACGCCACTCGGTGATGTGCCTAAAACTCCCTTGTTAAATCCGGGGCATATGCTCGCATAACCGATAGAATCTTGGACCATATATGCTAGCCAAGAGCCCCAATCTCCGTTTTTCCCTTATCCTTGCTTTTATTATTTTTAGATTTCCAATTTCCTTGCACATATGCTTTCATGTTCTTGTCATTCCTGTAACTCTTAATCCTCAACTTCCTAAAAGTCAACATACATTCGACTCCAAACCTGCCTTCCTTGAGAGACACGACACTCGGGGAGTTTTCCTCGTTTTATCACCTTCATACCACCTCACCGCAAAATACTCACTTCAATCATTTCTCGTCATGTTTTCATAGTCTTTTATAAGTTCTCATTATATTCTTTTGGGGATCTTTCTTGGGAAAAAGATGATCAAGAAGGAGGTGGAGCTTTGTGAGGTGCTTTGAGGATTGCTTGGTTGAGAAGAGCTCCAAGAGGTAACCATCCATGTCTCACTAAACCTATTTTCACTCATGATCTATATATATGATTTGGTGTTGGAATCCTATGAATTTCTTGGGGTTATAGCTTTGTTTGATAGTCTGTGAACCTTTATTTGTGGATTGTTGGACTTGTGTTCATCATCCTTTGTATCTAGATGTGTGTGAGTAATTCTTGCTATGGATTCCATGATTTATTGGCTTCTGAGATGTGTGATCTGTGTATTCTGAGCGTGATTCGTATTCTGGAATGATTCATCGCATGATCTGTTCTGTCTGGGAGTACTGGTGTGTTGGGGGTGCACTTACGGTGCACATTGGCGGTATAATGTGTCCCGCCAATGTGTTCCGCAAGTGTAAGGGCGAATGGTTGTGGCGGGGAGATGTGATCCGTTCATCTCTTTCGTTTCTTCTTGCGGTACAGTCCAGCGGACCAGGGCACTCCGCTATTGTGTTCCGTTAGTTCATTTGTGATTCTGATCCAGTGTTTGTTTTGCGATCCTTGAACTCTGTTTGATTCTGGAATGTGTACTAAACATTTTGTTGAATATTCTACCTTGATTCTTGAGTATTTATTCATGATCTTTAGTCATTCATCTTGATTTATTGAACTAGTATTGTTAGCTTATTCCTTGGCTATCATTCTGAGCATGTACTGTGTTTATATTCTGAAATGAACACTGTTGGTGAGTGATTCTTTGGGAATGAATCTGAGTTTGGTATGTGGAGACTTTGATTCCTTACGAGTATCTCCTTATCTTGTCGAGTCTTTGATATCCTTTTTGGAATTTAGTTGGTGGAATTATGGTTTATTTGTGATTGGTATTGTTTGGGGTATTGTATGCCTCCGTAGTTAGGCCCGTGTGCCTCTATGATTGGGAATTGGGTACCTCTGTGATAATGGGCTTGTGTGCCTCTGTAATAATGGGCTCGTATGCCTCTGCATTGTGATATTGGTATGGAGGGTTGGTTTGATGGTTGGTATTGTAGTTTGGCGCTTATTTCTTGGTATTATTGATTGTTGGTTTCCTTTGTAGTTACTTGATTGAGTTGTATCTCGATTGATATCTTGTTGTTTCTTTGTGATTATTCTGTTGGAGTTATGATTCAGTCGGTATCTTGTGTCTGGACTTGATGTCTTATGCATTCGTATTGGATATTGGTTTCATTGGAAGAGTCTTGGTTTGTGGCTTATTCAGCTCATTGTTGTTGAGTCTTCTGATTTAAATAAAGAACAGTTCGTTGGTGTGTATATTCTATACGTGTGTGTAAATCTATTTACAAACTCTATTATATTATGTAGCTTCTCACGAGTGTGAGTGGTTGGTTGCTTAGCATTCTTTTGCTAATGGTTTCTAAACTGTTTTCCAGGTATGCCATAGTCTGAGCTGAGAGCGCGATAGAGCTAGTCTCCCTTTGCGATGCTTAGACTAGTTTCTGTATTAGACTTTTGGGCCTGCGTGCCATAGTGATGGTTTATGTATTGACATTTACCTTTGCCTTTACCTTTTTGGATTGATGTTTATGGATTATAGCCTGTGCGCCTAGGAAGGATTGTACCTAGGTGCGGCATGACACCCTTCAGGTTTTATATATGCTTCCGCTTTGGTTATGATTAGTTCTTGAGATCTATAGCTTTTATGTTTAAGTTATACCTATCTCAGCGAAAAGAAAGTTGGGGTGTCACATAATGTTTCTCAAAAGGGAGGGGGGCATGGTATCAATTGAGGGGAAGAACTTTGTTACGGGGAGAACTTGGTGAATATCTGTAAAAAGAGACTGTTTAATCAACATATGTCAAAGGGGGAGATTCTTGGTACAAAAATTGAGATTTAATTTTTGTATTAATTGACATATGTTAATCATGAACCAAAGTAAAATCCAAATATGACTATGTGGCTAATTGTCATGGCAAAATGAGAATATGTTATGGTGCTTAACAAGCAAAAGCAAAATGAGAATGGGAAATTGCACGTACTACTATTTTCATGGAAATGGAGAATGAAAGTTAGTGGCTAATTGTCATGGCAAATGTTAAATGAAAATTTTTGGCTAGATGGAAAGTCAAAGAACATGGGATCATGCTACGTGTTTAGAAAATGGGAAAATGCAAAGTGCGTAGGATCATGCTACATGAGCGGTGAACATGGGCTAAAATCAAGGGATTACTTCACTATAAATATGGAAGTATGTAATGAAGACAAACTGAAGTTTCCGAAACGAGAAAAAATAGTAATATTATTTTGCAATGTGCTACAATGGATTATTTGGAAGGTGCTGCAATGAAACTTCAAAACAGGGAAAGACCGGTGTACTATCTGGAGGAGTCAGCTCCACTTTATATTAATACGAGTTGCGTTAAAATTCAGGTCCGTTACAGTTTGTTTAATTGGCAAAATTAGTTCAAATTGTACTTGTAAACTTTTTTATAGAGTTATTTATGAGGTTAACGTTTAAATAGGTAATAGACCTAATTTTGTAATTCGTTAAACCTTGTAATTATAAAAACCAACGGGGTGATCTTAAGTGAAAAAGTTTTGGGGCGTGGCCCTGCAAATTAGGAGATATTCTCCAACTGCGTTATCAAATTCAGTTGTGCACTTATTTTGGCACTCTTTTTATTGCTTCATATTGTGTTACATATATCTACATAACATAATTTCACCTTACCCTAACCTCAATTACCCAAAACAATAACCCCTAACGATTGAAGCATAAACCTTTTAAAAAATAAACAAAAGAAGAACAAATGTGAAGCCATGCCGAATCATCACCAGCCACCAACGCTGAAAAAAAACCAAAAGAAGAATGAAAGAAAATGGTAAGAAAAAATTCCTAACATCATGGTTATAATTTCCTAAAATCATGCATCATAATCTATTAGAAACTGCCTAGAAGGAAACTATGTGAAAAATTAAAAATTAAAAAAAAAAGGGTTAAAAATACTCATTAAATCATATCCATAGATCTTGCCAAATGAAGAGTCCAGATTAAAACACAGGCTCTCACTTGGGAAATGGTTATATATATATATAAGGGGCATGATCGCATGAGAACTAGTCTCCATGTGAGAACTGTGGACAAATATGGACTATAGATTTTGCAAGATCAATGGTCGGATGTTAATCCCAAATTTATGATTGAATCTCAGAATTTGAGGTGCGAGTGGAATACTAAATAACCAACTAAGGGCAAATCAGTAAATTAGGAACCAAATAACTAATCCCGAAAATATGCTACACAACCCACAACAATGGGTTGCATAACAGACCACCACAGGTTGTACAAACAACACAGACGAGCACATGCTCCCCAGTGGGTTGAATAGACCAGTTGCACAACCAATAGGTCTATTGAACCCGTGATCCTTCAACTAATGGGATAGAGAATAAATAAAATCAAAATACGTTGCACAACCCACACCATGGGTTTCACAATCCATTTTTTCATATTTATTTCACTAATAATATGATTACATAAATCATATTACATATATATCAATTTTTCCAAGATAATTGCATATAAACGAGTCATATATTATTCAATTAATTGAATGATACTTTTGCACTAATTGTAAAATCAAATAAATATACACTTTCAAATATTATAATTGTTTGTAATTTCATTTATTATCTAGATATATAATAAATAAATTTTATCTGTGCATGGCACAGGTAATTTACTTGTGTGTGTGTGTATTTATTTATTTATTTATTTATTTATTTATTTATATATATATATATATATATATATATATATATATATATATATATGAAATTAGGGATAACTGATCATGAATTCACAAACAACTTTCATTTTCGAATACTTCTTTCACAATGTCGTAAAATACAGAGTTACAACATACAATATGTTAATTTCAAACATATTAAGGGAATAGAATCTGATAGATATATTAGAAATTGGAGCGGGACAAACTGACCTGAAAGAGCGAAGCGAGGAAGACCCGAGCGATCCCGGACCCGAGAGCAAACTCCGCTTTAGCCAAGGCTCGAGTGCCAACCCCGGAGTCGGCACTCTGTGACCTCGGTTGGGCTTACGTCATGGTTGGTGCTGACCCCGGATCGACATTGATGGTGATATTGGAAACGGCTCAATAATAGAGACCTAAGGTCCGAAAGTGCATAACTAGAGTAGCCCAAGAAGAGTCCCAAACCCAGAGCCCGTCTCTAGGCCCAGAGTGATGGGCCTTGACTTAGTCTTATGGCCCATTGTATAGGTCTTGACTTAGTCTCGTGGCTCACCACGAGTTTAGCCTAGGGAGTTGAGATTTCCTATGTATAAATTAGTTCTGTGCAGTTATTACAGGATCATATCTTATTTCCTTACAATATAGAACATGTTCAATTACTATACAATCTACGTGTATCTATCTGCATCAATCAATGATAATATTATAGCAATTCTATTATCTTTCTTACTAGTTTATCTTTATAATCTATGCGAGCTAAGTTTATCGGTCTATAATTACATACCCCGGATTAATTTTCTTCATCATTGGTGCTCTTGTTGAGAGTTCGAGATACAAGCTTGAGCGTGCTCCTCCTTAATAGACATTATGTTTCCTACGAAACCAACCTTCAAGCAATGGCAAGATCCCATTGCACTTATCACATCCTAGCTACATTGCACCATTGCATTGAACTTAAGCCTAGTACGTCATAGATCAGCACATTCACCTTGGATGTTGGCATGGCTTCCATTTCAGACATTGGTGGAAGACAAAAGAAAGCTGGTCACTAGAACTCCTCCCCACCTACAGATCTCCATCCCCACGACCATAAAATCTGCGCTGGTCGCGGGGCATGAAATTCTTACACGTTAAGCTTTTCCGATCTTCATTGAAGGATTGTCACGGATGCGATCCACTGTTGTAGTGGCATCGCAAAACCCAATGCCCCCTGCGATCTCAAGTGCACCAGAGCGAACATGCTGATGGAAAATATCAAGAAGATCACGATCCGTTTCGGAGGATTTTCGCCTTCCTTGGACTTCAAGGCGAGATTCACAGCCACCTCCACCAAGATATATATACGACACTCCCGCGGCAACCGTTGGTTCGCCACTGGGGACAGTAGTGGAAAAGAGAAATTAACGGTGGAAAATGGGTCGAAACCCGATTTTACCGCCGTCTTCCTGAATTTCGCGCTCAGGTCTGCCGGCCATTTTGAACTGGTGCACTCATGGATATATTCTCAAAACCATAAATCCAGCAATGATCATAGAAATAGGCTCAGTGGTGGTTTTGAATCGGATATTCGAATGCCGAGCCATGTATCGACGACAAGTTTTGAAGAATCGGTGGATCCCACCGGCGGGTCTGCTACTTCGTTGCCGCTGATGATGCGGCTGGCCTGTTACGTTGCTCATCTTCTTCATCGTGCGATCTGGAAGCTCTACATGCGAATTCTTTATATCGGACGGAAATAAGTTTGCAGCGAAGCTCAAGGTTAAAGCTCGCTCATACCATCGGGTTCCAAAGCTTTTAGGAAGGGCGCTGTCAGGTTAAGGCTTGATAAAATGTCAATACCTTGCTGCAGAATTTTTACACGCCTACTCTTCTAGACGGCGATCATGTGTTAAGCAGGAAGAATCTATCGTCTCGCTGACTTGAGCCCGGGGGGAGACGCATGTGCAACTTTTCACTCCTAGAACATTCGTCGCATGGCAATACATATCTTAATGTCTTCATATTCTTAAAGATAAAATGTGACTATTTCAGAAAACGGTTAGCCACTATAACAGTAATTACCAATAATAATAAACAGTAACTAATGATTTACATACCTTAGTGATGCAAATCACATATCTCAATAGTGCTGGCATCAATAGCGAAGAAGCGTCCAAAATTCCTCCATCTTCAAGAAGAGTTAAGCTACCCGCCGCTTTTAGTAACTTCGATGCAACGCCCAATGGTATGCAACTTTATTGGTAACACTTAATTACCATTATTAATAATCACGAAATATGTAATCTTTTCAATGTACCAAACATAATAGTTTATGAAAGTAATAATTATTATGAAAAGCAATAAACGAGATTTGCCCAAAGCTTAATTACAGTAATTAATGAAGCCAATAATAACTATAATAAAGGCAAAGCTGTAACTAAGAAAATGCCAAATGCAAATCTCATATCACTACATAATAATTAACTAAGACTATAATGAGTCATAGGGGGAATGAATTGAAATTAAGGTAATAACCAGATTACCACTGTAAAGGCAATATATCAACTACGCACATTGCTTGCCATAAACTTAAACTTAATATTATTATTAAGGCCTTGAAAACTATTAATAGATTAAAACACAATCAACTTAAATAATAGTTATAATTATTAATGGCCAAAACAATAATTATAATTCTTAATGGCTTCAAACGGTAATTACAATCCTTAAACCCTTAATAGCTCAAAATGGGCCCAAGACAGTAATTATAGTACTTTGGGGTGGGGGGAAGTAATTATAGTACTTAATTGCTCAATTTAGGCTTATGATACTTAATGGCCCAAGAGAAATGTTAAAAAAAAAAAATAAATAAATAAATAAAACTATAAGAGAACAAGTCCAACAATAATACATACAATGACTTAATATTATTACCAACAATACCAATAACATAATATGATAGATAGTAATAATTAAAACTTAATAAACATGTTGTACGTTGTTCTCAAAATAGTGCTACAATAACTATCAAATATCAACCAATAATGTTGAGAACCTAAAAAGGCCCAAGCAGTACTCTTTAGCGGGTTGTGCAAAGTATGTTTTAAAGCCCAAAACAAATAGGACTAAATATGAAAATAATTGCAAAAAACGCAAGCTTTTAAAATATTTTTCGGAAATATATTTATGGTAATATATACAAAATTATTACTATTAGAAATTAACCAAATAAGGATAAAAAACTTAATAATTGTCATTATGCACTAAAATGCTCCGATTCGTAACCTCTTCTAATTATGAAATAAGTAATAAATTAAATAGTAATCAGTAAAAAGGTAATCATATTTATTTTTAAAAAGGAAATAATTAAGGAGCAACTAATTAATGACAATTGAACTTTATCAAATTCTAAAATTATTATTTCCGAAAAATTATTAATGCTGAAAATATTATAATTAACATTTTCAACCAAAAAGCACACATAATAGCGGTTTGTAAACATGACAAGATTAACTGTAATTATACTAATCATGACAATAATTTAACCACAAATAATTCCATAATTAATCTCAATTTTTAACGCCAAAATTATTCTCAAAAAAAGGCGTCAATATTTCAAAAATAAGCAATTTTACCATTTGCCAAAATTAATATACAATATTAAATTAGGTAATATTAATAGGCAATAATAAACTTAATAATTACCATTTACCAAAATTTAATAAGTAATATTAAATAAGACAAATAAATATATATGGTAAATAAAGATAATTGCAAATCCACTTTAATAGGAACGTACCAGTACGTACTCCTTCGCCTTCTTCCATGCGTCACCAGAAGCAGCGACAAGCTCTCCAAATGGCGATCTCGTCAATGAACTGAAATGGCGACTAGCGCCGCCAAGCACGCCTCCACCGTACCACCTCGCTGCAACGCCAAAACTCGCCGTCGTCGACCCAAAAAAAACAGCAGCCCGGAGCGACCATCCATCGCCTGAAGGTGGAAAGGAAGCCGGACGTCGCCAGGAGCCCAGCCTCGTCGCCGTCGATTCTCCTCTTCGCAGTGCCATCGTCCACCACCGTCCACGTAAAGCTCGCTGCTCAAAGCTTGAGGAATAGCGACATCTTACAGCATTGAATACCATCCTCGAACTCGCCATCGTTGTTCGTCGCACCATCGTCACCATTAGAGATCGCCGGAAAATCCAGCGGGTTATGCAATCTCAGCCGGCCACGAAAAACATAGTCCAAAGAATGGAAAAATTAATTCGACAATGGTAAGTTCCAAAAAAAAAAAAGAGAACGATATAATTTCAAAATTCAAATTAGAAATTAAAATCATACTTGATGCTAAAAAATAATAATTTTCAACAGTCCAAAAAATCATATACAAAAACTTAATGTATATGAAATTAATGTTGATTATAAACAAACCAATCAACCAACCAGAGATTATAAAGGCGGAAACGTAAATACAGGAACCTGACTCGTAACTGCGAAAGTTTTAAGATCATCTTAATAGCCATAGTTGTTGGAATTGCATATCGTAAACATGCATAATAATATTTGTGTTTTGACTACCATTTTCTCCTGAATACTAGATGGTGTGTACAGGAGCAGTGGGAGGACTTACATGCCATCAATATAGGCAGATATTCAGTTAGCTAAATTGAATATCCTAAGTTACTAATCACTAACTGACTTAATCATCTACTTGCACCACAACCACTTAATAATATAATATAATATAATATAATATATTATATTATATTATATTATATATGTGGGAAAAAACTTACACTCGGTAGTATGTGATTTAGAGAGGTTGTTGATACAAGTTTGTTTGCAAGTAGTATGTTGGCATACTGCTTACATGGCTTTCTGGGACGTGGTAAAATCATCGCCGGCAGCCTCGTTGGATGCTTGGTTGTTGATCGCAGTAGCCACTGCAATGGCTACCAAGATCAAGGAACACACGCTCAGGATGCATGGAAATGTTCTGGTTTCTAATTATTATTCTCTTTCAGGTGAACGCATTCGTGAAATTGGTGAATATGTTTTTAGAAAAGTGAAAATCGTTCAGCCGTAGAAGTTACAAATGATAAGGCTACTTCTCGTAATAAAGTAGTAAAATTTCGTGATATACTAATTTGACTACTGTTCGAGGGAAGGGAGAGAGAGGGCCAAGCCGACCTCTCAAAGGGCCTCTGTGGCCGACCTCTCAGGCAAAATTCAACACTCGCAGGCCAACCTCACGGTCACCATTTGGCCGACCCCTCGGTAGACGTCGTAGCCCACCTCATTTAAGCGGCTAATCCCTTAAGTGCGATACGAGGTCCGACCTCGCCTATCGCCGAACGGGCAAGTCTTTAAGTTCAACCGCCAAAAGGCCTTAACTTAAAACGAATAAACACCCTAGGGACAATACAGTGTCCGACCTTGTCTATTGTCAAACGGAAGAGTCCCTAGATACAAGGCCAAATGGCCTCGACTTAGGACGACTAAACACCCTAGGGGCGATACGAGTCTGACCTTGCCTATCGTCGAACGGAAGAGTCTCTAGGTGTAAGACCGAATGGTCTCGACTTAGAACGACTTACACCCTAAGGAGGGTACGTGTTTTAACCTCACCTCCCATTGAACGGGTGTGCTAAGGGTTGAGGGTTGAGGTACCTTGGCCTAACGCCAACTCAAAAAAGCAAATAACAATGGCAAGAACATAGAAGGAAAACAAACAGCCAAGCACCTTGTGCACAGATGGCATAGTAGTGGCTCTCCCATATGGGATGTCATGAGTTCGAGCCTCAGTGGAGTCAATACTGACTCTTTGTGCGAGAGTAGACTTACTCTCTCTCGTTGTTGACTCCTCACAACTCAGATAGTGGGGAATATAGACCCGAGGTCCGACCGAAAGTGCATGACTCGAGTAGAGTCCCAAATTCTCTCGTCGTGGCTTTCCTTACAAAACAGAACATGTTCAATTACTACACAATCTACTTGTATTTATTTGCATCAATCAATGATAATATTATAGCAATTCTATTATCTTTTTTACCAGTTTATCCTTATAATCTATGCGAGCTAAGTTGATCCGTATATAATTACATACCTTGGATTAATTTTCTCCATTAGACACCTTGGACCTCGGTTGGGCCTTAGGCCGTGGCTGGTGCCGACCCCGGGTTGGTGCCTTGCGACCTCGACTGGGTTGCCGACCCCAGGTTGGTAGTGGGGCTCGATCAAAGGAAGGCTCGGGCCGCGCGGTCCAAGTTTGTTATAACAACCCCTTTTTTCGCTGGGATGGTTGAATGACTTGTCAATATAAAAGCATTGTATTTGTCTTGTTGAGACACCATATTCTTACTCATTGTCCTAATAGACTATTGTAATACCATTACATTATCTCGTAATAGCTCGTTTATTAGTTAGGACTTTATATGTGTTACAATAATGAAATTTATGTGATAAGATAATGTATTTTATGAGTTAGAATAATGTAATTTATGTATTAGAATAATATATTTTATGAGTTAGAATAATGTATAATGTATTTTATGTGTTAGAATAATGAAATTTTTGGGGTAAGATAATATATTTTATGAATTAGAATAATGTATTTTATGTGTTAAAATAATGTATTTTATGAGTTAGAATAATGCATTTTATATATTTTTGGACCGTGGTCTAAGTCGCAATAATGATTGATTTGTTACTACGTCTCTTTATTTAATTTATTAGAAACTGGACGATTTCATCATATAAGAAATTGAAATTAGCTCAGTTCTCTTAATTTGTCTTTTAAAAAATTAATATAATTTTACAAAATCTCGCAACGTATTTATATATTAATTATAGAAATATATCGCGAATTTTAATTTCGTAGACGAATCGCGAGTATTAATTGAACTTCAAAGATGGGCCGCTCCTCTCATGAATTTATAAATGCATACAACAATAAACATATGTTACACAATAAATAATTGTTAACTAAAGAAAAAAAATGAAAAATATCAGTAAAATAAAAACAAACTATACTCACACTCTTTTCCTTGTATTTTGTCTTGAATGGCTGCAAACAATACCAAGAATGACATTTTTTTACTTTTTTATTTATTTTCTTCAATGGCTGGTGTGCCTTTTTTGTGATAACAAATAAAGACTCTCACGGTAGTATTTATATGAGTGTGAGGTGGGTGGCATTTATGTAAGTGTCAGTTTGAGCTAATGATAAGATTGGTGATATTTATAGATGGTATGGTGTAAAATATGATGATTAGATACGAAAGTCTGAAAAATGAAATCATTAAAAAAAAGGAGACACATTTGTTTTCTTTTGTCTCATGAAGCCTTTATTGCTAGACTTACGAGACCCATCAATAACTTATGTGTCTTGTTAGCGCCTCTTGTGTGGCAAAAGAAAAATGTAAGTGTCTTGTTAGCGCCTCTTGTGTCTTACGTCTCTTCTGACTGGAGCCGGCAAAAGAAAAATGTAAGTGTCTTGTTAGCGACTCTTGTGTCTTACGTTACTCCTGACTGGAGTCGGCAAAAGAGAAATGTAAGTGCCACTTGCATATTTCATTTGTATCTCTACAGATTAGAGACACAAGTGCCACTTAAGTTTCTCATTTATCATCTAAAAAAATTCAGAAATTCCAAGAAACTCGTTTGGACACTTCTAATAAGAAACTCAAGTCTCAAACGAATTTTTCTAATTTTGTACCAATTTTAAAAACTTCCTATAGTCACTATTCCTTGAAAGTTTATTATTTCAGTCAAAGATCATGTGGGATACCTCCCCGACATATTATCATTCCTAGTTTGAGCTAACAAGGGATGGTAGACCAATGAAAGTATTAACAACAAAAATAGAACTAAAATCATAATTTAAAACATATATAACTACTCGATAATAAAAGTCTGTACGGAGTAATTAAAAAATGCTGACATTGGGACCAACTTTAAGGCAACTAATAAATTTTAGTGAGTGAAGAATACTCAAAAGTTAATAACCATATACAGGAATGACTGTTGGTTAATCTGCAGAAACTGGTAGAGATAATAAAAAGCATCTCATCACCTATTAGCAAGGAACTAACTGTACATAAAATTTAAAATTATAAGAAAAAAAAATCATACTAAATCATTTCACATCCCTTGACACTGCAGTCTACTTATTCTCTAAATTTCCCGTTTCAATAACTTCGGATGTTGATTCTGTATGTGCCACGCAATACAGCGCTGTTTGACATCTCCTAAACCTGAGCATTATCTGTTTTGCATCTTTGAAGCTCTTCTTGGGCACATATGAGCCTGCAGATAAAAGGAAGACAGTTTCAGAGCAAGTAAATTGTATTGTGAAGTCATAAGAATGTATGTAACCATAATATACCTCCATTGCAAATCGCTGATTTCACGAAGCAGTTCTTTCTCTTTGTCATGAGCTATCTCCAGCTAAAGGTAACAAGGGGAATGTGCAATTATGTTGTATTAAAGAAGATGGTTAGAAACTTGAAGCCCTCTAGCAGGAGCATTTAAAGGAATGAAAACAGATTAAGTGCATAACAGAAATGCAATGCCAAATGGACATTAATTTGACAAGATATGTTATAGCAAAATGCGTACCAATGATTTCTCTGTTGCTCCGTGGTTCAGAGAAAGGGATCCAGAGTCCACTGCACAGGGTAGATGAATGTGCTTTGAAGTGGGTAAAACTGTTTGCACAAGTTATAAATGAAATTCAAAAAATTTTAATTGCTCCTACCTATAGGATCAGAACCAGTGGCTTGCCTCATCAGGCTAAGGATATTGTCCTGTGAAAAGATACAAACATCATACCTCTTATGCAAATAGGAAACTTTCAGGGCATGTTTAGTAACTAAAAAACTCTCCAATTTTCAGGAAAAAAAATGGAAAATAAGTTTTTTAATTAACTATTTTCCGACTTCATAAAAATTTTGTTTATAACCACCAATCTACCAATACAATCACACGTCCTCACCTACTTACCTACCACCAAGTTCCTAACCTCACCCAGTACCCCCACCCCTATCTCTACTTCCAACTATATACTCATTATTGCTATCACTATGTACATATTAAGCGCCATCCCCGTCTCCCTCCCAACCACACATCACCACTACTACCGCTATTATCACTCTTTACTTCCTTTAATAATTATGTACCTAACTACCACCACATACCTAACTACCTACCCTCACTGCCACTAGTGTTCGTTATCATTACCATTTTATTGATAAACTGAAAGAAGCAATCAAAATTCAAATAAATCTATATTTTATAAATTAGAAATTGTTTGGATTTGAACAAATTTCTTAGTTTTCAAATAGAAAATGAAAAACTAGAAAAATTTTAGAAAACTAGAGATAGACAATTGAAAACATTTTCTGCTACTAAACAGGCTTAAATGTTTCAATTTCTGACCAATGCATACCCTTTGAATAATATTTGTCTGCAAAATATTTTGCAATGTTCTGAAAAACGAATGAACAGGAATATTTGGTGCCATGGACTCTGGTGACAATGATTGAGACACAGATGGATGCTGTGTAAATGCCTGCATCAAACCAGGAATCAAGCGTAAAAGATCTTTTTTAATCTCCTTTCTGTACCACTAAGTTTGTTCAAACTCAAGAATGAATGTTTTGATAGTAGGAAAGTTCGGGCTGAGGGATGTGACCAACCTGCACACTGTGGCTTTTTGGTAGCATTGGAGTTGGAGGAACCTATGGGAAAGAAATTATGTGTAAAAGCAATTTTCATCTACCAATAGTATTGAGAAAACTTAAATGGTTATGAATTCACCTTTTCTAACTCAACATTCTCAGAGGTAACTTTGAAACGTCCTTTTTGCTGAACAATAGGGCACTTTGTCTTCTCATCAGAATCTTCACCATTTGCTGCATTCATTAGTTTGTGATTCAATGAATAACCTAAATCATGTACCAAATATTTTTTAAACTAAAAGGAGAATAAAACATGGTAAGATTGGTAACTCACCTGATGTTCTACTAGTTCTATTAATGGCTTCAGCTGGTGCATCAGTACAAGGTGAGCTGTAATTAGGTGAACATTTATCACTGAGACTGTAGAAATGGATTGTCTCTAGAAATACATACTGCTTCATAAGAACTCATAAAGAATACTATGGATCAATTTTAATAACAAAGGGAAAAGTACAAAACAAAATTTGGGTACTTGATATGAAACACTAAAGAAAAACAAAAGGGAAATATGCCTACCAAATTTCGTTTCTTTGGTTTGAATTTGTTGGGGAGCTCTCAGTTAATTTTCCATCAACCTCCTGCTCAGATTTGACAGGTAAATTCCTTTCGAGGTGGTTCTCATAAGAAGGAGATGAACTTGTTGAAATCTGGTTGTCCTGGAATGAACTAGCCAGACTGACATCATCATCTGATTTTTCACATTTAGCTCTGTAAATTAAAAGCAAGGCAAGTTACACACTAAACTACAGTCAATAAAGCTAAGTTATGCAGAGTGGATGGGCAGTGCCCAAAATGCTCATGTTAAACCACCATACTCCAATACAATTATAATTTACCAGACTTCCTAGGAATAGGTGCATGCCTTTATATATTATCAATGTTTGATTGCAGAAACATTATACAATATTTAGAAAGATTTATGAAAAGACACATACATGTTACAAGCTGATGTTGGGTCTGCAGGAGAAAGAGGAGCAGATAGGTTGTAATCATCCTGTCAATACAAATAATTTTAGGAGGAAAATACACCAGAATAGCATCCTAGTCAAATCTGTAAAAATAGAAATTGGCATACAGTTTCTGCATAATCTGAAGATCGACTTAAAAATGAAGACTGGTGTTGAAGTTTCTTTCCACTAGTGTCCAGAGATACTAGAGAATTTGAGCTCGCAACTCGATCCTTGTCAGAAAGGATTTCTTCATCTGGAATCTGAAAGGTGAAAAAGGAAAAGAGAGCTATTTTGGAATTCAAATCAACTATACTTGTTAACAAAATGAAGAAAAAGTATTCAAAATGTTACTTGAACTTCCCAATGCAAAACCCAATATGCCTTTGCCAATTGAGTTAAATTAATTTTCCCTTGAGATAATAACTTAGAGATGAATATTCATTAGAATGCACAACAATTGACTATACCAAAGAAGCCTGGGCCTTGAGATCTTCAAGGTTGAAGTTCCAGCTGCTTATCCCACGTTTATACTCATTCTGCACATGTTTTCAAGCAAATACAGATCTGAGAAATTAATGTGTAACAAAAGTAAACATGGGTGTCATAAAGAAAAGTTAAAAGGTTTTTACATCATTCTGTAGTGTTGGAAAGATAACAAAATGAGAGAAAAAGAAATCATAACCATAAGCAAGAAAATAACCTAGACAATCCATAGTGTATAAATTAGGAAAAGAGCTACATATAATCATGCAATTAATCTTAAAAATGGATTCTGTTGAAATATAGAAAGTTGAAATCCTAGTGTAGCCTAGCCCATTATTTAGGCCCAACATTCATACTTCTATATAAGCATGTATCTCTCTTAGAATGTACACAATACAATGTTATTATCAGTAGTATTATACATCCATATCCTTTGGATTTCATATATTTAGCTTCTGCCTTATTGGTGGGTAGTGGCCATTCGCCATTCATTATGCCTTTTAATCCTTCAATTTCAACAGATTAATTGTGTCTACTATGCTTCCCTAAGCTGCCAGAATTTTTCATTACTTGAAAGGATGTATTTACTATGCTTACTATAATCAACTAGGCATGTATTTATTATGTTTACAATAGTCAACTAGGCAACTGGAACTTTCTCAGTCAGCTTAATACTGATACTCCAATATTACAATATTTTAGTACATTGATGAGTTTGTGTTCTCTCTTTTAATAGCAACAAAGGTTATGTAATGTACAAAAAATTAGGTTCTCTGTACCCTGAAGGATCAAACTGTTTTGGAGTTCAGAAAAGCACTTTTCAGTCATCACCTAGTATACTATGGAAACCAAACTGCCACAAATTTTCTGTTTGTTCATACGAATACAACAAAGAGTAAATAGTAGTTTTAAGAAAAAGAAAGTTTTTTTAACCTATATTTGATGCCTAATACTAAAGTTAAGCTGTAAGAATTGCAAAATCATAAAAACAAATATTAGCAAGAAAAAAAAAAGAAAAAAAAAACACTGAGAATAAGCAAGCAACATAAAAGGATTGCCATCTCAAAAAGAAATCTTCAGAAACCAAAATATACCCAATCATACAGAAATCTCAAAAAATAAAAGCTATTACTGCAGACTGCCAACATCATAGGTAATGCAGTTAGAATAACTTTGACCATAAACCAAATGAAATAATCCCCAAAAGCCCTCTTAACTTCCAATAACCAACATGCTATTATCTTGACACATAGCTTTTCAAACATACTCATAGTAGTCATCTCAAATATAATGTAATATATATATAACACTAAATGACATCAATAATAGACAAAATTTAACAAGTTAAACTTGAAAATTTTTCTCAGATTGGAATATTTGGGAGAAATAACCAACTAAATACAAATATTAGCAAAAAAAAAATGAGAGTAAGCAATCAACATAAAAGGATTATAGTGCTACAAAATACATAGTGGGCATTGCTTTAGTGTGAAGAAGTTTGAGAATCAAGTTACTCTCTTTTATTTGACCTGTTAGATTGGTTATGAATATCAGAAATCAAACCTGAGATATTTCTTCTTTTTGTCCATCTGGTATTTCCTTTTGTGCCAACATTTGTTCTTCTTTCTTCTACATTAAGTGGAAAGAACCCACAATTAGTATAGAGTACAAAACAGAGGCAACAATATGGATAGAGCATTTCTCAATTAAGGAAACAAACTGAAACACATGCATCAGAGCTAACCTTCAATTCCCTAATCCGATCACCAAGAGCTGGCAAGCCATCCAACAATCTTCGTGCTATATAATCATTTGACCGAGCTTGCTTAAAGAAAGAATGTTTCAACAACTTCTTAGCTGAAGGTCTTTTTGAAGGCTCTTTAACCAAGCAACTAGCAATCATTTGCTTAAATGACTAAGATAAGAAAACAAAGAAAACAAGTCAATTTACTTATTCATAAACAATTTCCAAAAGATGTGTCTTAGCAAAATACCTTGGAGAACTTCTTGTCCCTTTCGTAATCAAGGCCAGGAGGTGCATTTTGCAGTGTCATCAACAGCACCTGATTAATGAGTAATGTAACAAATATTAATGACTTGGTAAGGCTCCAAAAGACATGAAAGCAAAGCTTCTGCTTTGACTATCACCTTCATTGGAGGATACTTTGAGAAAGGTGCATGGCCGTGGGCAAGTTCTAAAGCAGTAATACCAAAAGACCAAATATCTGCTCTGAAAGAAGACAGAAGAAAACGATAGGTACATGTATATCAATACATTTCATAATGATTGAAACAAAGGGAAAAGCACTTACTTGAAATCATAACCATGCAACTGTTCCATAACCTCTGGTGCCATCCTGAAAAATAAATTAGTTGATAATGACAAAGAAATTAATATCCATGTCATCCAATTCCGAAGTCAAGAGGATTAAAGTGATGATAATTTGGTTAAGCATCAATACCACTAAGCATGGAAATTCAAAACACACCAAAATGCCATAAACCTCAAACTAGTGCAACAGAAGATAATGTTTGTGTGTACATGTGTGTTTAACAAACATTATACCAGTATAGAGCTTACCAACAAGGAGTACCAACAAATGTATTTCTCATGCGTGTTCTGTCACCCGAATCAAATAAACAAGCAGACACACCAAAATCGCCAAGCTTAATTCCTCCCCGTGCATCAATAAGAATGTTTCCAGCCTGAGGATGGTTAAAGAAAACAAAGGACACAAGAATTTACTCCTTTGGCATTATCTTAACTAACTTTCCACTACTTGTCAATAGCTATGTCATCATTAGATCTGTATATCTCCTCATAGCTTCACTCATTGATCCAAATAGGGGAAGAAATTGCTATAATACATGCATAAAAATTTGAGCATAAGCAATGTGTAAAAACTCACTTTCACATCTCTGTGAATGTGGCCATGTTGATGAAGATACTCTAAACCCTTCAATATTTCACGCAGTATTGTTGCAATGACAACCTCTTCAAAACCATCTGGATAAACAGCCTTTAAAATATGAAGACACGAACCCCCAGCCATGAAAGGCATGACAACCCACAAATTATGATCACTGACAAAGGAGCAATGCGATTTAAGAACATTGGGATGGTCGACTAAAACCATTGTCTGTGCTTCTCGGAAGACATTACTCTGTTTCAGAAAGCAAGAATCAGATAAACAGAACATTTGTCATACAACACCATAAATAATCAGTTAACCTTTATTTATTTTTTAAAAGCAATATTGCAGAACAAAAAGAATATTATGCAAGTTACAGGAATAGAAGAAAAACTTGCAGGGACGAATGAAACAATTTTGAATAAGAGCATAGTAGGAAAGGGGGGGGGGG
>NC_044917.1:23143858-23149085 GCF_003576645.1 Ipomoea triloba
GGGGGGGGGGGGGGGGGGGGGGGGGGAAGAGGTAATTTATACATTATAAAATAGGACTATTTGCTATAACGAACCAAACATGAACATGAACGAACAAAGGTTGCTTGTGTTTATTCGTTAAGATTTCTGGAGTATTCGTGTTCGTGAACTTCATTAATGTTCACGAACACGTTCACAAACATGTTCTTTAATATGTGCAAACACATTCAAAAATGCTAAATAAACAAACACATGCGCATGTTCATGATTATAATTCATTCATGAACAAGAAAAAATCTATGTTCACAAACAATAACCAAACGACTATAAAAATAATACAAATAAGTCCAAAAGAAGCATCTAATATCAAAGTGAAAATACCAGTCCCAAGAATAAAAACACACACACAAATTGTTTGTTAACATTACAAGCCAAAAAAATAAAAACTTAAAAGCATATAAGATATTTAGATTCCATATATATCTATATCTATATATATATATATATATATATATATATATATATAAGTATTTGTTCATAAACATGTTCGTGAATATTATTAAAAGAACACTAAACGAACTTGTAACACACGAGCTCTTAGCAAACAAGCCTACAAATGTTCAGACTGTAATGGTTTATTATCCGAGCTCTAAAATTTGTTCAATATTTGTAAAAACCCTACTAGTTGCTCTTCTCCATTCGGTTATAGACACTGCATTTTTTCAACATATTCTTTCACCTTATCCAAGGTATCTCTAGCAAGCCAAACAGGGATGGAATCGGAAAGGAGCTATACTATTAAAAATCAAAAGAAATTCAAAAAACAAATTATATAATTTCAACATATACAATTATTTTTAAAAATTTCAATAGAAAGCTGTGCAAACAATATAACTTGAAAACAATAATACTCCGTAGGAACCAAGTCACCTTGTCATCCATTTATAATTTCCAACTATTTGGTACACAAGTACGTATAATACGGAGTATAATGCAATAAACTTTCCAACAAATAAATATGAAGAATCAAATTCCATCACCATCATATTGCTTAACACCGGCTGAAAACATTTGTTGCACAGAATAAAGTTGGTGGATTCCAAAATAAAAACACATTATCGTGTAGCAAAAAATAAATAAAAATTACCAGATCACAGTTATCGCGTTCGAAGTCAAGGATTTTGACGGCAACAACCTCATTCATCGGAATACAGAGAGCGCGATGAACAGAGGCGCTGACGCCTTGCCCTATCTCCTCATACAGCGTGTAATGCTCCGCTCCAATCGGATACTTCTTCTTCTCCATGATTCCAATCCCAATCAACGCCTCTACAGATCAAAACACCGATTTCCACAACAAAACCTGGACCGAAACACCTCACCGGTGATCCATTCGAATTGTGAACAAAATCCTTGGAGAATTGGTAATAAGCAATGCGTATTTTAGATTTTTTTGGTTGGTTGGTTGGCTGATGAATCGGGAAGTATTAAATAAAATATCTAAATCAATGAAGAAAGGGAGAGAGAGGGAAAAGAAAAGGTGGAAGAGAGCGGCATTGATGATGATGACGAAGGTTGTTCTCCCCCGCTTTCTCGTGAAAAGGGAGAGAAAAAAGAGCGCCAGTAACGGACTGCGGATGGAAGCCTTTTTGTATAAGGTATATCCCGCCACTTGCCTCTTTTTCCATAATTTATTAGCTCATTCTTCCCGACTTTGCGGGGTTCAAAAACTTATATTAATTTTTACACTTTGACTATTATTAAAGATCATGCCAATTTCATATAGAATATCCTTTTAATGCTTATCATAAATGATATTACAATCTTACTCTTTTATATCGTGAATCATTCTCTATCCTACAATGTAAAACATGATTTATTAACATAATGTTGTTCAATAGGTTGTGGTCCAGTGGTATCAAACCCTTCCAGGTGGTGGGTTCGAGCCTCAGTGGTGGCAATAGGGTGATGAACAGATACTGCATTGTAATAGAATGTTGTCTATTTTAAACTAATAATGTTCTCAAAATAAGCTAGTAACTTAAAATAAGAGCTTATTTTGAAACGCTATTGGGGTAGCTTTTCAAAAATAAGCTAGTAACTTTTTAATTTTTTTCCATCTTTATTATTATTATTTTAAATAAATGACATTCTTTACCCATCTCAATTAAAACCATTTTGACATTTTCTTTTCATTATGTTTTGTTGTAATTTCAATTTGACATTTGTGTTTGAACATTAATTTTTGTATGAACTAATCTTATGAATTATAAATATTTTTTTTAGTTTATGTATTTTCAAATATATGTTCTTACTTTTATTTTATTTAAATATATTGATTTCATTATTTTATATTTTAATATATAAAAAATCCTATTTAAGTTTAAAATTATTTAAATTGTATGAAGATGTCATTTTTAGTCTTTTTACATTTATCAGCTTATCAAAAATCTAATTTTACCAAACACTTTTAAGCATAACAGCTAGCTTAACAGCTCTTCAGATTTCAGCTTCGAGCTTATAGCTTTTCAGTTTTCAGCTACTTTTCAGCTTTCAGCTACTTTTCAACTAGGTTTGCCAAACATAGCCTAAGTTGTTAACAATGTTAATCAATGTATCTTGTTTAATACAGAGTGATATTCCTCATGTATTATGTTCATAATATTTATGTTATACTAGTTGTAAATACACACGATGTGCGATTGAATAATGTCTAACGAACAACCAAAAGTTAATAAAATTAAGTGATTGAAATAGGATAAAGAAACACATAAATATTATAAATATTAGATGATTGAATTTTAATTTTTGATGATAAGAAATATTATTATGTAACATGAATTTAAAAAAAAAATGTATTCAATTAGTAGATCTTTTGTTTCAAAAAGATTATGTTTAGCTTTTAGCAAATGTAATTTTATATTGATTTATTTTTATTTTAGTTAAATATTTATTTATTTATTTCAATTCATATTTACTACTAAACAAAAAGAGTCCTACGTGTTGGTCCCGGATGAGCAAGCTATAAAGTCTAGAAGGGGGGGTTGAATAGACTTTATCAAATTTTCGATTCTAACTCAAAGTGAGCTGAAAAGAATTAAGGAAATAAATTTCCTTGCAGCGGAAGTCTCAAGCTTGCGTAAAAATATGATTGTAGCGTTTTGTAAATTGTGTGCTCGTGTGAATAAGAGTTATGGGGTTAGTTGCACAATAATAATAATAACAGTAAAGTAAAGTGCAAGAGAGGAATTTGAGTGGTTCGGCCAACGCAGCCTACGTCCACTGTTCTCCTTTCACTCCAAGGAGCAAATCCACTATGTATTATCACCAATACAAAGTCTGGACAGAAGCAACCCGCTTCTTCCCTTCTTGGCAATCCTTGAGATAGAAAACAGCCGCACCGTCTTCCTATCCTTCACTGCCTGACAATCCTTGAGATAGCGAATGGCCGCACCGTCTTCCTATCCTTCACTGCCTGACAATCCTTGAGATAGAAGATAGCCGCACCGTCTTCCTATCCTTCACTACCTGACAATCCTTGAGATAGCGAATGGCCGCACCGTCCACCTATCCTTCACTGCCTACTCAAAACTTCCCTTCGAAAGTTGGTGATGTTGTGTTTGTGCTGGACTAGTAAAAGAATCAAAGTGATTCTTTTATCTTTTAAGCTTAGAATATGCACACTGGATTTTTATGTCTTGAAGCTGAGCTTTTCCTCTCTTTTCTGTATGTGCATTCAGTGTCTCGTATTCCCCCCGGTATCCCCTTCTTTTTCTTCTAAGCCTTGGGGTTTTATATTTGGGAAGAAATATTCCCGTTGCTAATTTGACCGTTTGGCAGCAGTCCAAATCTGCCAAACAACCCACATTAATTTTTGTCTCCTTCACGTGCTTAGTGGAGTTGATAAAATATTTCCTTGTTCAAGTCTCCATACTTTACCCGTTGAAGCTCCACCTTAATTTGTATCACATGTGCTAGCTTGATCTGAAATCCCACTTGAAGTCTTCCATAAAATATTCCACTCCCATAATTTCCGTATGGTGTCTTGCATGTTGATAAGAAACTTTGTCTTCATGCTTGATTTAATATTCTTTCCACTATCTTGAGCCCATCTTTCTTGAATAAAATATTCATGCCCATTCTCCATCTTTAGCTTTCTCCTGACCACTTTGAATTTTATTTGAACTCTTTCAAATAAAATATTGTCACCCATATTACCTTTTCCCATGTGACAACTTCCAAGTGTATAATTAATTCCTTAGTTGAATCTTGAACTAGCTTGAAGGATTTATTCATACCTCTCGCAACTTCTTCTTCCAAAAGTCTTCTTGCTAGAATAATACTCATTGAACTAATTTCATCTGAGTATTTTTCGTGATTACTGTAGCAATAGTACTATTTATGTTACTGTAGCAATAGTTTTGTGTTGTTTGCTGGAACTTCGCCGGACGATCGCCGGAGTTGGCTGGAATTTTTGGTGACCTGCAATTATAGGTCACAAATAGGTTAAAGGGTCTATTTGCCCCAAAATAACAAGTTCGAGGGCCTAATTGAAGCTTTTTATTGTTCGAGGGCCTAATTGCACAATTGATTATAGTTTGAGGGTCTATTTGACCCTTATCCCTAATATTAATAATAATCAATGGTAATTTAGTCAGTTTCCTTGTTTTTTTTTTCCATGTGTTGAATTCCAATTCCCTAGGAGGGATACATGAATTGCAATTCCACAAATGGAAGGAATTACAATTTCCTCCGACCAAACACTATAATTTTTAACTCTGTTAAATTACGTTGTAATTGAATTGGAATAAGGTCAACCAAACACCTTGTTTAAATCAAATACTATTCAATTTTTTTTACAATTTATACAAATATAATTGAATACACCCCTGGGAGTATTAATTAGCTCTATGAACGAGGTAGCTTAACTTTTACTCCAAACTTAAAGTTAAGCTGTCACCTCATGATCTGTCGCCTCCTCACTATATCCCTTTTTTTTTTTCCATATTGGATGTCATTATATTAGAATCAAATTTTTTTTTGTTTTTATATTTTTAAAACATTTATTCCCATTCAATGTTGCAAAAATCGCACCTAGGCGCTAGGCGGTGTCCGGCCGCGTCGAGGAAGGCCGGAATCGGCCTCCTCCGCGGCCGGCGGCCGGCTAGGCGGCCTAGGCGGGCGCTTAGACCGCCTAGCCGGCCGCCCCGTCTCACCCTACCCCCCCCCTTTTTTTTTTTTTTTTTTT
>NC_044917.1:23149295-23182763 GCF_003576645.1 Ipomoea triloba
TCCCCCTCCCCCCCCCCTTTTTTTTTTTTTTCGCTTTTCACGAACTGAGCAGTTAGGAGTGATGTCGTGAAGTCTCATCAGAACTAGGCGCCGAAGCAGACTCCTCCACCGGTCGTCGCCGCCTCCGTCGGTCACCTCCGCCAGTCACCTCCGCCGGTCACCTCCGCCGGTTGCCTCCGCCAGTCACCTCCGCCGGTCGCCTCCGCATCTGGATCTACAGTCCGCTACGCTGATTGATCTGGTTCTCTGTTGGGTGAGGTGAGGTCCTGAAGTCTCAAAAATCAAAAGAGAGAGATGCGTTGGCCTATTGGGTGATGTGAGGTTATGAGGATGGGAGACGACGGGCAGAGAGGCAGAATGCCAGAATGCTTTTGCCTTTTGCAGTTTTACTTTTACAGCTTTAGAGCTTTACTTTTTGACTTTTGGTGTCTTTGCTTGAGAATTGAGAAATGGGAGATGTGAGGTTGTGACACGTGAATGATGAGTCTGAAGGCAAGCAACCAAAGAAATTTAAAAAAAAAAAATTAAAAAAAATAAATAAATTGGGCGCCTAGGCGCCAGAAAATCGGCGCCTAGGCGCCTAGGGGGCGCATAGCGTCTTTTTCAACCTTGTTCACATTATAGAGTCATACATAACCAAACATCAATATTGGTAATCATTCCAATTCCACCCTACCCCCAAACATGCAAAATACTTTCACCAAAACTCATTAGTATTACCAAGTATTTGATTTCAATTCTGATTCCAATTCCTATGTGCAAACCAAACACACCCTAAGTTGGTTTACTTCTTCTTTTTTTTTTTTTGGTGCACAAGAGAGGCCGGAGCCCCGTGAGATTTAATAGATCCTCCTAGCAGCATAATTCTTCGAGTCTCAGTCGAGGATCCCCATGATGCCGGCCAGAGGAAGGTCGACGATGGAGGTACCCCATTGGTTGTTTTGCCCCATATTCGCCAAATAGTCGGCACATTGGTTTCCTTCGCTAAGAACATGGATTAGCTCAAAATTCTCAAACTGCCGCATCAAGTATTTGCAGTCAGTAATGAGGGTGTCAGTTTTCGGCCTGGAATCAACTTCATTATTCACCGCTTGCACCATTGAGTTGGATTCAGATTCCGCAATCACGTTCTTGAAGCCTCGGTTAATCGCGATGTTCAGCCCTTCCCAGAGGCCCCAAAGCTCCGCAATGGAACTGTTAGCAATTCCTATCTTTGATGTGAAGCCCACGATCCATGAAACAAGGTGATCCCAGAAGACACCACCCGCATTGGCCACTAGCCTTCCAGGCACCGTCAAAATTGAGTTTCATGAACCCACAATTGTTTGCACCGCAATGGACCATGATGTTTGAGGATGAATTCCTGGGCATCCGAAGCGTCTCTAAATGCCCGTCTTGAGGTTTCGCTAGGAGGGATCGTGACGTTGTTGAAGACAAATGCATTTCTTGACTTCCAAATGTTCCAAAGCAGGTATGGAAATTTGCACCGCCATTTGTTGTCGCACGTTTGTAACCTGCAACCTCCCTTACAGTTTTCTTCAATCTAGTGTTGGAAGGGGACGTGAGAATTTGCGTTGAAACCAGTGGGAGGATTGGACAGGTTCCAACAGTCCGTAGCCAGCGAGCACCTTCTGAACTTGTGGTCTAAAGTTTCATCCCCATCACCACAAATCGCATAATCACCATCCTAAGTCAAGCCGTATCGTTTGCGTTCCGCGTTGATGAGAAGTCCGTTATTGATAATTTTCCATATAAACAATTTGACCTTCTCTATGCATGGTAGATTCCAGATCCAGTCATAGCTTCCTTGATCTTCAGGGATACCTGAAATAAGAGAATAAGCAGATTTGACAGTGAAAGAGCATGTACCTGAATGAGACCATGAGCGAACGTCCCCTTTGTCCTTATTGATTGGAATCGACGTGGCACGAATTGTATTATTAGCGTCACTTTGCAGAAGAGTAGCCAAAGCCTCCACATCCCATCTGCTGCCATTGACAATAAATTGGTTAACTTGAACGCTTCTATTGTTGGCCGACACATTCACATTGGGAGAATTAGCAAGGGGACCATCACCCGTCCACCAATCGTGCCAAAAATTAACCAAGTTTCCAGAGCCTATCTTTCATTTCACTCCATCTTCAAGAATATTTTTACCCTTCATGATACTCCGCCAGTCCTAGGAACAGTTAGCGTTGGCGTTATTACTGATAAGGTCTCCATCTTTGATAAATTTATCTTTTAACACTTTGACCCACAGTTTGTTATCATTGGTGAGGACTTGCCACCCGAGTTTCGTAAGGAAGGCGAGATTAAAATCCTTGAGGTTTTCCTAAGACCCAAACCGCCATCATCCCGGGGTTTGCAGATATCGGACCAACTGATGATGTGAACTTTTTTATTCTCCTCCGAGTGACCCCATAGGAAGTTTCTACAAATTTTATCAATCTCCTTACAAACACTAACCAGGAGAGCCATGGACTGCATTGTGTAGGTCGGGACCGTAGCCAGTGAATATTGGACGAAAATTTTTCTCTTGGCCATGCTAAGGAAGCTAGCCTTCCAAAAGGCTAGTTTTTCCTCATTTTATCGATGACATTGTTGAACGTCTCCTTGGAAACCTATTTACTGAGCATTGGGATCCCTAGATAAGACCCCAGATGGGCAGATATGGGGATGCCTGTCGTAGCTGAAATACTCCTTTTTAACCTTGCATTCGTGTTAGGAGAACAAAAAATTTGAGATTTAGAGGGATTTACCTTAAGTCCGGAGGCCTTGCTAAACTTGTTAAGGCAATTCATCGTCGTAGCAGCTTGTTGGTTAGTGGCCTCACCAAACAGCATAAGGTCGTCGGCAAAGAAGAGGTGAGAGATTCCAATCCCCCTTCTCAATATGCGAATAGATTTCTAAGTTCCCCGAGACACCTCATTATGAATATCATAGGCCTGCTTCTCCATAATGAGATTGAATAAATAGGGAGCTAGAGGAGCCCCTTGACGAAGACCCCTCCCTAGGGTAAAGGAGGGGAAACGACCCCCATTCCAAAGGATAGAGATTTCACTTTCTTTAAGAGAAAAGAGGATGAAGTCAATGATTCTTCTAGGGAACCCAAAACCCTCCAGAGTCTCTTCCAAGAAATTCCAGTCAACACTCTCGTAAGCTTTATGCAGGTTAACTTTGACCACCATCAGCCTCTTCTTACCTTTCCTTCTATTCATATTATGGATAATTTCTTGTGTTAGGATAACATTATCAAGAGTAGATCTCCCGGCAGGAAACTATTCTGATGGGGACCTATCAGCTTACACATGATAGGTCTCACCCTGTTAACCAACACTTTGGATATGACTTTGAAGGCCACATTGAGCAACGTAATAGGCCTGAAGTCCGCTGCAAATTTTGGAGCTTCTTTCCTGGGAATAATGGTCATGAAAGCTTGAAGTAAAGATTTATGAACCGACCCTGTTTCAATCGCTTGATTGACCAGCTTAGTCAAGGCTGGGCTAATCTCCTCACAGAAGTGTTGGTAAAAAATCGCATGAATCCTATCCGGGCCCGGACTACCAAATTTCTTCATATCGAAAACCGCCTTTTTAACTTTCGTCGAGGCTGCTCTGCGACTCAGACAGTTAGCTTGAGCTGCAGAAATTTTATGGTTATCATTAATATTTGCCAGGTCTAAATCCTCATCCCGCACCATCCTGCAAAAAAGAGAAGCAAAATCGGCAGTAATGTGGAAAGAAATAGCTGTTGGGTCGTCCGTCCAACTCCCTTAAAGCTTTAGGAAACGAACACGACTCATGCTCCTCCTAATCCCCGTCGCGTTATGATAGAATCTGGTATTTCTATCACCATCTCTTATCAAATCTTTCCTCGATTTTGAAACCACAACGCTTCCTCTTGGTCAAGAATATCCAATCTTTCGAGAGCCTGAAGGCCGTCAGACGAAGTGTAATTAGTGTCTCTTTGGATTCCTAGGATTCTTGTTTCAAGGTGTCTTTTTCGTTTAAAGACATTTCCAAAAACATTCCTATTCCACTAGAAGCTTTTCTCAGACAAGTCTGCAATGATGTCCACAATGTTGTTATCTGTCGATTGAGAGGCTTCTCTCCAGATACTACTATAATCCTCTCTTGTCAACCACATTGCCTCGAAACGCCTTGGACGACTATTGTTATGTGTGGGGGGGCTATTGTTGTGTGTGTGGTGGGGGGGGGGGACCCTGCTACATCCATAAAGAGAACCAGATTGTGGTTTGAGTACAACCTAGGAAGAATGACAAACTTGCCTTCGGGGGTTGCTATGTGATGTTTGGGGGTTGTTATGCCATGGACCCATGTCCACCTTGCAATGTAGACTTAAGTTCATATTCACAATTTTAGTACTCTATGTTCATAATTTTGGAACTCTATGTTCACAATTTTGAACACTATGTTCACAATTTTTGAACTCCATATTCATAATTTTTGAACTCTATATTCACAATTACAGAACTCTATGTTCACAATTTCAGAACTCTATATTCAATAGTACAACCCAATTTTTGAATCTATATAACAAAATTGTGAATATAGAGTTAAAAAATTGTAAATATTGAGTAATGTAATTTTGTATATTGAGATTTAAAATTGTGAATATAGAGTTTTAAAATTGTGAATATAGAATTTTTAAATTGTGAACATAGACTAGCGGGTCCACCTTAGCATATGAACATGGAAGTTGGGCTTTGGACATTGCAATTTTAAATATGTATTGTTGATTTGTTTCAACTTATTTTGACTTGAAAATTTTGATATATGCATTATTATCTTGTTTATATTTTGAAATTTAAAATATTAATAAAAATAAATAAATAATTCCTTGACCTAGAAAATTAAAAAAAATTGGTATTATCAATCCGAAGCTAACCAAATCCAAACTGAAACTAAAATTTTTCGAATCAAACCAAACTACAATATTAAATCAAATAATTTTTTATTTCAAAACTAAACAAATTGAAACCAAAAAAAAAAAAAAACATAGCGAAAACCGAAACGACACCCCTAATTAGCGCACATACATGTGGCGCACCACTGCATCTACTCCTAAAACGCGGACTTGCTGGAATTTACGATCCGGCCCTTCAACCTCCCCAAGAGCCAAACTCCACCAATTGCGTCTCTACTAAGTACTAAATCACCTTCTTGCACAAATATTATATATATATATATGTATATATATACACGGAAGATCCGCTTAGCTAAATCCTCGAATCGCTTCCGTTTAAGGGCAGCCACCGTGCCGTGACGGCAGTGTCGGTTCCGGTCCGCCTTCGGAGATTTTGGCTAATTCCTTTAGATTAGATATTTTCAGATCGCGCTTTGATTCCATAATTTGCTAAGTAAACGACAACAAAGTGGAAAGCATTTTTCTCTTACTTCAACGACACCGCTACCTTTCGCTTCCTTCCATTCCTCATTTCCTTCGATTGTAATCTGTGAGTTCTACGTCTTCTCTCTGTTTTCTTCTCGCGCTATATCTACTGGCCTCTGTATACGGCGTTAAAAAAAAGAATTAATTTTTGGTGTATATATGATGCACATTTGTAGATCTGCTTCGGTTGTGTTTTAATTTCATTTTATGAAATCGGATTCGTGTTTGTTGTACATTGATGATTGTTTATTTGGTTGAGCTTGTCTTGAATCCGATTATTGAGATGAAAGGTTGCCGTTTTATGAATTGCTTTTGGTTTGGGAGTGGAGTTTTAGATGATTAAGATCTGCGGGATTTTGTGGGTAGGAGTTTCCTTTGAGAGAACCGTTTAGCTTATTTGATTATCAGAAATGGTGATGAGAAGTTTGGATTATAATTCTACAGTCAAACATTAGTTCTTTAGTGTGACTTTAGTTTCGACCTAATTATTTGACTGTGATGTGAAACTGTTGGGTTTGTTGAGGGTGGTTGACTCTATGGCTTGTGTTGGAAAGTCCTCTGATTCACTCAATGCATAGGGGTGGCGTGGAAGATTCAGTTGGCTATGTTTAATTTCTTGGTTGGACCTTTTGACTTACCTCGAGGAGTGTTATGACTCAAACCCAGGGAAGATGTTCCTCCCCAAAACTAGTCCTATTATAGGGGGAAGAATCCCCAAGTATCTCCCGATGTGGGATGTGGGGTTTATCACGGTACAAAAGATTAATCAATGAGTATCAAATTGTTTCATCACCAGTTTTGTCCGCTCTAGGACTTTAATGTTGTGGACGAGTACATAATAATGTTTCAATGCTTAAATGCTCTTGCCTGATGTATGCCAGTGCATCAGGCAAATAGCCAGCTATTTTTAGTGCCTAGAGATGAAAAAGTTTGTCCCACAATGAAAATCTCTGCTAGATCTTAGTGAGTTTTCAATTTTTCTGCACAATTTGAGGTTTGTCAGCCAGCGTAAAATATATATAATAAATTGGTTAAAATGGTTATACAGAGTATGAATTTTATACTTTTTATAGGGTATAGACACTAATGCTTACAATATGTGGTTCCATGACTTCCATTCAAGATTAGTTTTGGCCTTCTTTCTACAAGATTGGATTTCATGGTCTTGTTTTTATATGTTAGTTGCCTGAGTATTTCTTTTTACTTGCTATATTGCTGCCCATTTTGGTTCCAATATAATTTTGGCTTTTTTCCTTAGGCAGAATGACTTGCATTGAGAATACAGTCAATTTGAGCGTTCCAGTGATCTTGTTAAATGCATTTGCTGAACTTGGGAGTCTTAGATTTTCCCTCTTTACCCTTTGTTATTATGTTTGTCGGGCTGATATGAAACATGATTGTCCGAATTGTATGGATGGGAAATTTGCTCGTTTTAGTTGATATTCTTTTTGAACTCGAGTGGAAACATGAAGTCTTCATTTAAAATCTTCTTTTTAATGAAGATCTTGTACTTACAAAATTGAATTGAACCAGGTGCTGGGAATTGTAGCTGGCTGTGCTGATTTACTCTACAAGCTATGTCTCTTGACAGCAAAATATCCTCACCTCATAGGAGGTCACAAATACAGACCGCATTCTCAGTCTCCTCGCCGATGTTCAAGAGACAAAATTCTCGAAGCGATGACCATGAACTAGGGGGCTGTTCAGCTCTTCTTCAGCGCCACCGCTTCCTCCTAACTGCACTCGCCCTGCTAACCTTTCTCTGCACCATCTACCTCTATTTTGCCGTCACTCTTGGGCCCAGCGACACTTGCTCCGGGTTCACAGGCGCCGAGAAAGCAGCGTGCCATTTGGAACAGGGAAAGGCATTTGCAAAAGGCAAATTGAAGTTCTTCTAGCACATCGATGGCTGGCCTTTCTGTCTGCAACTTCTTTGGTTGTAAAAGCATAACGCTGAATATATTCATTCATATATTAATGTAGTACGGAGTATATTTTTGTAGTTAATATCTGGGTTGGGTTGTTACTAAAGCTGTTAACTTTGATTGGATGAGGTGCATCATATGATTGTTGTGAAGAATCATGTGTTGTTGTCTGTAACATGGCATTTAGCATTCTTTTTGTGATACACAGCTTCATCAATCCATTCAGGGACTGGGCGAAGCATATAAATTATCGAAACAAACAAAGTGTGTTGGTTTTTCAGTGTTTTTCCTTCTGTCACTGCCGACATTAATTGTTAACGGTCGCCATCTCCATAGGTGAGCAAACTTAGAATTTAGAGATTTTTATTTTTATTTATTTAGTTGGGCCGATTAACTGATCAAAATTAAAAAATACTAATAATAATAAATCAGCAAGTCCATCTATAACTTAAGACAAAAATGTCAATTTTTCATATAAGAAAACATCCTGAAGTCTTGCTATCTTGGCGCCTGGCAAGCACTTTTTGGGTAACTACAGGAGAATAGCCCAGGCCCACAATTCCACAAAGGCTAGGAAATTGAAGTTAATTGGTATTTGATTAAAAACTTTTTTTTTTTTGAATTTTTTTTATTTGATACACCTTCCGTCACATTTTATGTGTCGGGTTCGATTAATGAGACTTGATTAAATTAAAATTCAATTTTTTATAATATTAAATTTAAAATTAATATACAAAATTTATATATTTAAAATTATATTAAAAATACTATTAAATATAAAATCAAATTTTAAAATATGTACAAAATAATAAAGAAAATAAACAAAGAAAAAATAATTATAGTAAATAGGACAAATAAAATAGGATATGAAGGAGTATTTATTTGCCTATTTTAATTATATTTATTTTTATTTTCATACTGAGTATTTACTATCAAACAAAAAACTTGTGCTAATCAGTTTGAATACAATTACTATTCTGATTCCAAACCATTTAGATACTCAGATCTGAATTATATCTTAGGAGGAGCAGGAAAATGGAAAACGAATCTTCTTCGTGATCAGTGTGTGTTTGCTATAACCTGCAAACTGAAGCAATCTCCGTAGCTTAAACCCTCGCGTGATATCTTGTTCGAAGGGGTTAATCCTGTGAATTTCACGAGGAGCAATGGGGGATTCCGTGAGGTTCCAACGCCGTAGGACCGATCACAAGCACGTAGTTCCCTCATTCCTACTGACTCACCGCACTCTCCTCTCTCTCACCTGGGCCATCGGATTTATTCTCGTCGTCGCGTGGCAAAGCAACGCCGTAGATCGGTTGTTTGTGTTCCGTTACTGGGCGCCGCCTCCGAGGCCCATCCCCAAGCTCCGATCGCCGGTCTTCAACCTCTCCGATTTTGGAGCTGTCGGCGACGGCGTGACTTTGAATACCAAGGCGTTTGAGAGGGCGATTTCTGAGATTCGGAAGCGAGGTGGCGGCCAGCTCAATGTCCAGCCGGGCCGTTGGCTCACCGCGCCTTTCAATCTCACCAGCCATATGACGATGTTCCTCGCTGAAAATGCCGAAATACTTGGAATTGATGTAAGTCCCCTGTGACCTTTGCTTATCGCTGTAAATTTAGATTTACCTTGAAAATTTTGGAACGGAATGGAGCAACCCAAGTACATTTCCTGCTTTTCATTTCTATTTCCTTCCACGTGCATCAAACATAAGAGCACTCTATGCTGTTGCCACAAGGACTGGAAATTTAATTGATCTGCTATTCGTCCCGTTTATGTGCCTTAGTTTTGAATTGAATGTAGTTTCATCTGAAATTGTAGTTAAGGCAGTGAAATTAGTTTCTCTGTAATGGCTAAAACAGTTCAAAATCCATATATGCTTAAACAATAATGATTAGTTCTTGTATTATATATATGAAAATTTATTTATTTATTGAGTAGGAATGTTAAAATGCTTCCCCTAATTACTGCTAGACATAAGGATTTCATTAGTTATTTGAAGTTACTATAAAGAAACTTATTAGTGTTCTGTGCTGATGGAAGGATGAGAGATATTGGCCATTAATGCCTCCTTTGCCATCATATGGACATGGAAGAGAACATGCTGGACCACGGTATGGAAGCTTTATCCACGGCCAAAATCTGACCGATGTTGTTATTACAGGTCAGTGTAGTACCATTTGTAATAAGAATGCTCTAAAAGTGCAGTTGCTACTTACAATTTACATAAACTTTTATTCTTATATATTTATGAAAATGTAGAGTCATTTCATCTTGTACTGAAAGTTAGAAGTGGTTTTCTGTCTGTCCATGTGCAATGAGATTGAATTCCAGTAAAAAAAATGCTTGCACCTCTTAATACAAGTGCCTCAAATTCTCATTTCAAATGTTTCTTTAAGTAACATGTTTTTAATCTTCGAACTTCACATAACTGAACAACAGGGCATAATGGCACCATCAATGGACAAGGCCAAGTATGGTGGGGAAAGTATCGTAAAAAGTTGCTGAACTTCACCAGAGGTCCTCTTCTGCAAATCATGTGGTCCAGAGACATACATATCTCTAATGTTACTTTTCGTGATTCTCCATTCTGGAATCTTCACCCTTATGACTGTCAGAATGTTACAATTAAAGGTGTAACTATACTGGCTCCATTGTCCGGTGCCCCTAACACTGATGGAATAGATCCTGGTCAGTTCAAATCCCTATTGCAAATATGGTTATTGTTCCCTATTTTCCATTTATATACCTTCTTGAAGAGCAGGAAGGGCAATCATTCTGCACTAGATTTTATACTGAAGAATGGACATTGCAAGCTTTGAATGATGGACAGCTGCATAAAATATAGCATTACTAGTTTATTGATGATCTGTTTGTAGATATTATCAAAAAGCATGACTTTGTAATTAATAATACCAGTTAGGCTGCTGTGTTAATTTGTTACAGATTATTTTGTATTGCCATGCACATGTCATGGCTATCTAATACCTTCATGCAATTTTGTTTGCTGAGATATTCTGTAATAACTATCTCATCTGAGATTATTGTTGTTGTTTGTGCAGATTCCTGTGTGAATATGGTTATAGAGGATAGTTATATAAGTGTTGGGGATGATGGAGTTGCAATTAAGAGTGGGTGGGATCAGTATGGAATTGCTTACTCTCGGCCTTCCTCAAACATTACAATCCGTAATCTCATAGTGCGCTCAATGATAAGGTGATATATGTTTTCTATCAGAATTCTAGTTTCATTGATGTGAATACCCCTCTAAGTTCTGTCTTAAATGCAGATATCTGACCACCTGAAATTGCATTATACATTCTCAATATGCATATGTGAGCACTTTCATTTTCTCGAGGAAAATGAATAAACTTCTTAAATGGCATTATTGGCAGCTTTATCAACATAAAATTTTATAGGGATACGGGGCAATTGCACTTTCATGAATAGTTCAAGGGCTTATTTGACCCTTATCCCAATTTTATAAAATATTCTTTATGACAAGAAATGAATTGAGAATTTGAATGTATGAATTAGTTTCAGAGTAGGAAAAACCTGGTTTATCAACTTTCATACAATAACCCCCCTCACCTCAACACCCTTATATTTTGTTCATTCAGCTGAATTTTTTCATTCATTGCAGTGCTGGAGTATCAATTGGCAGTGAAATGTCCGGTGGGGTATCAAATATAACAGTTGATAATCTCCTTGTGTGGAACTCAAAGAGAGGCATCCGAATTAAGACAAGTCCTGGGAGAGGTGGATACATTCAAAATATAACATACCGCAACCTGACATTGGAGAATGTCCGGGTTGGTATAGTGCTTAAAACTGATTACAATGAACACCCTGATGAAGGATATGATCCAAAGGCTCTTCCAACTATTAAAAACATAAGCTTCACTGGCATCCATGGATATGGAATTCGTATTCCAGTCCGTATATATGGCAGCGCTGAGATTCCTGTGGAGGATGTTACTTTCCAGAACATGTCAGTTGGCATAACATACAAGAAGAAGCACATCTTCCAATGCTCTTTTGTCAAAGGGCGTGTGATCGGTAAAATTTTCCCTTCTCCATGTGAAAATCTCGACTTATATGATGAAGCAGGACAGCTGGTTAGGCAATCAAAGCCACGGAATAGCCTTGACAACACAGATTATGATTCTTAATCGTAAGTAGGGACATCATTTTAAAAAGTTTATGATGCGGTTATAGCCTGGTGACTTTTTAAAGTTGGACCATGGTAAAACATGTTACTGGTCATTAAGCTTGAGTTGCAGGAATTGACACGAAAGGATCTTTACACACACAACTACTTAATTGCTGGGAGAATCTCTGACCATTGTTTGAAAGGGCAGTGACACAATTTTGGTATGGCTGCATGGGGCTTTTATCACCCCCCTCTTGCCAGTGCTCAGTTGTCAGTACTCGTGAGAAAAAGAAATGGTCTTTCTCCCAATTCAGTGTGCAAATGATGATGCTTGGAAGGTTCAAAGGGTCGAAGACCATTCTGATATTACGCCAGAGAATGAAGATTGTGATGACGATTATGTAAGTCTCCTCACTGTGTGATTCCCAAACTGTATTGATAGGAAGAGGAGAAAAGAGTATGTGAGTATTTACTAACATAGTAACATATGACCTTTTAGAATAACAGAAAACAGATGCACTAGATTGACACTCTTACTTGTCAAGGGAACCCAAATTTGGCATGTGATTGTCGGGCCCTGGGGACGAATTTAATGACAAGTCATCTTCACAAGTCTGAAGTGTTTGTATGCTGATATTTAGATGAAGCTTTTAGAAACTGTTAATCTTCTATCATGCACAATATCTAAAACCACTGAATTTGTTTTTTGTTATTAGCGATCTCAATAGAGTGAAGTTGTGGGAACTATTTTTTAGGCAGACAATACTGACGTATCAAGCAAACCAGCTACCTCTGTTATGTTTTTAAGTTTTTAGGCAGACAATTCACCTCACTAAAAAGCCCCATAAAAAACCAAACAAAATATGACCATTCCTTCCCTCTTCTCCCCCTCTCCTCCACTTCACTATAAAACCCCCCTAAAAAACTACAGTAATAAATATGACTATTGGGGTTGCACTAATAAGTACAAGAATACATGATGGGATCATGACAAGGTAGAAATTCCAACTAATCAAACCTAGTACAATTTCAAAAATGACTTGAATTAGCTAAAGGAACAGTAAAAGTCAGAACACAGATCCAATCTGAGTAGTGGTGTCCGATGAGTATGTAAGCATGGTATAGTTAGCCGTGGTCAAGGTTTAATTTCCAACAACTACTTTTGACACCTGATCATGATGATGATGATGATGCGTGCCTCATTATTTTGATCAAAGCCTAAAAAGTTAGGTCAGTTTGTATATCTGTATGCCAACTTCAATTCTCTCAGTTACGTACGCAATTCATCCCCACATCAATTTCTGCAAACATTGGTCCACTTTTTTTTTTTTTTTTTTTTTTTTTTTTTTTTAAGTGACGAGGAGAACACACAACCACTACATGAGAGTGNAATTAACAAATTTTTTTTTTTTTTTTTTTTTTTTTTTTTTTTTTTTTAAGTGACGAGGAGAACACACAACCACTACATGAGAGTGTCTCCGGCTAAACCCAACTTTGTGATCCTATCACCACTCTTCTTATTTTTTATTATTTATTTATTTATTTATTTTTTAACATATGGCCTTAAGGCTGCTCCATCCTCATCATCGGTTTTCTTCCGATCCACCAATGACGTGATATCATATATTTAATCAATAATATAAAATTGATAGAAAGAGCAATAATATATATTTAATCAATAAATTAAGGACAAAAGTTACACATGCCTTATAACTAAGGGGCTAAAACTGTAATTTTTTATTAGATATTTAATCAATAATATAAAAAAAGAAAGAGATGACTAAGTGGGTGTGCGACATAATTCTGATACCAAAAATTCACGATTTTGATTTTTGTCAATACCTTTTCAATCGAGTCTATCACACAAAATTTATATACACGCTTAAATGGTGATTACGAATTTTCCTCGCCATCTTAAAAAAAAAAAAAAAAAAAAACTCACACCTTCGTCAAGGGTTGGCATCGTAAAATTTTAACTATTAAATTTCGTACGTGGATTAAAGCATAAAAAAGTAGTGTATCCCAAGGAAAATGGAAAATGTTTTCGGTTTTCCGCCGCAGATTAGACGACCTAATTAAATGGATCCATTGCATAATTAAAAAAAATAATGATATAATTATTGCAACGACTTTGTGCCGTCACGCTGGCTAGCTAGCTACTTCCGACCGTAACATGCGATTCCATAGCCGCCAACTAACACCTAGAAATTATGCATCCATGCACCACATTTTCTTTCACTACTCCATTCATATTTTTATGTTTTGTTGAGCGTACCCTGCATGACAACTTAGTCACAAAGGTGAAGTTTGAGAACATTAATCTGAGATTGAGTTTCACCCGTGACTCCTTGTGTACAAAGAACACGTTTAGATACATTTTGTCTAGATGCTGTGTTTGAGCCTCTAAGCTTTCACCCAACATACACTTGTTTAAGTATGTAGTTGATCTTTCAAGATATAAACCAATTCAAAATATAATAAATTAATTACTCATCAAAGCGTTATAATTAATTGAAAACAACTGTTTTATTGAACATAATAATGTGAATGAATATCTATACTTCCCCGGCCTCATGCTATATCTACATACATATAAATAATAAATGAACCAAAACAACAAGGACAAAAGAAGTCTTTAAACCAATTCAACTGAAAACATATATAATTAATAAAAGAAATTAATGAAAAAACTCGATCTCCTCCAATTCTTAAATAAATTAGTAATAATATTTTTCTTTTGGCATATTAATTAAATGACCCCACTGCCCCTCTCATTTCCCTCCACAATTATCTTTGTATTCACAATCTTCCTATGTATATATCCCATGCATGCATGTCCACTGTTATATCTTTCTTTCCTTTTTTTTTTTTGGAATGAAAATGGTGATTAAACCCTAGGTGTTATGCATCAAGCTCACAATGAAACATGGATGAATCAAATGAGCTTAGGTCACCAAAGATGATGTCATGCTCTTCCACAAAGCTACTCGAGTCTTCGCAGTCGAAGTACGTTTGTATGTCGTCCGGGAAGCTCCTTCTCGGTCGGTCCGGCTCCGGCGGGGTGGCCGGAAAGTTGGTAGCCGCCGATGTTCTCTCCAACATTTCTTTAAACTTGGGGGACTGCAGCAGTAAACCTAACGCCGACGAAGAGGCGGCGGCGGCGGAGGGGTCATGCGGCGGAGGAGAGGCGGTTTCCGATGAACCGGAGCTTTGTTGCGGTTGCTGTTGCTGGTGGAGGAAGCTCAACCCTTGATCTTGGGTGGTGATGAGCTCATCATGATGATCACTAACGGCGTCATTACTAGGGTTAGGGTTTGGCTGCAGGTTGTTAGGGTTTTGATCAGGGCGTAGCCACTTGACGTAACGGCTGAGGTCAAAATTGGTGACGGCGTTAAGCCCACGGTACTCTATGGCTGCCATGTCATAAGCCGTTGCCGCTTCCTCTTGAGTAGCTGCGAAAACCACGAAGGGTATTTTGGGAAAATCGTAAACTTTTATAATTAATAAATCAATAAATTCAAGAATTCAATTTGCATGAGAAATTTGGTTGGGGGGTTGAAAATTTATGTCAAAGGCTAAGATCCACATCTTTAAATAGCAGAGTTAGCAGTTGAAGGTCGGTAATCTACAAGCAACAACCATCTTTAATTCCATCTTGACCCCTACTATCATGCAACATTCTCAACTATTTTTCCCATAATTATGTGCTACTTGCCTTCTTTCTTATCAAAATTCCCATGTGCATGTGCATCCCTAACCATAAATAAATTCTATAATATCGAAAAGATATCACGACTACTATTATAAATAGAAAATAATTATATATATATATATATATCATTGCCCATTTTTATTTATTGCAGTAGGTCCATTACAATTTCAACACTATATAACTTTCTTATACACACACTCCACTAGAAAAGTCTATAGTGTCAATCAGTATAAGTATCAGTATCAGTATTGTTTCTTGCACTGAATACAACTCAAGAGGTTTTAGAGTTTGTACTTCATGCAATGGAGACAATGCCACCATTTGATAGAGTACAAACTCCAAAATTTGTTACATTTAGTTTTGTTGTACGGTTGTACCCGGCCAGTGCAACCAAAAAAAAAAAAAAAAGAAAAAAAGAGGGTAAAGGGAGTATATAATATAAAATAAGTGTATTAGTTAAATTAGTAGTTTGGATATTTTTATTATTATTTATTTAGAACCCCATAAGATATGAATTGCAGTTGTAGCAATTTTTATATATATTCACACGATCCACGATTTAACGTACACATATAGGTGGGTTCATTGAGTATTATATGGTTTTCCTTCAAATACATTAGATGTGATATAGAGACAAATGAGCAATGAAAGTGATATATGTTTCAAAATAAATATAAGGCTGTTTTGGTAGGCAAACAACAATGTTAAAGTGCTATTAGGTTGTGGGCATGTGAGATTTTAATTAAATAAATTAAATTATGTAAAAACTTTGCACAAGAATGTGTGTATATAAAATGTTGTACGGTATCATATGGATCATGCCAATTTTTAACATTGATAACTCTTTCTTTCAATTGCTTATACATTTTTATCTTATTTTAAGGAAAGTAAAATTTATATTATGACATAAATATACTTAGCTTGTTGCATACATAGTTATAGTGTGATTTCACAATCTTATATTTTGTTAGTGATTTTGACCCTATAACTAATTAAACTCTCTATGCATCCGTACAATTGTATATATAATTAATTAAGTACCGTGCCAATTTGCACGGGATACAATTAATTTTTTTGAGGTTGTGTACTTGCTATTGTACTGTGGAGACAAGTACCCGATATAATCAAATATATACAGTTAAGTTGTACCTAGTGCAAATCGGTAAGGTGTTGATCAATACTTTATATAAAACTGATAAAAGCTATAGTGTTAGGGTTGGATTTGTACCATAAGTTCCAAGGTAGAGATATTTGTTGCCAAACACCCTTCCAATGCGAGCCTCCCATCTTCCATTGTGATGGTGTCTACAATTTAATACAAACAAATAAAATAATTATTTTTTTTATTGTTTGATATATTCTTGATCATTGATCCCTCCATAAATTAATAAAGAGTGTATATCATAATTAAATATAAAAAAGAGTTTAAAACAACAATAATGTCATATTATTTATGAAGTATTTATGTAGAAAATTGTAGCTTAAAATATGTATGTATGTATGTCAATTGTCAAGAGGCAACAATACAATCAAAGTGCTAAATCAATGATGCATATATGATATGATTTGACTGTGAAATGGAAGGGTGACTTTATAACTTTATTAAATGAATGGTTATGTTACATACAATCAATTAATTATTAGTGCACACATATACATATGACTCATCTTTTTTTTGTTCAACAAAAGCATAATACTGCTGCAATCAATTAATATAAACAAATCAAATGGCAATGTCAATTTGTCATCATTTATTTTATAGATTTTCAGTGATAGAAACATTACAATCAAAATCAATATTTATAATACACCCAATTTTCATATCGCAACCCGTCAATATATGAGTGGTGGATTTTTGGTGTATGTGTCTATAGAATTGGCAAACAAATAAATAAGGGCCGAGTTAATCCTGATTTTGATTTTTTTATTATTTCATTTTTTTTCACTTTTAATTCTTGAATTTAAAAGCGATAATATCTGACTATTGAAAATTTACACTTTTAGACCTTTATAATTAACACATTTTTAATTATTGAAAACTATATATGATTTATTTTAAACTTGATAACTAAAACATTAAAAAAAAAAATCAAAATACAAATTAATACAAGAATTGACTCAATTACCCAATAAGTTGTCATCACACACACACACTCAAGGCAACAAGATTAAGGTCAACAATGTTGGTACACCAATTTTAGGAACAACATAAGAAGATAATAAAATATAAGCAAATGATGATCAAACTACATATTAGGTCATAGGTGAAAAGTGGGTGAGGGTGGGAGGGAGGATGGCATGCAATATAATGCAAGTTCTTTGACAAATTGGGGATTTGGTACCCACATTTTCAAGGTTCATTAAAGTTTTTAATTTTCCCTCCCAACAACTTGTGCATACAAATAATATTCACAACTCAATTACAATTAATGGATTGCAGCAATTTTAGCTCCAAGCCTTCCACACAATCATTCTCTTTACATAAAATGATATTACAACAACAAAAATTTATCAATCATTTGTACACATTAATTAATTAATTACCTTGCTACTCCTCTGTATTTCGAGACACCCCTAGAAAATCCACTGCTCTTTCTGCAAATACATATCGTAAAGTATTGCATTAACAATTTTTTTTTATTAATAGTCAAATTCAGTAGGAGTAAATTATTTTTAGAAAAAAAAAATTAAAGAGCAATATTGTTTTCCATTTTTATGATGTATACCTTCTCAAAGAACCAATATACTCTTCTTTTGATTGACCTTCCATTTCCTTTAGCTCTTTTTCATAAGTAGCAAGCTACATTCAAAAAATGGAAAATTTTTATTGAAATTTACAACAACAAAAAATTCACCCAAAAAAAGTTGGAAAATTCTGCAAAGTAAATAAATTAAAATTACTGGAAAATTTAGGATTGTCTCTTGTCCCCAATACTTCAATGCTGCCAAGTCATATGCATGTGCTGCTGTTTCTTCATCATCATAAGCCCCTGAAAAATATTTTTTTTTTTCAAAAAAAAAATCAAAATTCAATGCAGTGTAATTAATCCAGATGAGATCCATTGAATTATTCCAACTCAGTTTCATACACCCAATATGTAATTTTACCACAATTTCAAAAATAAAAAATATTTTTTACTTAAGAAATTATTTGTTAAAAAAAAAGATGTAATAAAACATTGCAAACGAAGTTGAAAATGACATAAAACTTACCCAAATATACTGCATTTTCATTCCATTGCCATCCAGTACAGTCACCATTACATTGCAGGAGACCAAGAAACCAGGAAAATAATTTAATAAAAAAAAAATAAAAACGTTAGTGATTTTGTTCAACTATACATCAACTAATTTTTCCCAGGAAAAGAAATCCTCAAAAAAAAAAAAAAAAAAAAACAAAAAGATGATGATGAACTAACCTTGTCTTCCTTTCTTACTCTGTGCTTCATTCCAGCTGTTCTTATCCCATAGATGAGCTTCATATCGGCCGGTCCACCGGTGCCTGAAATCGGCCGGCCGTCAAAACATAAATTTTTTTTTTACGAGGAAACAAAAATCATTTATAAAAAACAATAATGTGTGAACTTAACAACGTTGTCGTGATTATGAGATTACCTGGTGACACCTCTGAAAACGGAGCTTCTTTGAGGAGGAGAGTCTCTGGGCACGCTCTTACGAGTTCTTTTCACCTTAACAACGTTGTTGGCATTACCATCGCCGTTGCCGGAGCTGTCTTTTTTCGAGGTTTTCGCCATTAATTAAAGCTGATAATGAAGCTCGAGATATATAGAAGCTTAATTAATTAATTGGTTTAAACTCTGCAAATGGGGGTAGTGTTTTTAGTTAAGACATGAAAAGGGATATATAGATGGGGCCGATCGGAAAGTGGAGTGGCAGATGAGGAAGCCGGCGGAGGAAATGGTGGCTCTATAGGGGGTTTATATATAACTATATAAGTGTTTGGCCGTCTGGGAGCGGCAGTACTGTGTGTATACGTTTTTTTGGGGTTTTCTAATTTTCTATTTTCTGCCTTGTCTTAATTCACTTCTTCGTTTCTTGTGTGCTTTATGTGGTGTTTGGACCCTCCCCTCACCTATTGCCTTGTTTTTTCTTATAATTTTTGCTCCAATTTATAGTCTTTGGACCAATCAAACTTTTTCTGCCAAATTTATTTCCAACTACTGTCCTTTAATTTTCTTTTTCTTTTCCTCTCTATTTTTTTAATTCATAATAATGTAGAGAAATAAAATTTAATATTTGTAGTGGACAAATTAAATCTCTTTTAATTGATCGGTCCGTTTATGACAAAAGTAGGTCTTCAGCAAGACTATTTTATGAAACTCTTGAAATCTGGATGATAATGTGAATAAAAACTAGTGTATGCCAAAGGCCTTGTGGTCAAGCGGCATGAGGTGATTCTCTCAAGTGGGAGATCATGGGTTTGAGCCTCACTTTGTTGGGCTTCAGTAGGCTGAGAAAATATATAGACAGATACTTCATGTAACAGGTCAATAGTATTAAAAAAAACTAGTGTATTAAATTCGACTTTCTTTAAATGTAAGATTTTCATTACCTTTTTTTAAAGGTGATTTTCCCAATCTTCTTTCCTTTTGAAGTACAAATAGTCAATATTGTCATTGGTCCCTTTTCTCACATTATTATTATTATTATTATTATTACTAGTATTTTCATCCGTGCGTTGCACGGAATGAATTTGTTATAATATTTTAAGAAATATTTGAATCGATATACAATTATATAAATTATAACATCGAATATGAGTATGAATAAGTGTATAAATGCAATTATAGTATGAGTCTTCCTTGCATGCAACAAATATCACAAAAATTCAGTGTTCTAGAATAAGCGTATAAATGCAATAGGTAGATAATTTACATTATTGCATCATATTCATTAATTTAATTACTTGTCGGTTAGTTATTGCAAGATCTTGAGGTACACTTATATTTTGATATTCAGTAAGTATAACTATATTAGAAAAAAATTTATATGTGAGTAATGGGATAATCAGTTCATTAATTGTTGGTTGACCGAGCGTTGTGTTGGAGGAAGAAGATGATATATAGTGAAGATGATATTGCCCTTCACTATATATCATCTTCTTCCTTCAACACGTTGATATTCTCTGGACAAATAACTGTTGAAAAAAAATTAGCATAAAATGGCATTTTACTGGCAATATTGTGGTACAAATATATGTGTGGTCCACTTTCGATTTGGGTCGGGTCAAAGTGGATTCGTGTTCTTCGTATTTAGACGAAAAGATTGATATATTGTACGCTCAAAACTGATAATGGGTGAATGAGAAATTGGTTCTCAAAGTTGACCCATTTGAGTTAGAAAAATATAGAGAAAAACCTTTCAAGTAACTTTTGTCCCACATTGGTTTGAGAAGTGGTTTGCACCACTACTTATACAAGAGTTTTTCTAAGGCTTATTGAATTGTATAGCATAGAGGCTCTCTCTCTCGCGCGGGGGGGGGGGGGGGTGCAAATGAAATCCCAAAATGAACTTAAAAAATCTTGACTCGTGCGCCGACACCTGCATGCACGAATGTCGTTCAGAAAATTGTTTGGCCTTGCGGGTTGAATTTTCATATTGTTTTTATTAATAGTATAGATTGCATTGCAGAGAAATATATATACTGAATTATTACCATTAGTAATTCTAGTCTATAATTGTATTACGAATAGAAACGTAGGGAAGAATATATTTTATTAGGAATTCTATTTTAATTTACAATTGTATTAGGGATAGTACCATATTTTACAATATTACGCAAACCATAATATTATAGGTCTGTTTTGGGCGGAAAGTTAAAACTGAGAATATTGTTTTTATTAATAGTATAGATATAGATTGCATTGCAGAGAAATATATATACTGAATTATTACCATTAGTAATTCTAGTCTAGAATTGTATTACGAATAGGAACATAAGGAAGAATATATTTTATTAGGAATTATATTTTAATTTACAATTGTATTAGGGATAGGAATTGTATTACTATATTTTACAATATTACGCAAACCATAATATTATAGGTCTATAGGTCTGTTTTGGGCGGGGAGTTAAAACTGAGGATATTGTTTTTATTAATAGTATAGATTATTATTATTATTATTATTAGGGACCAAAATTGTGGAAAATGAGTAGGGAAAAGAAGAGTAATATATAGGTCGAGTTTGAGGTCCATAATAATGTGTACTGTTACTATTGACCTGTTACATGTAGTATTTGTCCATATAGTTTTTCAACCCACTGAGGCTCGAATCCATGACCTCCCACTTGAGAGAATCACTTCATGCCGCTTGACCACAAGGCCTTTGGCCATCATAGGTTAACTAAATTTAAAGTGCAATAAATATGGAACTAAATTAAATTACAATCCCTAAAAGTGGTTAACATATTATAAGATCCACTAATTAATTAATTAATTAATTGCAGTGTGTGGGCACGAGTAAAATTAGGAATACCTACTTATCAGCTACTCTCAAAATTTTACTCCACTTTGTATATATAAATATAAACACATTAAATAATTATTTATTTGGACCACTCCAGTTTATTTATTAATTTTCTTTTGTTTTTTTTAATAATATAAGGTACATACCCATAACCCATGCAAATCTACGCCGTTACGCGTATGGTATGATCTAGTACTGTGGAAAATACATTAAAATAACAAAAGAATTATAAAATAATTGAATAATAATATTATGAAACCCTTTACCCCATAACATGTACATTATATATCATATCTATCTAATATAAAGTTAGGTTTATTATGAGAATTAAAAATAACTGTGAAATTATTTAATCAAATAAATGTATTATATTATTTTTATTTTAGTATACTTTTTTTTGATTTTCTTTCTTTACCGTCTGTTATACTCCATACTGTTTTCATCTTCCCTTAAATAACTTCACATCCTGTTAGTAAAACTTTAGTAATGGAATATTCGATTAACTTTTAACTTACCCATTATGGCGCGTTTGGTTGGAGGGAATGAATTATGTGGGAAAAGAATTGCAATTCCATGGGAAAAGAATAATGTGAGAATAAAGTTGGGAGTCGAAATTTCATTGTTTGATTTGCAAGAATAAAATTACTAGGAATTTCAATTCCAATATTTGGTATACATGGGAATTGAAAAGGAATAAATAGTATAAAGTCAAAATTGCACATTGTTATTATAAAATTATAAACAATGCAACTTTTCATTCACTATTGCATAGAAATAAAGAATTCATTCGCTATTATAAACAAAGTTAACAAACACACAACTCAAATCATTCACTATTGCATAGATCAACGCACAAAATAAAAATTTTGTTGTTCAACATTTAGGCAAATAAGCTATATACACATATCAAATTTAAATACTTGAGATTTCTGAGAAAAAAAATACTTGATTAAGGTTGATTAAGGTTGGCATAAAATGATTATTGCTCAGGAACGCGTAGAATAATACATGTTATAATCTAGATGGGAAGGTCAGTCATCAATTTTAGGTTAAAAGGGGAGGGGTAATTTTGTCTCAAGATTGTTTTTTTTTTCTTCCTAAAATCCACGAAATTAAAATCCCAGAGGAGGGGGGCATGGGATTCTAATTACATGAAAATGAGAGAATTCAACCAAACGAAGAATTTAGTTGCCTTCTGAATTAGATGGGAATTAAGTTGGAATGGAATTGTAATTCCCTCTAAGCAAATGCCCAGTTAATTTTTATAAGAGAGGCATTAGGTTCGAACCACATCTTAATCAGAGTTGGCATAATTGTTGAACATATACTACGAATATGTAGGGGTGAAAATGGGTCAGGCCAAGCTAGGATTTAGATAATTAGGCCTGGGCCTGCATTGAAATCTTAAAGCATGGGCCTGAGCTGTATGTAGGCTTTATATTAGGCTCAAGCCTAAGCCTACAATTGGCATGGCCTGGCCTGAAGCCTGTTTAAAAGCCTATATAATACATAGGCCTTTAAAAAAGCTTCAAAATGGATCCTAAATAGGCTTTAAACCTATTTAAAGCCTACATTTAGTAAACAATTTTTTTATTTTTAAACAAAATCCTAATACATTCATAATATCACAAATTTATGTATCATATTACAGTATAAAATTACAGTTAATCAATACATCAAAAAAGACAAAATGGAGTAAGAAGCCAGCAACACATTAATTTCAAGTTTCTACACTGGTTTGCCCATATGCTGTAGTTGATAAAACCCCAGACTTGGATGTAGGTAAGAGTGGTATTCCTAGGGATGATTTTCGTCATAATGCCACCAGAAGTTTCCAGGCCAAATTCAAATCCTTGTGCATTAAAGAATTCAAAGCACCACCCCCAAGAAATCCCATGTCTGCCCCTAATTAAACGGCAGTCAACAAGACTTCACCGTCGGTAATGAATTCCGGCGAGCATGCTTTCGCCAGTTAATAATGTGTGCTCACTTGAACTAAAGAAGATAAGTTTAGAAACTGGTGATACAATGTTCAAGTGAATAACCAAAACAGCACATATGTATACACCTGAGCACAATGTCTAATGTCCATCTTATCATTTCAAACTAATATTATAACAAAACAATTATTACAAACAACTCAATTCCTTCATGATACGAAAGAAACTCCCGTGAATCCATCAACAATTTCATTTCACTATAGTAAAGCTCGTATAGACGAATGAACACACGGAGAAGAAATACCTTGTTTTTTAGCCGGTAAATTTTTCTCCTCTTGAAATCAAATAAAACAGAACCAGTTTAACGAAATAGAAGCCGAACTCAAAATCGAAATCTCACTTAAATCAGCAAGAGAAGATTAGAAACTTGATTTTTGCTTTTCTAAATAAATCCTCAAAAACAATAGCACAATATCACTTACATCTCCAGCCAAAACGAGATTCCAATCGTAGTCATTTATCAAGAAAGAAAGTACCGACAAACATTAACTCATAATCTGAACAAGAATTAAACTTATTAAGTTTTGATTTGAACAAAAAATGACTCCATACCTGTCTAATAAATCTCACCGCCATCTTGTTCTATAGCCGCCAACTCTCCTCGCCGCCTCGCCTCATCGGCCATCGCCTCCTCACCTCGCCGAACGCCGTGTGGGAGACTGCCGAACGAGATGAAGAAAGGGATGGGCGGCTGGGTTGGCCTCTTCGTGCTGTACTGATGTAATTAGGGATTAGGGTTAAGATAGTTATATATATATACTAGGGTACTGGGGTTATAATGTTATATTTTATATTATATAATATATATATATATATATATATATATATATATATATATATATATATATATCTTAAAATAATATAAAGAGTCACTTATAAATTGCCCAAGACTTTTTCCGGCGGAATTTCTTGTACCTTGTGCTTTTGCGAATGTGCTTTGCAAACAGAATGTCATATTTGCCCTTGCAGATGATCGGCCGTCCAAATTCAGACTGCTTAAATACAACTCTGACACTATTTGCATGGGCCTTCTTTGAATCTTAAAATCTTAAAATAATATAAAGAGTCACTTATAATTTGCCCAACACTTTTTCCGGCGGAATTTCTTGTACCTTGTGCTTTTGCGGATGTGCTTTGCAAACAGAATGCCATATTTGCCCTTGCAGATGATCGGCCGTCCAAATTCAGGCCGCTTAAATACAACTCTAACACTATTTGCATGGGCCTTCTTTGAATATTATATCCGCATGCTATGTATACATAATTTAGGATTCAATATTATATTATTAACCTGCATACCCACCCCTCCACTAAGCAAACCAACTCCACTAATTTTTGTATGTGTATGTGTTGTCATGGGGAATAAAACAAAGAAGGGTGGGAGACTACTGCATGACTCATTACGCATTATTAACAATGAATAGTACTGATAAAACAAAAACAAGATGTAAAAAAAATGCAATAATAGAAGGGTGGGAGACCACAACATAAACAAGATCTACAAAACAAAAAAAAGATCTACAAAACAAAAAAAAAAAGCAATAATGACAAGATTAAGAAGACCATAAATATATAAAAAAAATTAAGTGATTGGATTTTTTTTTTGTTGTGTCAGAATAGTTAGCCGCCACCATCAATAATGAGAAAGATAGGATCGCGTAAACCTGTTATTTGGTGAATACAACAACAAAATGATAGGAGTGATTGGATTGGACAACCAAATTCACTATGCTTAAAGAACAAATCGACATTTAGGGTGGGGTACAACGTGACTCATGCTGCACTTACTATATATATATATATATATATATTTATATATTTATATAAAATAACATTGAAATAAATGCCAAAAACAGTTTTAAAAACATTCAATACAAATGGCCATTGTAACAACGCCATTTCCATACCAAAATTTTTTACGACCTTTGCTAAAAAAAATTCTTACAAAACCACTGTGGAATCACATCTACGCAAAAAAAAAAAAAAATACAACGACGTTCAGGTATTTCTTTTTTACTGATGATGAAAAGCTAAGTTCCGAATTTACAATTTTCATACTACAATAAGTGAAAACAATAATTTTGAAGGACATGAGATCTTACCAAATGATATCCATGTAATTTCCTAAACTGCTGAACTTTCATTGTTAGGCTGATATATCTATATATTTTGCTGTGATATGTATATTTCATCTTTGTTCTTCGTCGTATCATTACTTAAGCCACAAACATATATAATTTTATACATCATTACTTAAGACACAAACATATATACACAATTTACAACAGATCCTGACAAATTGTTCAACTTCATGCTTAAAAAATATAACAAAAAATTATTTAATCAACTTATAGAATTGGACACATGGTTTGCAGCTTTATGGTTTTAAAAAAAATATTCTTATTTAATTATAAAGTACACGTATATACATGCATCTCAAAGAAAGCAAAAGATTGTCACTTTTTACTTGGGCACATGGCTTACAACTTATTTAAAATGTCTATGTTTTAAAAAAAAATCGTGTAAAAGTACACGTATATCCGCACACCTCAAAGAAAGCAAAAGATTATCAACTCTTTTTTACGCATATATCCATAGCTCAAACCAAACAAAAGATTTCCAGCTTTTTTAATCTCTCTTTACTTGAGCTGAAGGTTAATACATACAGAAAAAAAAATAGTATTCATCTTCCTACTTGATAATTTTTTTTTTTCAAAACAGGTTATTGATCAAGTGATCTGTTGCTCATTTGTTTGAGTCAATTTCGATATCCGCACTTCTCAAACTGTGAGTTAAAAATTACACCTTTGCACACCTCTTTTAATTGTAAAAACTTATTTCTATTCTTACAAAATTATTTATATTTATATTCATTTATGCTTATTTATTTTTTATGTCGCATTTAGCCATTTAGGTGGAATTTAGTTTGCTTCTCAGCAAATATTTAGCAAGTTATCTACTACTCATTTGTTTAATAATTTAAACCCCTACAACAAACAACAATAAAGACAATTAATTGTGAAAGTTCATATATGAATTTCAATAATGCTATGATACTTGATACAAATTTAATGCACAAGTCCAAAGTTTACATATAACGTATGGAAGTTAATTCATCATTATTGATATAACAATAGTTATCCCATTAGTAAACAAAAACATTAGTCTATCAAATAGACCAGAACTAAGCATACAAATTTACCAATTCAAATATGCATTCTAAGATTCTAATAAAATATATCCAAAGCTAAACTCCAAGGCTAATTCTTAGCAGCTGTGACGTTTTTTTCATGCTTTATCCCTCTAAAAAATCCATAGCTAAGAATTCCATGAGTAGCCAACCTAATTTCCACCATTACAATCGTACTCATTCACTCACTCCATAATTACCAGGTGCATCTGACTCCCATTTCAGTTGAGTGTCTAAGGATTCTTTTCTTCCTAAATCCGAAATAAATACTAAGCTCCTTCCTTCCAAAAATGCTCATTTTAGGATGCAGAGAAAGATATGAATAGCATTGATACAGCACATACATAAACAATTTAAGATGATAAGCACAATGGCATGAACACAAGCGAGCTAAAAGCCTAAAATCTTATTTCTCCATAAAACTAACCCAAACGAAAGAGAGCCCAGCTTGGAAACAAAATTAATAATTAAACAAAGTAATACAGAGTAATAATGAAGAAAACCAGACAGAAAAGGCAGCTTATCTGAATGAAATGCCAAGCAAGTAAAACTTTCAGTTCGCATTAGTAAATGATTCACTCGTTTTAGCCTCACATAAAGAAATTGGGGAAGGAGAGCGGACCTTCTCAGAGTTGGATTGATAAATGGTGTCGATCTTGGACTGAGGGGTTACGGTCTCGATTGACGGGAAGTCATCTTCTTCTTCGCTGCTCTCTATCCTCATTTTCTCTCTCTTGCCTTCACTTTCTCTCTCTAAAAGTGTAGAACTGGCAAAAGGAAAAACTGTATCCGTATATCCATTCTTCTAATAGATCGCGACAGAAAATAGTAGGAGAGTACTGTAAATAAATCAATACATCAATAATAATAACAAAACATAAATTGGCAAGTAACAATTCGAAAAATAAAAAATATTTCGAATATAAATGATAAATCCGAAAATAAAAATATGTAAATGGAAATAGAAAGATCCAAATCGCGTATAACACATTTTCCTTAAAACCGATTCGCTACCTACCATGTTGCTAGGAGCGTTGTAGTGTCGATCTCCCAAGATAAAATGATTAACAATAATATAGTTGAACACTCAACCAATATTATTTTTAGCGAAGTAGAACAAGGAGTCAAGGATTGAACAAAAGGTTTGTATCTCCTCAACACTCAACTATCTTGGATTATTCAACCACAACTTGTAAATTAATCCAAATAGTAATACAAATAGAAGGGATTCACTACCTTGAATTATTCAACCATAGCTTGTGAATTAATCCAAGTAATAATAAAAAGAAAGAAATTTGAACAAGAGATTTCCACTTATTTCTCTCTTCTCTGCCAAAAATGAAGAGAAAACCATTTGTTTCTCTTCTTTCATTTCCCCACGGCAACTTCTCTCTTTCTCTTCGTTAATCCCTCTATCTCTCTTCTCTTCTCCTTATTTTTTCTTCTAACATAACCCATATAGATAAATATGATGGATTCTAGCTAGCAAGAAAGAAAAGAGAATAAGACAAAAAATTTTTTTGAATGGAGTTAAGCTTTGGAGATGGTGATCCGGCGTGGGAAGAACTCAAGGAAAGAGGGAGACAAAACATTCCCCATTCCAACAATTCCATCTTTCCACCGAAAATATAATAATAATAATAATAATTAAAAAAATAATAATACTAATAATAATAATAATATAATAATAATATATTTTAACATTTTAACATTTTTTTTACCTACAATTAAAACTGCTCGCTGGCAAGCATTAAGTTTGTGAATAGCTAAAAGATCTGCCACAGAATAACGACAAGATTATCATTAATCATATGTTAAAAAAAAATTACGATTAATCACAACAAATCAACCGTCAACAATAAGCAAATCATATTCAATCACAACAATATTCAGAACCAAATCATAACTTCATTTTGAGAGATCAAAATCATAAAATCATCTCAATTAACAATAATAAAAGAAAAAGAAAATATTAATTAAACAAAATTAAATGAGTCAACTAGAGCAATAATACCTTAGTCGCGTAGAGGTTTAGAGGCAGTAGAGTACTCACTGAGCAGGTTGGTCGCTGTCATGGTCTCACGGAGCAGGACTGGTGGAGGACTCGCTTTTCGCCACGCCCGTTGGTGAGATTCGCTGGTCGAGGTCTGCGTCTGTGAGAATGAGAGAACTAAATCGCACTTCTGTGAGAGCGCGAGATATGCCGTGAGCGTTCATTGACCGTGAGAGTGAGAGTGAGAGAGTTAGGCTTATACATGGAAAATTTCTTGAAATATATACAAATATGCCTATTCCTTTGGAATCACCGCCAGTGACCTTCGTTTGACCGTCAAGGAGACGGCGGAGCTACGCTTGCTCGACCGGCGAGACGGGCCTGACAAATTGGTGGTTGTTCCGATCAACTGCTTAGTTCGGGACTTTGGCATGCGTTGACGATAGTGTGCGTTGGCGGATCAAGCCTGCTTACTCACTTTAAGCGATGTCATCGGCGCTGAAGGATCAGGCTTGTCTCCTATCTGGCCTTAACTCTGGATGGTTGTGGTTGTTGAAATGTAGGTATTAGGGCTTGGCAATAGCGATTAGTGTTCTTGCTTCCCACTTTCGATCCGACTGGCGACCTCTCTCTCCTAGCGGTCTGCATTTCTCTCTCTCTCCTAGCGGTCGGCATTTGTCTCTCTTCCTTTGCAGTTATCTGCGTTGAATGTGGATATCTATAGAAAGGATATGGCTAAAGAATGAACATGATGAAGGGCAATTCTTGGTCGGGTATGGGCCATTTCTACAAGCGTTATCCATATATTAAAATGGACCTATTTTCCTCATTGGAATAAAAGCATTAGGAAAAAAAATTAAATTCTCACATTATTTTTTTCCAAAAATTATTTCTCACATCATTAAAACACTTAGTTGTTGTCTTATTGATGTGAAGTAGTCATTTATTGTGTTTTATCACGTTTTCAGTTTTGGGACCTTTCTCTACAACTTTATTCAACGAGTTGTGGTTTTTTACGTTTGACTTAGTTCAACCATGCAATCCTTTTCGAAAAGCCGTGCACGCTTTACGCCTGAAGAAATTCGTGAGCGTAAAAGAAGTAAAAATAAACAATCATGGAAACAACTGTCATCACAACAACAAATTCCAAATGAAATGCAATGTTTAAACCCTCAGAACGCGTCTGAACAACCACCACGTCCTTCACCTCTGCCATGTAATACAGGTGCTGAACAACTAAATCGATATTAACAATGACTTTATAAATTTTTTTTACACTGTACTAATTGTCGTAACTCTTTTTTTTCCCTGGTTTATTGTACGGTGACATTATTCATCTGTGTATGTGCCATTTGGGACAATGCGCACATAAATTCACCAATTATAATCCTTTCTTATAAATCCACATAATCTATACACAATGAATGATGAACGCCATGTCCTCTCATTGTTTATTGGTTAACGCCGTGGAACAACAGAACCGTTTGTGCTGCCTGCTATTCCTGACTGTATTTATTGTGGCGCTAAACGCATTCAGTATGAGCAACCTGCTTTTTGCTGTTGCAAGGGAGAAGTTGTACTTGTATCAAACGAAATGCCTTTGGTGTTGAAAAACCTGTACACTGGAGTTGATGATGTTTCAAAGAATTTCCGTACATGTGTTAGGACTTATAACAACACATTTGCTTTTACTTCGCTTGGCATTCATCAGTATGATAAAAATCTTTGTAAGCGTAATAAAGGCATATATACGTTCAAAGTTCAAGGGCAAATATATCATTTTATCAATGACTTATTGCCTGATGGTTGTCCGCCGCGCAATTTGCAACTCTATTTTTATGACACTGACCATGAAATTCAAAATCGAGTTGAAAGTGTTGCTAGATTGGAAGAGAACATTGTCAAAGCTTTGATAGAAGTCATGTCTTGCAATCCATACGCAACTTTCTTTAGAAGTCTTAAGGATGTTGTTCACTCTGATGACTTTAGTATTTTGTTGAACTCTTCACCTTCATTGGATCAAAGACTTTATAATTCGCCAACTGCTTCTCAAGTTGCTGCTGTATGGATTGAAGACTATGATGGAGTTGAAGATAATAGGAATATTAGGGTATATGCACATTGTGGTCGGTCACAAAATATTCAATACTATTATGGTTGTTATGATCCATTACAATACCCTTTGTTATTCCCATTTGGTGATGTTGGATGGCATGAGGGTATTCAAAGAGCCTTGCAATCAAGGAATTTACAACCTCTTGGTTATGTAAATTCTTTACCTATTAATGCAAACACTCAATTATCTGTTGATGATCTAATTCGAGCAGAGGAAGCGGTGTTTCGAGAAGGTAGGAAGCGCTCCTCAATATCGTGCAGAGAATATTATGCATACAAATTTCAGGTTCGAGCAAGTGATAATTCTCTATTATTACATACTGGAAGATTATTTCAGCAATTTATTGTTGACATATATATTAAAGTTGAAACACAAAGGCTAGATTATTTTAGGAAAAAACAACAGTTGTTTAGGTCTGAAAACTTTCAAGGCCTCGTTGATAGCGTTGGAACGGGTGCTGTGTTTGGTAATGAGGTCGGACGCAGAGTTATTTTGCCATCGTCATTCATTGGAGGTCCTAGAGATATGCGTGGTCGATATATGGATGCAATGTCCCTTGTCCAAAACTTTGGCAAACCTGATATGTTTTTAACCATGACATCTAACCCTAATTGGCCTGAAATTAAAGGCCTTTTGCAATACAATGACGATGCACAAAATAGGCCAGACTTGATTGCAAGAGTGTTCCACGCAAAAATTCAGGAACTTAAGAATGATATTACAAAGAAACAATTTTTTGGCGAAATTGCTGCATACACTTATGTAATCGAGTTCCAAAAGAGAGGATTGCCACATGCTCATTTCCTTATTATTCTAAAAGACAAATGTCATGCAATGTCTCCTTCTTTTGTTGATAATTTTGTATCGGCAGAAATACCAGATAAACATCTTCAACCTGCGTTGTACGATCTTGTAAAAAAACATATGGTTCATGGTCCTTGTGGTTTTCTTAATCCAAATTGCCCTTGCATGACACAAAGAAAATGCAAATCCGCACCTACTTGTAAAAGTAAATACCCCAAACTATTTAGCGATGCCACTGAGTTTGCTGATGACTCTTACCCTATTTATAAGAGACGCAATACACCCTTTTTGGTTCATGTTAAAGGGTTTAATCTTGATAATAGATGGATAGTGCCTTATAATCCCCAGTTATTACTTAAGTTTGATTGTCATATAAATGTGGAAGTCTGTGCCAGTATTAAGTCTGTGAAGTACATTTATAAATATATTTACAAAGGCCATGATAGAGTAGGCATGACTTTGGGTGATAACACTGATGATCGTGTGATTGATGAAATTAAAGAATACCAAAATGCAAGATGGATCTCGCCCCCTAAAGCTGCATGGCGCATATTTGGATTTGCAATTGCAGAGATGANTTTAATTGTGCATCAATTACAAGTGAGTATAGTTTGCATTATATTATTCTATAATCAAACAATTATTATTTATTCTATCAAACACCTCACGTAATTTTGTTAGCATAGCCTTCCCGCTTACCCTTTTTTTCGACATATCCAACTTAAACTCCAAAATAAAAAATAAAAATAGTTTGCACTTTATAAATTAACATTAAATGAAGTAATAACATTACAAACATGCAAGATAAAATTATTTATAGTGTAGAAACAAATATAATTAAAAACTTAATCCAACATAGTGGTTCACTAACCTACTTAAAACATAGTACATAACTTAAAAATTACAACAGAATGAATTACTAGCANGTAAGCAGAGAAGAGTCGTCTCGTACTATGTTAACTGAATTCTTTGCAATGAATCTTTCAAGTGATTTTGCAAGAACTTTGAACTTGCTTTATGTAGAGTTCCCTTGCTATTTTGTTTGGTGTAAGTCAAGCAAGTCTTGGAAACCTAGAAAACAGCTTACAGTTATAGGCAGACTTGTTGCTGTTAATCCAACTGAGGGAGAGCGGTATTNATGAAGTAATAACATTACAAACATGCAAGATAAAATTATTTATAGTGTAGAAACAAATATAATTAAAAACTTAATCCAACATAGTGGTTCACTAACCTACTTAAAACTTAGTACATAACTTAAAAATTACAACAGAATGAATTACTAGCATTTTTAAAACTTAAAAACAACAATTCATATGAACTTATATTTGTATTAACTTTTTTCGTTCAACATATTTGCTTTGTTTCAGAGTTTGGATCTACTCAACCGTACAAGTTCAAATATTGTAATTTGTTGTTGCCTAGGTACTATTTATTTTGTGCATCATATATAAGATTTAGTTTAACGCTATTGTATTTTAATTACTTTAATTAAAAGATTATGCTCAATATGTTTATATATATTTTGTTCAAAGCATATATATTTACACATACAATAATAATAATAATAATAATAACAACGAATGTTAGGTTAGAAATGGCTTGTGAACATATGACTAGCTTAATGACAACAATTTTATACGCGACTAACAGTATTAAATTTCCTTAATTGTGTA
>NC_044917.1:23183038-23209523 GCF_003576645.1 Ipomoea triloba
AACATGCGTGCACAGGCTGATCCTACATTTGCAAGTTACTTGATGAAGATAGGTAATGGCACAGAACCTGCTATTTACCAAAACAAAATAAAAGTGCCTTCTCAATTTCTCGTACAAAAATGTGGATCAAAGTCTTCGTTATATGCATTGTTTGATGCTGTATACCCTGATTTGCATTGTTTCTTCAATGACCCATACCCACTGATGGACAGAGCAATTTTGACAACAAAGAATGAATTTGTTGATGAGATTAATATGCTTTTGCTGGAAAAGTTCCCTGGTGAAAATAAAAGTTACATCAGTTATGATGAGCCACTTGATTCAAAGTACTTGCATTGCCAAGATTATTTACATACTTTATGCCCTCCTGGCTTGCCTCCTCATACTTTAAGCTTGAAAAAAAATAGTCCTGTAATCTTATTAAGGAATCTAAATCCATGTGAAGGCTTATGCAATGGTACACGCCTAATATGTGATATGTTTGGGGATCATACCATAAGTTGCATTATCGCAGTGGGGGAATACAAGGGTAAGCATGTATTGATACCTAGAATACCACTTCAACCATCAAAGGATGAAAACTGTCCAATACCATTCAAAAGATGCCAATTCCCCGTAAAAAGTTGTTTTGCAATGACAGTAAATAAAGCACAAGGCCAAACTCTAGATTTTGTTGGCCTTTACTTGAAGGAACCTGTTTTTAGCCATGGTCAACTATATGTCGCGATGTCTCGTGCAAAAACTGCAGCTTCTTTGAAAATCGTAATATGCAACGATTTTGATGAATCGACATGCACAAATCTTACAGAAAATGTTGTTTACGATGAAATCATCAAGTACATATTATGACGGCTTAGTTTAATTGTGCATCAATTACAAGTGAGTATAGTTTGCATTATATTATTCTATAATCAAACAATTATTATTTATTCTATCAAACACCTCACGTAATTTTCTTAGCATAGCCTTCCCGCTTACCCTTTTTTTCCGCATATCCAACTTAAACTCCAAAATAAAAAATAAAAATAGTTTGCACTTTATAAATTAACATTAAATGAAGTAATAACATTACAAACATGCAAGATAAAATTATTTATAGTGTAGAAACAAATATAATTAAAAACTTAATCCAACATAGTGGTTCACTAACCTACTTAAAACATAGTACATAACTTAAAAATTACAACAGAATGAATTACTAGCATTTTTAAAACTTAAAAACAACAATTCATATGAACTTATATTTGTATTAACTTTTTTCGTTCAACATATTTGCTTTGTTTCAGAGTTTGGATCTACTCAACCGTACAAGTTCAAATATTGTAATTTGTTGTTGCCTAGGTACTATTTATTTTGTGCATCATATATAAGATTTAGTTTAACGCTATTGTATTTTAATTACTTTAATTAAAAGATTATGCTCAATATGTTTATATATATTTTGTTCAAAGCATATATATTTACACTTATACAATAATAATAATAATAATAATAATAATAATAATAATAATAATAACGAATGTTAGGTTAGAAATGGCTTGTGAACATATGACTAGCCTAATGACAACAATTTTATACGCGACTAACAGTATTAAATTTCCTTAATTGTGTACAGCATGGAGGGACTAGTGTTGATACCTGATGTTACTACTGAGTTACCACGATGGCGGTGCAAAGTTGTAGTGGTACAAAAACTTAATACACAAGAATCAAGGAGAACACCAGGAAAGAAATATAAACCCATAATATTGGAGGATGAGGCTGTAAGTTTTTAAATTGATCACAAATATTAGGTCTCGGTATTAATGTTCAAAGATGTCCCTATCTTATTTTATGTCAAATATAATTACATTTCGTTAACATATATGTACGTATTTGATACTTCTTTCAGGGTAACAAAGTGCAAGCAATGTTGTATGACAAAGACATTGATGGGACGATTGATAAAAGACTCGAGGTGTCTTCTACATATATTATATCTAATGCATCGGTTAAAGCTGTCGTAGGTTTTACAAATTTACCTGATCCAAAGTACATGAATATTTGGAATATAACGAGGAGTACTATGATTCAAAAACTTAGTCCTGATGAGGCAATTGACATATCTGGACATGTCCAGGCTCATCTGAGCCCATTTCACCATATTTTTGACTATTTTTTATCTCGCCGACCAATAAGTAAGTCAATTCTTTATTTCATTGTCTTTTAGATTTGTTTAGTTCCTTATTATTATTATTATTGTTATTATTATTATTATTATTATTATTATTATTATTATTATTATTATTATTATATTATGGTTAACACTTGATTTATGCATCATCAATTTAGTTGCTTCTTTTGTATAACTATAGGCATTATGGCGATTATTATATACAAGTTACCACGCCAAATTGTGGTGACCAAAAATGGCGAACAAAATGTTCATGATTTTGTTGTCATGAACGAAGAGTATAAATCTTAACCCGTTTCTTGCCTTACTTATATAACAATTATTTACTTTGTTATATGTTATCATTTTATTTATATATTATGTTTTGAATTTCACTTATAGATTGAAGCCTATTATGCTAACACTTTGGGGAACGTTTGCTGTAAACCAAGGGGTTCAACTTGAATTACAACTTCGGCAAGGGAAATTCCCCATTATACTTGCTGAAGGATTGAACGTTAATGCATTCCAAGGTAATATTGTTATGTTCTTCCAACGAGTGCATTAAATTATTTCTACTTTTTATATTACATACTTGACATTTGTGTTTAATTAGGGTTGTCACTGAGTACACTATATAACACATCAATTGAAGTTGATCCTGTTGGCCACGTTGCAAAAGTCCTTAATGATTGGTATTTTTTAATTCCTTGTCACTTATGTAGAATATACCAGTTATTTGACCATGATAATAGTGATTGGTTATTCTTATAGGAAGGACAAAAACTCTGAACTCATCTACAAGGAAATTGTAGATAAGACTTACCTTGATTCATTGCTTGCATTGGCAGACCCTATAAGGCAACGAAAAACATGCCTTTCATCTCTTGAAACTGGATTTGAACAAGTTAGTAAACATTTCATTTCAACTGTATGTCGAATGTCAAATCGCCTTTTACATTTAACCATCAATCTATTTACTTTTAAAGCTTTTGACCTACTTTTGTGGCTCTGCATTGCATTTAGAAACCAATTGCATGGGTGAGAGGCAAAATTAGATTGCTTAAGCGTGATGGTTTCGACTACTACGTTGGTTGCAATTACTGCAACACAATAGTCCACTCAATTGAAGGCTTACAACTCCACTGCATGAACTGTGGACAAACTGATGGCATCACTGTCAGAAGGTATCAAAATATATATCTTCGTTGTTTCCTTAATACTTAAAATTCTAATATAGCATGACTTATATTATGTTTGTGTTGATATACAGGTATAATGAACCGACGGCTACTGTAAATGGTAAAATGACATCTATTGTTCGAAAGGACAGCTACGTTGACAATTTGCACCACTGTTTCCAAAAAAAAAAACTACTGTTTTATACAACTTCTGCACATTAAATTTTCTTGATTGGCACACCAATTTCCCTCGAAATAATCAAAAGTCTTCAATAGTCTCACATGATGTTTAATTAAACTGTTAAACTTTTATATAAATTAATGATTCGATTGGCATTAAAATCTTCTTAAGTCTAACTCACATTGTTTGTTGTTTTGTTTTTGTTCTTAGATTTATCACTTTATTAAACTTGTAACACTTTTTAGATATGGCAAATATTTAACTTTGTAATACACGGAATATAATATACCATAATGCTAAATAATCATTTACTCCATATGTTTATCTTGACAAAGACATATAAATTAAAGTTTAGACACATAAATGATTTATTACCATAAGATACCCACTCAAGGTAATATCTAAAAATTGTTTATGTTTACAAATGTCTATTGTACTCATATATTTGCATCATTGAATGACAATAAATGATTGATAAATATTTGTCATCGTTATCACTTAAAATTATTACTTCCACTAACTCTATTATCACTTAAATTAGGGATCCAATTACCACATTACCTATCATTAGTAATTATTGAAAATATGAAAAAAAATAGTTAAAATCCACTAACTCCATTATCACCTTAAACAAGAGTGGTTGAGAGTCTTTTTGTGACTGCTGAATAAAAAAAACATGAGTGGCTGAGTATATTTTTTTTGTAGTGCTTAAGACAAAAAAAAAAAAGATTGGCTGCTTTCCTGTTTCGTGATTGATGCTCAACCTTGTCCTTTGCTGAAAAAAAATAAAAGTTTATTGCTTTTTTGTGGAAAGGCGTCCAACCCTGTTACCTGGTTAAGGAAACAAAATGGACTACGATACTTGATTTTCTCTTATCTCTGCACCATCTGGTTTTGCTGATGTTTTCATGCTTTATAATGTAAGTTGTTTTACAATTAAATGTTATGAGTTGATTATAAAGCAAAATATCATAACTCTCCATTTTCTTTGGTTTTTTCAGCTGGCCTTGTCCACCTCCACCAAAACTGTAAGCAACACCAGTTGAGCATTACTACCAATTCAACCAATTCTGATACTTGTTAACTCTAAACGACTTCCTAAACTGTAAGTATAAAATACATCATTATATTACTTTTTATTCTTTTATTCTTACTAATAATTAATTATAACTGGCAAATTTACAAACTTTCAAACTGTATATAAAGACTTCATTATAGTTACTATAACTTCTGCGTTTTAAATTTTTAGGGTAAAAGTATTCACATAGTATCGTATACTTGTAATTGTTTCTAGCACTCATGGCTTCTATGAACATTCTCTTACGTTATATTTCTCCAACGAACACAACGGAATCGATACACGTCAAGTTCATACAAATGTTGTACCTCGTCGACACAAATTACTTTGAACCTGATTCTTTACAATACATCTTCCACGATGAAGAGGTAATTCACTTGTAACATTGTGCTTTATTAAACTCTTTCTTATTGCATATAGATTCTGTTAAAGGTGTTAACTGCATTTACACAACAGGGCACCTTTACTAACATCCATATTCCGAATGAATGTGTTCGAAAGTATGCGAAGAAATTTAAAGAGGGCCGAGTTTATCGCATAAAAAAATTTGTGGTGACGACTAATGTGCACAAACACAAGACAACCAATCACAAGTACATGTTAAACTTGTCTTTGAGAACACTTGTCAGAGAATTAGATGCTGCGAATTTCCCCACTTTTACGTATCCATTAAGCGGTGAGCTATCTTTAACATAAAATTTCATTCTTATAACCTGACAATCCTACGTGAGTTACTTCTTCTTATTTAAATATCTTTTAGTAACACAAACTCCACCATTATTATGTAGTATCAACACAATTGAGCAAATGATTATGTTACTACATATTTTATTGTCAAACAAATAGAATTTATTTATAATTAAATGCCTTAAACAATTTTGTTTCTATTTTCCCTGCTTACAGAGCCTCAAAGCACAAGTATGACTTCAACTAATGAAAAGACACTACAGGACTTAAGCAATGCTCTCATGCATATTGTCTCAATTAAAGATATCTACGAAAAAGGAAAAGTAAGTTGCATTGGGTTGAAAAATAGGACCACTTTATCATAATCTCGTGATATTTACATTCAAATAGCGCACTCTAGAACATATTTTTTAATGTGTTAGCATGAATATAAATTTAATAAAACTTTGTTTATAATTGTAAGGCTGGTGAATTTTGGATTGGTGGAAAAATTGTTGCAGTAGAGAACTCTTACAACTGGTTTACTGTGTGCTGCCAAGCAAACGCTTGTAATAGTCGACTCATTCCCCTTCCTTCTGGTGAATATGAGTGCAAAAAATGTTTGACAAATTGGACAAAGGGCATCGACAAGTACAATTTAAAGCTTCAAGTAGAAGATGCCAATGGAAATGCAAAATTGAAATTGGTGGACAAAGACTGCATCCAACTGATAGGCACAACAGCATCAGACCTCCGAGCAAAGCATAAGCGCATAACCCCTCAACTGCCAAAAGAAATACAATCATTGGTTGGACTTGGCATGTTATTTATGGTTGAGGTGAAAAGGGAACAATTGGAAAACAGATACGCTCCCTTCTTCGTAACAAAGATAATAAATAATCAAACATTAGTCAGCCTTTACTGTCCTGAGGTTATAAAAAAAAAAACAAAACAATTGGTATCTTGAGCCAGAAGGAGACATTAACTTGTTAGACGAGGTTGACTATTAGCACTACTTCTGTTTAGTTTGTTTAATATGCAAATTTGTTTACAAGCAAAAACTCAAACTATGTTAAATGCTTTTTCACGTGATTTAGGAATTTATCGAAGCTGAATGAAACGAATCATTTGGAGATCATTTTGTACATGTTCGATTCGTACTTTTATATTTTTTATTATACATTGATGCAATTTGACACAACTTTTTTTTTATTGAGATGGACAAGAATTTAAATGCATGTATAAGTCTTCATTTCAAATTGTTTATGTTTTCTTTCGTGCAACACAACTAACTTTATTTAAAGAAATAAAAGCATTACATGTTAGTACATTTATTTGAATATGAGATATGATCAACCAAAAACACAAGTTTCTATGTTTGTTTTAGAAACTGTACAAAAAAAAACCCAAAGTAGGACACTAACAATGATGTAGGAGAATGAACTACAATTTTAATAAACTTGTATATATAAATGCTACAACTCTATTTATTATCAATAAACTTGTATGTATGAATCTCCGTTTGACAAAAATAAACTAGCTCTTTATATTTATATCGTACATAACTATTGAAATAACACTCTTGACCTCTTAATTAAATTCAAATTTAAACAAAAAAAATTACAAAATAACTACCAAAGAATTTAAATTTTAACACATTTTTTAATATCATTGTACCAAAGAATTTAAATTTTAACACATTTTTTAATATCATTGTATCAAAGAATTTAAATTTTAACACATTTTTTAATATCATTGTATTAAAGAATTTAAATTTTAACACATTTTTTAATATCATTGTATTTAAGAATTTAAATTTTAACACATTTTTTAATATCATTGTATTTATGAATTTAAATTTTAACACATTTTTTAATATCATTGTATTTATTCGATCTTTGTTGGGCATTATACTACGCGCATCGCGCGTGCCACCGCTAGTAATATAAAGAGTCACTTATAATTTGCCCTAGACTTTTTCCGGCGGAATTTCTTGTACCTTGTGCTTTTGCGAATGTGCTTTGCAAACAGAATGCCATATTTGCCCTTGCAGATGATCGGCCGTCCAAATTCAGACTGCTTAAATACAACTCTGACACTATTTGCATGGGCCTTCTTTGAATATTATATCCGCATGGTATGTATACATAATTTAGGATTCAATATTATATTATTAACATGCATACCCACTCCTCCACTAAGCAAACCAACTCCACTAATTTTTGTATGTGTATGTGTTGTCATGGGGAATAAAACAAAGAAATAGCGGCCGACACATGCATATCAACATCTTTCTCTCTCTCTCCAAATTCTTATCAAACCAACCCCTGAGGAGGTGCATGAATCTATGATCTGCGATGTTGCTCTTTCGCTCTCCCGCTGGCTCGGCTCGGGATGGCTGGATGACATAGACGACGTCGGAGGACTGCGACGGAGGCTATCGCGGGTGAGGTAAGCGGCGCTGGTTGTTTACCCTTTCTCTTTCTCTCTCTGTCTGCAAATTCTTATCAATCTCAGGAAAGAAGAGAGGATAGATCGAATAATGCAGCTGGGAAGAGAAATAATTGAAGAATGGGTAGAGCGCTTTGCTATGACAAAAATAACGTGAAAAAAGGGCGATGGTCGCCAGATCGAAGAAGATGCTAAGTTGAAGGCTTATATTGAACAGCATGCAACCCGTGGTTATGTGACTTCTGTGCGAGTCTCCAGCAACTACGCTTATATTCATCTTTATTGAATCAATTATAGTTGTGTGACATGTTTTTCTTGTATTTGGGGTATGTATTGGGTTGTGGGTTTGTCAATTTGCATGTGTTGTGGCATTTGTTTTGTAAAACTGGGGTTAGTGAGTTTTAGTGGCATTGGGTTGGCAAGTTGTCACCCACGCCTAATTTTTTTTTTCTCTGGATTTTGGTTATCCATTTTGTTTCTTTATACTTCTGCACGGGAAGAAGGCGAAGAAGAGGCTGATCCGTATGGAACGGGAAGAAGGCGAAGATAAAGAAGAAGAAGAGGTTGATCCGTATGGAGGCTTGTTGGATGATGAGCAGAGAAAAATTGTCACAATCAAAGAGCAGATTGAAGATCCAGAACAGGTTTATTGTTTCTCTTCAAATTAGATGCTTTTAGAATTTGTCTGGTTTTCTTACTCAATTTAAAAATTGTTGTTTTTTCTCTGTTCTTCATCACACTCAGGTTCGTCACATACACACTTCAATTCGTACGTGATATCTCTACAGGCTCGTGGGTTTGAGTAACGACAACCGACGTATAGTTACGCAAGGTACGTCTGGTGGCCTGAGCAGCGACTGGGACGGGAAGCTGCGCTGGAGTTAAAATGAACTTTTTAATAGATTGGTGGCGACCGGCGACTCGGCCATGCGCGGGTGCGTGACGCAGTGACCAACACCAACCGGTGACACGGCGATGGGCGAGGGCGAGGGTGTTAGGGCCACGGGCATATTCTAAGCTTGGTCTTATTGCAATTCTTAGATTAGATGTACTAAGNAACAAAAAAAATTACAAAATAACTACCAAAGAATTTAAATTTTAACACATTTTTTAATATCATTGTATTTATTCGATCTTTGTTGGGCATTATACTACGCGCATCGCGCGTGCCACCGCTAGTAATATAAAGAGTCACTTATAATTTGCCCTAGACTTTTTCCGGCGGAATTTCTTGTACCTTGTGCTTTTGCGAATGTGCTTTGCAAACAGAATGCCATATTTGCCCTTGCAGATGATCGGCCGTCCAAATTCAGACTGCTTAAATACAACTCTGACACTATTTGCATGGGCCTTCTTTGAATATTATATCCGCATGGTATGTATACATAATTTAGGATTCAATATTATATTATTAACATGCATACCCACTCCTCCACTAAGCAAACCAACTCCACTAATTTTTGTATGTGTATGTGTTGTCATGGGGAATAAAACAAAGAAATAGCGGCCGACACATGCATATCAACATCTTTCTCTCTCTCTCCAAATTCTTATCAAACCAACCCCTGAGGAGGTGCATGAATCTATGATCTGCGATGTTGCTCTTTCGCTCTCCCGCTGGCTCGGCTCGGGATGGCTGGATGACATAGACGACGTCGGAGGACTGCGACGGAGGCTATCGCGGGTGAGGTAAGCGGCGCTGGTTGTTTACCCTTTCTCTTTCTCTCTCTGTCTGCAAATTCTTATCAATCTCAGGAAAGAAGAGAGGATAGATCGAATAATGCAGCTGGGAAGAGAAATAATTGAAGAATGGGTAGAGCGCTTTGCTATGACAAAAATAACGTGAAAAAAGGGCGATGGTCGCCAGATCGAAGAAGATGCTAAGTTGAAGGCTTATATTGAACAGCATGCAACCCGTGGTTATGTGACTTCTGTGCGAGTCTCCAGCAACTACGCTTATATTCATCTTTATTGAATCAATTATAGTTGTGTGACATGTTTTTCTTGTATTTGGGGTATGTATTGGGTTGTGGGTTTGTCAATTTGCATGTGTTGTGGCATTTGTTTTGTAAAACTGGGGTTAGTGAGTTTTAGTGGCATTGGGTTGGCAAGTTGTCACCCACGCCTAATTTTTTTTTTCTCTGGATTTTGGTTATCCATTTTGTTTCTTTATACTTCTGCACGGGAAGAAGGCGAAGAAGAGGCTGATCCGTATGGAACGGGAAGAAGGCGAAGATAAAGAAGAAGAAGAGGTTGATCCGTATGGAGGCTTGTTGGATGATGAGCAGAGAAAAATTGTCACAATCAAAGAGCAGATTGAAGATCCAGAACAGGTTTATTGTTTCTCTTCAAATTAGATGCTTTTAGAATTTGTCTGGTTTTCTTACTCAATTTAAAAATTGTTGTTTTTTCTCTGTTCTTCATCACACTCAGGTTCGTCACATACACACTTCAATTCGTACGTGATATCTCTACAGGCTCGTGGGTTTGAGTAACGACAACCGACGTATAGTTACGCAAGGTACGTCTGGTGGCCTGAGCAGCGACTGGGACGGGAAGCTGCGCTGGAGTTAAAATGAACTTTTTAATAGATTGGTGGCGACCGGCGACTCGGCCATGCGCGGGTGCGTGACGCAGTGACCAACACCAACCGGTGACACGGCGATGGGCGAGGGCGAGGGTGTTAGGGCCACGGGCATATTCTAAGCTTGGTCTTATTGCAATTCTTAGATTAGATGTACTAAGTTCCGATTTTTTTTTTTTTAAATTTGTGCTACTAGGAAAGAATACGTTATCGGCAAAATCTTTAGAACTTTGGTGGCAATGATTCCGGTGAGCTTGCGAGTAGTAAAACTGAGAAGCAGAGTGAATATTTTTACAGATGTTCGTGTCCACCAGCTTGGGGATCAAGTCATCAGGGCAAAGGTCTATCTTTTGCTCTGTACTACAAGAAGTAACCCTCACTTCATAAGAGAACTCGGCCTTCGAATTAAGCAAGTTGAGAAAACACTCCGAGAAGCTACAAAGGATTCTGATCTTCCAAGAACGTAAGTTCTCTCTTAGATAATATATTTTTGTTTTTCTTCAAAATTTACTTGTATTTTAGATTATATTACCATCCAATCATATTTATTCACAGAGAGCTGTGTCGGGTGATGAAAAATAATGCAGATCACCCTGCTGGGATAAAAATATGTTGAAATTGAATAGGAAATTAAATATGTTTTGTGATTGAGAAATAGCGAAAAGTTAGTGGAAAAAAGAGATAGCAAAAGTGGAGGAATAGTAAGCATGGAGCATTTGTCCAAAAAAGAAGGAAGAATAGGGAATTAGATATGTTTTGTAATTGAGAAGGATCCAAAAGTTAGTGGAGGAAAAAAAAAATTACAGCCTGACGCATTCATGGGGATTCTTATTTTTTTTCCCTCTCTCACTATTCATTACTGAAAAAGATGTACTAATAATCAGACATTGGACATTCAGACCTTCTGAATTCTCTCTTTTGATTTTGAAATGAAACCATAGCAAAAACGACGGGAGATAACTCGCAGGTAAACTCAAAAACGTCTGGCCGTTTGCCGTTGTCTCCACCTCCTTCCAGCTTGGTTTTCTGACTGCGTCCCCCGATCAACGTATCTCTACAGTTTCGTGGGTTTTAGTGTTGATGTACTTCCACGCGATGATAATATATTATCATTGTATATTTGTATTATTAATGTGCTGATAACATTATCTTTCCTCATCTATTTTGTTTCTTTTACCTAAAACTATTGCTTTTATTATTCTTAGTGGCCACCTAGCAATCATCTTTCCATTCACACTATGTACCTATATATATTTGTGTTCCTTGTGCTGTTGTAGACGAAGAGAGAGAGAGACATGAAAATATATGTTTGTTTCTTTCATTCTTTCGGACAGAAATTGAGGCGCGAAAATATATGAGGTGAAGAATAGATTTGTTGTTTAAGGCGAATTTTATTGTACTTTGTGTTTATGTTGGTGTACATTGCAATAATAACTACCTAATTTGTCCTTGCCGATTATCGGACGTACACTTTCCGACTGCTTAAGGACAAGTATTCAACTACTCCCGTGGGCCTGATTTGTATCTTAAAATAATATAAAGAGCCACCTTATTTTTGCCCAAGACTTTTTCAGGCGAATTTTATTGCACTTTGTGCTTATGTTGTTGTACATTGCAATAATAGCTACCTAATTTGCCCTTGCCGATTATCGGACGTTCACTTTCCGACTGCTTAAGGACAAATATTCAATTACTCTCGTGGGCCTGCTTTCTATATTATACATAAAGTTTGCCCACAAAAATAAAAATGGGGGCCATGGGGACAATCAAGCAGGATTCCAAATTTTAATCAAATTACGAGTTTGGCATTTTTTTGTTTTCTTCCTCTTTATCCTTTTGTCTTTTCGTCCAACCACTCCACTTTCATCTTTTTTTTTAAAATTTTTTTAATCCACCCACCCACCCACTCCACTGTGTTATTTTCTTCCTCATTGACAGCCATCTTGCCTCACAGATGGAGTTGCAGATCGCAGACTCTCTTTCACTCACTCTTCTCAATTCCTTTACAGTCTAGAGTAATTTATTTTTATAATAAAATTGGGATATAAACAATAACCATATGAGATAAATTTGTGAAGAAGATGCTGATTTTTTTTTTCTAATTTTGTGTCAAGGTTCACCGATGCAGCAGGTGCAAGCCAACAGATGGTGAGACTGAAAATCCGAGCAGTAATATAAAGATCGACCTTATTTTTGTCCAAGACTTTTCGAGGCGATATATTTTGTACCTTGTGCATTTGGTGTTGTCCATATCGTCAATAGTTACTTAATTTGCCCATGCCAATAAACGGCCGACCATATTCAGGCTGCAAAGGCCAAAATTATATAAACGGCCGACCATATTCAGGCTGCAAAGGCCAAAATTATAGGTGGCATGACACATATTCAGGCTGCAAAGGCCAAAATTATAGGTGGCATGACAGATGAGATGGCTGCAAAGGCCAAAATTATAGGTGGCATGACAGATGAGATGGAAAACCTGTAGCCATTGTGGGGGACTACTGCATGACTCATTACGCATTATTAACTATGGACAGTACTGATAAAGCAAAAAGAAGATCTAAAAAAAATGCAATAATAGAAGGGTGGGAGACCACAACATGTCATTATGCACTCTTAATTATGGAGCTGATACTGATTAAGAAAAGACAAGATTAAGAAGACCATAAATATATAAAAAAAATTAAGTGATTGGATTTTTTTTTTGTTGTGTCGGAATAGTTAGCCGCCACCATCAATAATGAGAAAGATAGGATCGCGTAAACCTGTTATTTGGTGAATACAACAACAAAATGATAGGAGTGATTGGATTGGACGACCAAATTCACTATGGTTAAAGAACAAATCGACATTTAGGGTGGGATACCACGTGACTCATGCTGCACTTACAAGCATAGAGCTTATAATACTAAATATATATATATATATATATATATATATATATATATATATATATAATAACATTGAAATAAATGCCAAAAACAGTTTTAAAAACATTCAATACAAATGGCCATTGTAACAACGCCATTTCCATACCAAAAATTTTTTACGAACTTTGCTAAAAAAAATTCTTACAAAACCATTGTGGAATCACATCTACGTAAAAAAAAATTTCTACAAGGACGCTCAGGTATTTCTTTTTTACTGATGATGAAAAGCTAAGTTCCGAATTTACAATTTCCATACTACAATAAGTGAAAACAATAATTTTGAAGGACATGAGATCTTACCAAATGATATCCATGTAATTTCCTAAACTGCTGAACTTCCATTGTTAGGCTGATATATCTATATATTTTGGTGTGATATGTATATTTCATCTTCGATTTACTTAACTCATAGCTTATATATATGTATGTCGCGTGATTGTTCTTCGTCGTATCATTACTTAAGCCACAAACATATATAATTATATACATCATTACTTAAGACACAAACATATATACACAATTTACAACGGATCCTGACAAATTGTTCAACTTCATGCTTAAAAAATATAACAAAAAATTATTTAATCAACTTATAGAATTGGATACATGGTTTGCAGCTTTATGGTTTAAAAAAAATATTCTTATTTAATTATAAAGTACACGTGGTTAGGAACATCATGTAATAGGTTTTGATGATACCAACTGTTAAGTAGAAATCCCCAAGTCTCGACACATAGGCAGAACGTTGTAAGTTCGACAAGTAAACCAAGAGCGAAAATACAACCGGGTAACTTTGAGCTCAACTCGGAAAATATTTTAGCTTGAAGTAAACTTGTTTGAACATCTTAGAAGTCTCGTGTTGTAATTTCATAGATAGAACAGAAGAAGGAACGGGACAACACTGGAGGAATAAGGGTCTGCGAGACATCAACTAAGTCTCGAGACATAAGCAGAGTTCGAGAGGTAGTACCTCTCGATACAACCATCCAGTTCGAGACATAAGCAGAGTTCGAGAGGTAGAGCTCTCGATGCTTGGGTTCGAGACATCAAACAATCGAGACATCAACCTTGGTCTCGATAAACTGACACTTCTCCAGTAATGCTGAATGACAGTCAGGAAGCATACTTAAAGTTTGGAGAAGAAGAATATCATGGAGATAGAATAATGAAGAGGTGCCGAACGTGAGTTTTCAAAATGGACGGAAATGGATGACACATCAGATTTCCACCACAAACGGTCAAAAGGTACACCAATCCAAAGTCGGTCTTATTCCCTAAAACGAGGATCAATGGGAATTTAAAAAGAGTAACTTTTACCAAAAGTAGCAAGTGGAGCATGGACTCAAGAAAGTGGATTATGGAATATCCACTATCAAACAAAAGGTTCAAGTTACAAGACCACCACTCCATGAAGAATGCTGAAAAGATGCAAGTCCCACCATACACATCATGGGAGACAAATTTCAAACGGAATAATTTTCCCTCCAACGGAATTATTCCTCAAACTCTCATATATAAGGGCATGAAGACACAGAGAGGCAACAGAGTTGGAAAATTCGAAAGAGGTGTCTGATTCAAACGTTCAAGTGCAAGTGCTAAATTTGGAATATCATCCTGATATTCAAAAACAGCGAGAAAACACATCTTAGTGTTTGAGAGAGTTACATAGCTTAAACTGCTACACATCTAGAAGGTGACCGAAGCTGCTCTACATCAAAGTTTATTCAACGATAGCTTGTGGTCAGATTGGAGCTTGTTACATTCAACTGTGACAACCAAAAGTCCTTGGTTTGGATTAAGCAAGAGAGGCGGAGTAACCTGGCAGCTGTCTAGTGAAGATCCTGAGGCTTGAGGCGGGCTTGGTGATCAAAGCTCAAGTGCTCGAGAGGTGGAGTAACTGGAAGCGGGGAGAAAAACCTTGGAGAGGCGGAGTAACCTGGGAGCTGTCTTGTGAAGATCCTGAGGCTTGAGGCGGGCTTGGTGATCAAAGCTCAAGTGCTCGATAGGTGGAGTAACAAGAAGCGGGGCGAAAAACCTGAGGCTTGAGGCGGGCTTCGTGATCAAAGCTCAAGCGCTCGATATTGTACTAAAAAGGGAAGTTTTTAGTGCAATCCTTCCAGGGAGTTTCTGGAAGAAGAGTGGACGTAGGCGGGTTGGCCGAACCACTTAAAAATCTCTCTCGCATTTACTTTCTGTATTTATTTCTCGCTAACCTCTCGATTGCACTGCACATAAACACACCTCTCGAACTAACTCAAACTCGTGCTAACTAAAAGGGGATAACATTTCCGCTGCGCATAAAACTTTGTCTTCTCCTCGTGAGGTATCGAACCTAAACATCCTAAGTTCAATACACACGAGAGTCGAAAAGATTTGCAAAATCTTATACAAGTCTATTCACCCCCCCCTCTAGACTTGTACCCCATCCCCTTGGGACCAACAATTGGTATCAGAGCCAGTTCTCTGATCGATATAAACCTTTGTTTATATTGCCTAGAGATCCTTCTTTGAAAAATCTTTTAAAAGTTTTCAAAGCACGAGATAATTTTTTTTTAATATGGATAGCATGTTGTCGAGACATCTTCTCTTTGATCTTAGCAGGTTCGATGACTGGAAAACACGCATGCTTGCGTATCTATCAGCCCTCCATGATGAGATGGCCGAAGTTATAACATCTGGACCAGTCAAGATCATGATGATAAACACGGCTGCTGAGCAAACCAGGGATACACCAAAGTATGTCCCCAAACATAGGGAAGAATGGACAAGTGATGATAGGAAGAGAAACAACCTGGACAACATTGCCAAGGATATTCTCTTCAGAGCTATAGACGAAACCATCTTCCCAAAAGTAAGAAAGTGCAAAACGGCGAAAGAGGTATGGGATACTTTGATGTTAATTGGTGAAGGTGACGAACAGGAAAAGGAGAACAAGCTCACCGTGGCCATGAAGAAGTTCGAGGACTTCAAGATGAAGCTAGGGGAAAACATCGACAGCATGGAATCTCGTTTCATGAAGCTATCAATAGAGATCAGTGATCTCGAGAAGGAGATTCCACAAAAGGAGCTAAATCTGAAGGTCTTACGAGGCCTTACCAAGGAGTGGGAAATGAAGGTGATCACAATGCGTGATCACAGGGATTTGAAGAACACCACAACCGACCAACTGTTCAGAGATCTCAAAGCCTTCGAATTTGAGATGTTTCCGAGAGATGAGGACGTGGTGGACAGACGGAATGTGGCACTGGTTGCGGACCAACCAACCACCTCCTCAAGGTCAGATCCTAATCCCACTGATTTTTTATCTGACGAACAGTTTGCTTTCTTCATGAGAAAATTCAGGAAGTTCATGAAGAAGACACCGGAAAGCAATACAAGTTCACCTTCCTCCTCAAGAAGGAAAAATGAGAGATACACATCCAGAAGAATGGAGGAAGAAGATCAAGGTCTATGCTACAACTGCAGGAGGCCAGGGCACTTCAAGGCTGAATGCCCTTACCCACCAGTAAGCAAGCATCAAGGTCAGGAAGGCAAGGATTCCAGAAGAAAAGAGGAATCCAGAGAGAGGCCAGCCAAAGGTAGCCTCAAGGGAGAAACAAAGACATACCTGCGCAGGAAGGCGCTAGTTGCTGAGGAACTCGAGAAGATAATCGAGGAGTCCGAGACATCGAGCTCTAGTGATAGCAGCAGCAACTCAGAGGATGAGAGGGGGCTCATCTGCTTATACACTACAGAAGAGGAGGATCAATGCTTGATGGCTATCAATAATGAGGTAACCTCCCCTTCCACATCTCGCTGCTCTATTTCTACTTCTCAATGTTCTTCGTTTAGAAGCGATGAGGACCCCTTCGAGACTATGGAATTGATCAGAAGGAACCTCAAAATCGCTAACAGCACTCATGCCAAAATTAGGGAAGAAAACAGCAAGCTAACCGCTGAAAGAGATATGCTTAAGAACGTCTCGAAAGAGAATTCAGAGCTAACTCTCAAAGTAAGTGAGTTAGAAGCTAAAGTAATCCTACTGACTGAAGAGTGCAAAGCTCGAGAGACCAGAGAGCTTAATCTTAGAAAGGTCATAGCATCATACACTAATTCCTCCAAAGCTATGGAGAAAATGGTGGATGATTACAGACCAGCAAATGATAGAACCGGTCTCGGGTTTCGTCGGAACAATCTCTCGAGAGATAAGCAGACCAATGGTTCGGGAACTTCAAGAAATGGAGGATCTCAACCCAAACCAAATATAGGCCATAAAGGACCAACAGAAAAGACCAGAGTAGCTATTCATAAACCATCCCTGTACACCAGAAATGGAAAGTATAGGAAAGCTACGAAGAATGGCCGGGTAAACAATATCGAGAGATCACCCAGCTATCTCTCGCAAGGCCATTCCAAGTACAAAAGGAGCTACATTCCATATAATGCGCCGCAAGGCAAATATGGAAGGTCTGAGATCCACATAGTTAGGAACTCACGGATGGAGAAAGGCAGACTCTATCCATCTAGTGAGAATTGGTCATCGAATCACAATTTCTGGAAGAAACCTCACTTTTAGCAATTTCACATGATCAAACAGCGTATGAAAGGCATGGTGCATAAGCCGATCGAAAAGTCTATACCTAAGTTGATTTATGCACCAAAGAGGCCCAAAACCTTTGCTAGCATTCCTTATGATTATCAAACGTACAATGGCTACATTGCACCTAGGCCTGGAATAATGGGCACAAGGTATAAATGGATGCCTAAACTCACTAACCAACCAGGACCCAAAGTTTGGGTACCTAAACTTGCTTAATTTCCTTGCAGGACACCAGGGACGTGTGGTTCATTGACAGTGGATGTTCGAGACATATGACGGGAAATCTAACACTGCTAGAGAACATCCAACCTATCGAAGGTCCCTTGGTGACATTTGGCGACAACGAGAAGAAGGGACGCACAAAAGCTGTTGGTGAAATTCAAAAGAATGAGCTGGTTATTAAGGGAGTATCCTACGTTGAAGGGCTCAAGTTCAATCTCCTTAGTACAAGCCAGTTCTGTGACAAAGGCTACAAGGTTGTCTTCACCAAAAGCAAATGTCAGATTATGAACGAGGAATCTCTCGAAGTCGTCTTGGAAGCAGCAAGGAAAGGAAACATGTACATAGTGGATTGGAGGTCTGCAAAACCATCCCTATGTATGCTAGCAAGGAGCAAGGAAGATTTATGCTGGGATTGGCATAGTAAGCTTAGTCATCTGAACTTCAAGACTATCAACAAGCTTACTAAGAGGAACCTAGTGGAAGGACTGCCCAAAGTGACGTTTCGAAAGGATAAAATGTGTGAGGCATGTCAACGTTGCAAACAGATCAAATCTTCTTTCAAGAGCAAAGCTGAGACATCATCCACTAGACCATTAAGCCTTCTTCACATGGACCTATTTGGCCCAGTAGATCCACCCAGCATGAAGGGAAAGAAGTATACTCTTGTGGTAGTAGATGACTACACAAGATTCACATGGACCGTGTTCTTAACCAAGAAAAGCGAGACAAAAGTTGCCCTGCCAAATCTTTTGAAGCAAGTTCAAATTGAAAAGGATGTCTCGATACTAAAGATTCGGTCAGATCAAGGTGGAGAGTTCGTTAATCAAGTAATCGAGAGCTACTGCAACGAGAACGGGATTCATCATCAACTGTCAGCTGCTCGAACACCTCAACAGAATGGAATTGCTGAAAGAAGAAACAGAACTCTCAAGGAAGCTGCAAGGACCATGCTCTCGCAAGCCAACATATCTCAAGGATTTTGGGCAGAAGCAATCAACACAGCGTGCTATACCCAAAATCGGTCCTTGATCGTGAAAGGAGTTGGAAAGACTCCATATGAATTGTGGAATGGAAGGAAACCGAATGTAAGCTACTTCCACACATTCGGGTGCAAATGCTATATCCACAACAATTGGAAGGCTCAACTAAGAACTTTTGAAGAAAAGGCAGATGATGGAGTATTTCTGGGATACTCATCGACAAGCAAAGCTTTCAGAGTCTTCAACAAGCGGAGATTGGTGGTTGAAGAATCCATACATGTTTCTTTTGATGAAAGGGCATCGACAAATCAACCATCAAAGTCAACGGAAGCAGCTGAGGAAGCCCAGCCAGAGTCTATCGAGAGATCAAATTACCTCTCGAAGACAAGCAGTCGATAGTTCGAGACGTAGCGGAACTCCAGTCAGAATCAGATGATGAAGAGTCTACAAAGAAGAGAGCTCCTGACTCAGTTGATCCAATCCAGTTCATAGATGTTCAACCCACATCTCAATCTTCAACGGAAGTATCAACTGAGGAGCCACAACCTGACCTAAGATGGCTGAGAAGTCACCCTGCTGATCAAGTAATTGGAGATGTACGTGACAGAGTTCGGACCAGATCAGCATACAGAGAAAGCATGTTTGCTTGCTTTCTATCACAAATAGAGCCTAAGGTGATCGATGAGGCTCTATGTGATCCAGATTGGGTGCAAGCCATGCAAGAGGAACTTCATCAGTTTGAACGGAACGATGTTTGGGAACTAGTTCCGAGACCTCATCATCAGAATGTCATTGGTACAAAGTGGGTTTTCAGAAACAAGATGAATGAGGATGGAGTCATTGTTAGGAACAAGGCCAGACTTGTTGCCAAAGGCTATTGTCAGGAGGAAGGAATAGATTTTGATGAAACCTTCGCTCCAGTGGCATGTCTCGAAGCCATACGCATCTTTCTCGCATATGCCGCCTTCAAAGACTTTAAGGTATATCAAATGGATGTCAAGAGAGCTTTTCTGAACGGACTTCTCGAAGAAGAGGTGTACGTTGAACAACCTCCGGGTTTCTTGAAGGACGTGGGAGCTGACAAAGTATACAAATTAAAGAAGGCACTTTACGGCTTAAAACAAGCTCCGAGAGCTTGGTATGATACCTTATCCTCTTTTCTACTTCAGTGTGGGTTCACCAAAGGCCTAGTGGACAAAACATTGTTTAGAATTAAGGACGGGGATCACATCTTATTGGTGCAAATCTATGTGGACGATATCATTTTTGGAAGCACCAATCCAGACTTGTGCGAGAAGTTCTCCAGGTTGATGAAAGGGAAGTTCGAGATGAGCATGATGTGAGAACTAAACTACTTCCTTGGATTACAAGTGAGACAGCTTAAGGAAGGTATCTTCATCAATCAGGAGAAATACACCAAGGATCTGCTCAGAAAATACAATATAGAAGGGAAATCCTCAGTCAAAGTACCCATGGGAACCTCTCTACGTATCGATGTCGACAGTGAAGGTCGAGAGGTCGATCAAACTACATATCGAGGTATCATCGGATCTCTTCTTTATTTAACTGCCAGTAGACCAGATATATCCTTTGCAGTAGGGGTATGTGCTAGGTTTCAGGCAAGTCCTAAGGAAAGTCACTTGAATGCATCTAAAAAGATTCTTAGATATCTCAAAGGTACGCAAAGTGTTGGACTTTGGTATTCGAGAGGTGGATCTTTCGAACTTATGGGTTATTCAGATGCGGACTTTGCCGGTTGTAAAATAGATGGAAAGAGCACATCAGGGACATGTCAATTTCTAGGTGGAAGACTTGTCTCATGGTTTAGCAAGAAACAGCATTCGATAGCTACAAGCACCGCTGAGGCAGAATATGTAGCAGCTGGAAGTTGCTGTGCTCAGGTTCTATGGATGAAGCAACAACTACTGGATTATGGTGTTGAATGTAAAGAGGTTAAGATCATGTGTGACAACACAAGTGCCATAGCTATCACTCAGAATCCAGTGTTACATTCAAGAACAAAACACATTGATATCAAGTATCACTTCATCCGAGACCATGTTGAGAAAAAGGACATAACTTTGGAATATGTTGCAACGGAGGAGCAACTAGCAGATATTTTCACAAAAGCATTGTGTGAAAATAGATTTTCTCAACTAAGGTTAGAATTGGGAATGATAGAATTGGGATGAATGGTCAAATCTTATCTTCTTGTATTTAGTGCCATGAACTGTTTCGCATGTGAGGAACGGTTTCATCAACTTTATGTCAGCTTTGGAGTTACACAAGCATTGAATGGTCATTCATATTGCATCCCGTGACTCAACAATGGTAACCTTTTTGGGCTATAAATAGAAGGGTTTTCTCATCAGTTTATGTCATCGACTTCTTCATGGAGAAGAAGAAAGGAAAAGACGATGTACCATTCTGGTATAGAGGGAGAAAATCAGCAACGAAGTCCAAAGACTTTCAAGGAGAGAACTATCCAGAATCAACGAAGGGTGAACAGATTGCGGAGCTTCCTGATAATCCAAGCCAGCATCCTATTCCCATCCAAGGTGAATGGATCCCCAAATACGAGGAGATCCACAACGATGGGATACTGGAGTCAGGAGAAAAGTCCCGTATAAGTGGGACTCCTACAGCTGCATATTCTGGGCCTTCCTCAACCAAATGGAGAACCAAGGGAAAAGAAGAGGAAGACCAGTTGGGCCTTTCTGAGGTCAGCAGCAGTCAAAGGGGTGATCATACCTAATCCAAAGACCTTAAGAGGATTAGCGATGAAGATGGTCACTCCCAACTACAGTAAGCAGCTCCGGAGAGAAGCATACCGTTCAAACCTATTAAGGAAGCTGCTAAAAGAGTCTCTAGGAAATTAGGATTTGTATAGATTCATAAAGTTATGTAACTGGAAGTCACTAAATGAACTTAAGAGAATGTTCCAAGTGATATCTTTTTATGAATCAATCCTGTCTCCTTATCGCAATCTGTGTTCGAAAGATAGTTCGAGAGGTACATGTTCAGTTTGCCTGTCTGCGTTATGACTCGAAAAAGGGTAGTTCGAGAGATCGCTTCAAAAGATATCAAACTGAATATCCACGTATCTCTAAATGAAGGAATAAGGAGGGTTAGGGATCAATCACTCAGGGGGAAGATCCTTAACCAGATCAAGACAGAAGAATAAGGAGGGTTAGGGATCAATCACTCAGGGGGAAGATCCTTAACCAGATCAAGACGGAGGAATAAGGAGGTTTAGGGATCAATCACTCAGGGGGAAAGATCCTTAAACTCACTTGGAAGACAGTTCACCTTCGAGAGATAAAACTAATGGTTCAACATAAGTGGAACGGTTATATTAGCCACGAGGTCACCGTTACTGACGGTTTTCCATATTTAAAAACCTTTTCTTGATAGTGGGAGCATGCTCATATAGTTGTTCAATTTCTCTTAAGCCTGAAGGCTTTGAACTGAGGGAAGGAAAAGAGATTCATCGAAATACCTATATGGGTAGGACGAAATCTCTAGTCCCCAAAGCTAAAGGTGTTAAGGCTGCACCTTCTCCCTCACAGCCAAAAGGAAGGGGCAAAAGGAAAGCCCCAGCCAAGGAGAAGGACTCTGATGATGAGCCTTTGGATGCTCTGATTCAGAGAGTTGCTTTGAGGGCTAAAAGGGCCAAAAATATTGCTGTCACCAGGTTCGAGAGGTGACACCGTCGGTAATACAAGTACCCTTCGAGGACAGGGCACAAGCCCAGGGGAACCTCAGGCTACACTGGCCACTGAGGTTGAGAGAGTGCCCCTACCAGTCCCTGTCAAGAGATTTCTGTGATGATCTTCATGTTGATAATGATGCTGAGGGTACTGGTCAATCTGTGTTTGAACCTCGAGAGGAGACTCGAGAAGTTGAAGGTACTGGGATCAGTGATCCAGTACAGGGTGATATGTGGAACCACGACAGGTGGTTCGAGAGATAGATGTTCCAGCAGCTGAAGCTCAGGATTACATGGTAGCTGCTGATGATCAGGGCATTGTGGTCAGGGACCCAGTGCAAAATGTTCTAAATGTTGAGTTGACACCCACTGAATCTCAGATTGATAGATCAGTTGCTCAAGTAATAGCAGATGTCAGATTGGAAGATGATCTCTCGGATAATGTCGAGAGATCACTACTACAGAGGTTCTGTCTGCCGGACAGAATGATGGAGAAGAAGAGGTCACTACTCAGTTGGAAGTACCTATTCTTGATGACTTCTCTAGGGTGATCAGGTGGATCAATTGGAGAACCAGTCCTTTCACTCAACTGATGCCCAAGCAGCTGAAATGGAGGCAGAAGAACAGTTTGCACTCCAGTGGTTGGGTATCTCAGCGATCCCAGCTCATCAACTCCTAGACCTGGCCACGAAACAAGAGTGTTTAAGCTGAACAGTGGAAGAACTGATAAGGGTAAAGGCATAGCTGAAGAAACCGAGGTTGAGCCTGAGGAGATCCAGAACTTGATGCCCAATTTCGAGAAGATATCAGGCTCGCCACTGCCATCTCCTTGGGACAAAACATTGAATTCACGAGAGGTCCAGGAGAGACTTCTGGGGTTGCTCACGATGATATGAACGTTCTACTTTTGCCACCACCTGCGTCCCACACCTCCGATTGACAACGATGAAGCTCAGACAGTTCGAGAGGTGTAGTTCCGTTGCTCACACTGCGGTTTCCCTACTGCTCCTGAAATAATTATCATTCCAGACTCATCGGAGCAGACCGAAATGCAGTCCAATGAGCACTTAGAGAGATTGCCCCAAGTCCTGCTGGTTCGAGGAGTACTGAGGAGACGATGCGACCATCGAAGGTGGAAACCGGGAAGCACCTGTCGACATTCGTCTCCAACCTCACCAGCAGATGACCCAAGTCCAGCACTGGTTCGAGAAGTGACGCTGAGGGGGAACTTCTATTGGATGGAAACCGGGAAGCGTCCAATACCGAAGAACCCTCCCGGCTGATCCAATCTCCACAGTTGCTGAAGCTGAGGCTCCAGGTTCGAGAGGTGAAGAGCAAGAAGTGATCCATCCTCAGGTGGAAACCGGAAGCGCCTGACATGGAGCTACCTTCGAGCTCTGAACCCGGTGTCCCTGTGGCTCCTCAGACACTTAATCGAGAGGTGGACTCGCAACTGCAAGTCATGGGTGGAAATCTGGAAGCACCCAAGTCCCTCCGACAAAAGGTACATCTCGATCCTCTTCTCCTACTTCTGACTATGATCAACAGGCCGAAGAAGTCTTCATTGGCGAAGTGCGTCAATTCATGGCTGATCAATCTCAGAAGATGGCTCAGCTCGAAAGAATACTCGTTGTTGTCCGCAATGCTGCAATGCCTGCTGCTGGCACAAGTGAATCCCAAGGCCGTCATGCCGAACTTCTCGAACAGGCAATATGGGCTGAGGATGCAGCACGGAAAGCCACTGATGAAGCTGCTGTAGCTCGAGCAGAGGCTGCAAGTGCGAGGGCTGAATTAGCCGAGATGCGAGCAGAGCTTCGAGCCTTCCAAATTCCAGTGAACTTCGACAGGATGTGATGAAGGCCATACTCGATGACCTGTCGAACCAAGTGCCTGCCCAACTTCAAGCAATCTTCGAAGGTATGTCCATCCTCCTTTCCCGTGCTGATGATGCCAACAAAAATAAAGGGGAAAAAGAAGGAAAGGAACAAAAACCAAGAAAAGGCAGCAAGTGAACCAGCTGGACCACCTCCAAAAATACCAAGAATCATGAGCAAAGCAGTGGAGGATGCTAAACGGCAGAAAACCTAAGGGTCCAGCGTACACTGGAAATGGAGAGAAGGAAGAAGAGGACAGAGAAAGAAGAAGAAAAAGACAGAACAACAGTCAAGAAGAAAGGAAGATAGATCTTCTCATGACAAGCTTTAAGTTTGGGAACAGAGAAGACACTGAACAAATTCTGACTCTGGAGATATTCAAGCTTCTGAAAACACTGGGATATCTACACCACAGCAATATGTCTCCAGAAGAATGCATTGCCTGGTGGAAAGATGGAGTAATGATGGTGAGTTCGTGGGGGAAGCCTACAGGAACTACAGGCATCTAGATGTCTTATGTCTCGAAGAAGGGTAGTTCGAGAGGTCACTTCGAAAGATAACAAACTGATATCTCTGAACGGAGGAATAAGGAGGGTTAGGGATCAATCACTCAGGGGGAAGATCCTTAACCAGATCAAGATGGAGGAATAAGGAGGTTTAGGGATCAATCACTCAGGGGGAAGATCCTTAAACTCATTTGGAAACAGTTCACCTTCGAGAGGTCAAACTGATGGGTTCAACATAAGTGGAACGGTTATTTTAGCCACGTGGTCACCGGTTACTGACGGTTTTCCATATTTAAAAATCTTTTCTTGATAAGTGGGAGCATGCTCATATAGTTATTATCCTTAATACCCCACTATCCTGAACCTAAAACCGCCCTGTATATTACCAAAAATACCCTTANTTACTGACGGTTTTCCATATTTAAAAATCTTTTCTTGATAAGTGGGAGCATGCTCATATAGTTATTATCCTTTAATACCCCACTATCCTGAACCTAAAACCGCCCTGTATATTACCAAAAATACCCTTACCTTTTTTATATACGCTGACCGTTATTAGGGGTATTTCTGACCTTTTACTTCTTTAAAATTAACCGGTATCCTTCCTCGGATCAAATATTCAACCCTACCCGTGTATCCAACCCGAATCCACATGATATAAAACCCAAACCCTTCTTCGTTACCCGGATTCAAGCCAAAACCGTTTACCCAAAATCCCCAAATCCTAAACGCTGTNCCCACTATCCTGAACCTAAAACCGCCCTGTATATTACCAAAAATACCCTTACCTTTTTATATACGCTGACCGTTATTAGGGGTATTTCTGACCTTTTACTTCTTTAAAATTAACCGGTATCCTTCCTCGGATCAAATATTCAACCCTACCCGTGTATCCAACCCGAATCCACATGATATAAAACCCAAACCCTTCTTCGTTACCCGGATTCAAGCCAAAACCGTTTACCCAAAATCCCCAAATCCTAAACGCTGTACACATTCCCTCCAAAACATCTAACCTTCATCAATGGCGTCCGAAACTTCAACATCAACCTCATCTTCCGAAGCCTACCAAAAGGAGCTGCGACACATTCGCACGCAAATCAAACAAGTCAAGGCAGGAAGCATCCTTGACAAAAATGGCTTCATCACGAACTCTTCAAATCCAAAAATGGCAGAAAAGGTCCTGAAGAAGTTTGAGAAAGCAGGACTGGTGAAATACATGACACATGACTACCGGACCATTCACCCCCTCGACTTCACAGAATGGTTCGCGAATGCCAAGGTCACGAAAGGGAAAATCGAAAGCCGATTCAATGAATTTCCCATCACAACCTCCGTAGGTGACCTCCGAGCGGCATTCGATTTCGCGTCAACGGAGGACGCAGTCAAGCA
>NC_044917.1:23209796-23274314 GCF_003576645.1 Ipomoea triloba
TTTGAACTGAGGGAAGGGCGAGAGATTCATCGGAATACCTATATGGGTAGGACGAAATCTCAAGTCCCCAAGGCTAAAGGTGTTAAGGCTGCACCTTCTCCCTCACAGCCAAAAGGAAGGGGCAAAAGGAAAGCCCCAGCCAAGGAAAAAGACTCTGATGATGAGCCTTTGGACACTCTGGTCAAGAGAGTTGCGTTGAGAGCCAAGAGGGCCAAAATTGCTGCTGTCACCCAGATTCGAGAAGTGGCACCGTCAGTTATACAAGTACCCTTCGAGGACAGGGCACAAGCCCAGGGGGAACCTCAGGCTACACTGGCCACTGAGGTTGAGAGAGTGCCTCCTACCAGGTCCCTGTCAAGAGATTTCTGTGATGATCTTCATGTTGATAATGATGCTGAGGGTACTGGTCAATCTGTGTTTGAACCTCGAGAGGAGACTCGAGAAGTTGAAGGTACTGGGATCAGTGATCCAGTACAAGGGGGTGCAGAAGAACCACGAGAGATGGTTCGAGAGATAGACTGCACAGTCAGAGTGGGAGATGATCTCTTGGAGCATAGTCGAGAGATCACAGCACAGATAGACGAAGCAATCTCTGCCACTGAAATCATCTCTGATGGGCGGGATGATTTATATGAAGAAGTTTCTACTCAGTTGGCAGTGGAAACACCCACTCTTGATGACTTCTCCAGGGTGATCAGGTGGATCAATTGGAGAACCAGTTCTTTCACTCAACTAATGAGTCAAGCAGCTGAAATGGAGGCAGAAGAGCAGTTTGCACTCCAGTGGTTGGATATCTCCGAGATCCCAGCTCAACAACTGATGGATCTTGCCCACGAAACACGAGTGATGAAGCTGAACAGTGGAAGAACTGATAAGGGTAAAGGCATAGCTGAAGAAACCGAGGTTGAGCCTGAGGAGGAGAGACCTCTGGTAAAGGCATGGAAGATATCAGGCTCGCCACTGCTATGTCCTTGGGACAGACTGTAGAACATACGAGAGGTCCAGGAGAGACCTCTGGGGTTGCTCGAGATGATACTGAAACTTCAATTGCAACAGCCGCAATCCCACTGTCCCAAGTCAGTAACTCTGCTCTGGACGAACAGGTAGCAGCTTCGAGAGGTGACTCCGAGACCTCTGAAGCACTTGAGGTGGCTCCCAACACTGTTCTTCTTTTGCCACCACCTACGTCCACACCCTCGATTGACAACGATGAAGCTCAGATAGTTCGAGAGGGTGTAGTTCCGTTGCTCACACTGCCGGGTTTTCCTACTGCTCCTGAAATAATTATCATTCCAGACTCATCGGAGCAGACCGAAATGCAGTCCAATGAGCACTTAGAGCAGATTGCCCCAAGTCCTGCTGGTTCGAGAAGTACTGAGGAGGACGATGCGACCATCGAAGGTGGAAATCGGGAAGCGTCCAATACCGAAGAACCCTCCCCGGCTGATCCAATCTCAACAGTTGCTGAAGCTGAGGCTCCAGGTTCGAGAGGTGAAGAGCAAGAAGTGATCCATCCCTCAGGTGGAAACCAGGAAGCGCCTGACATGGAGCTACCTTCGAGCTCTGAACCCGGTGTCCCTGTGGCTCCTCAGACACTTAATCGAGAGGTGGACTCGCAACTGCAAGTCATGGGTGGAAATCTGGAAGCACCCAAGTCCCCTCCGACAAAAGGTACATCTCGATCCTCTTCTCCTACTTCTGACTATGATCAACAGGCCGAAGAAGCCTTCATTGGCGAAGTGCGTCAATTCATGGCTGATCAATCTCAGAAGATGGCTCAGCTCGAAAGAATACTCGTTGTTGTCCGCAATGCTGCAATGCCTGCTGCTGGCACAAGTGAATCCCAAGGCCGTCATGCCGAACTTCTCGAACAGGCAGTATGGGCTGAGGATGCAGCACGGAAAGCCACTGATGAAGCTGCTGTAGCTCGAGCAGAGGCTGCAAATGCGAGGGCTGAATTAGCCGAGATGCGAGTAGAGCTTCGAGCCTTCCAACATTCCAGTGAACTTCGACAGGATGTGATGAAGGCCATACTCGATGACCTGTCGAACCAAGTGCCTGCCCAACTTCAAGCAATCTTTGAAGGTATGTCCATCCTCCTTTCCCGTGCTGATGATGCCACCAAGGGGGAAAATAAAGGGAAAAAGAAGAAGGGGGAAAATACAACAGGCAAGAAAAGGGCAGCAAGTGAACCAGCTGGACCTCCTCCGAAAATACCAAGAATTATGATCAAAGCAGTGGAGGATGCTAAACGAGCAGAAACTCTAAGGGTCCAGCGTACACTGGAAATGGAGAAAAGGAGAGAAGAGGACAGAGAAAGGAAAAGAAAAAGACAAGAACAACAGTCAGAAGAAGAAAGGAAGATCGACCTTGTCATGACAAACTTTAAGTTTGGGAGCAGGGAAGATTCTGAACAAAGTCTGACTCTTGAGATATTCAAGCTTCTGAAGATCACTGGGATATCTACTCACAGCAATATGTCTCCAGAAGAATGCATTGCCTGGTGGAAAGATGGAGTAATTGATGGTGAGTTCGTGGGGGAAGCTTACAGGAACTACATGCATCTAGATGTTACGGATGAATACATAAGCCTGGTAAATCCGAAAGACCCCATCAAGACACGAGAAGCCATCAACAAGAAGAGGAAAGCTAACAAGAAGTAAGCTCTCGTGGTCCAAACTCCATCTTATTCCAATGTATTGCTGTTTATATTGTTCTTGATCTTATTTGTTTTTGTTCAAATCTTTCTACTAAACTCAATCATGTAAACATTCCCTTAATCTTAAATATATATATCTTCTGCTGGGGGTGTTGCGTGAGTTTGCTTATTCATGCTTTAGTAGAATAGTTGTTAAACTTACCGTATGCGCTGAAAATAAAATCAATGATCCTTTCTTGCTAATCAGCCATACAAGTAAGTGTAAGTGTTGGCATCATCAAAAAGGGGGAAATTGTTAGGAACATCATGTAATAGGTTTTGATGATACCAACTGTTAAGTAGAAATCCCCAAGTCTCGACACATAGGCAGAACGTTGTAAGTTCGACAAGTAAACCAAGAGCGAAAATACAACCGGGTAACTTTGAGCTCAACTCGGAAAATATTTTAGCTTGAAGTAAACTTGTTTGAANCAATGAGCACTTAGAGCAGATTGCCCCAAGTCCTGCTGGTTCGAGAAGTACTGAGGAGGACGATGCGACCATCGAAGGTGGAAATCGGGAAGCGTCCAATACCGAAGAACCCTCCCCGGCTGATCCAATCTCAACAGTTGCTGAAGCTGAGGCTCCAGGTTCGAGAGGTGAAGAGCAAGAAGTGATCCATCCCTCAGGTGGAAACCAGGAAGCGCCTGACATGGAGCTACCTTCGAGCTCTGAACCCGGTGTCCCTGTGGCTCCTCAGACACTTAATCGAGAGGTGGACTCGCAACTGCAAGTCATGGGTGGAAATCTGGAAGCACCCAAGTCCCCTCCGACAAAAGGTACATCTCGATCCTCTTCTCCTACTTCTGACTATGATCAACAGGCCGAAGAAGCCTTCATTGGCGAAGTGCGTCAATTCATGGCTGATCAATCTCAGAAGATGGCTCAGCTCGAAAGAATACTCGTTGTTGTCCGCAATGCTGCAATGCCTGCTGCTGGCACAAGTGAATCCCAAGGCCGTCATGCCGAACTTCTCGAACAGGCAGTATGGGCTGAGGATGCAGCACGGAAAGCCACTGATGAAGCTGCTGTAGCTCGAGCAGAGGCTGCAAATGCGAGGGCTGAATTAGCCGAGATGCGAGTAGAGCTTCGAGCCTTCCAACATTCCAGTGAACTTCGACAGGATGTGATGAAGGCCATACTCGATGACCTGTCGAACCAAGTGCCTGCCCAACTTCAAGCAATCTTTGAAGGTATGTCCATCCTCCTTTCCCGTGCTGATGATGCCACCAAGGGGGAAAATAAAGGGAAAAAGAAGAAGGGGGAAAATACAACAGGCAAGAAAAGGGCAGCAAGTGAACCAGCTGGACCTCCTCCGAAAATACCAAGAATTATGATCAAAGCAGTGGAGGATGCTAAACGAGCAGAAACTCTAAGGGTCCAGCGTACACTGGAAATGGAGAAAAGGAGAGAAGAGGACAGAGAAAGGAAAAGAAAAAGACAAGAACAACAGTCAGAAGAAGAAAGGAAGATCGACCTTGTCATGACAAACTTTAAGTTTGGGAGCAGGGAAGATTCTGAACAAAGTCTGACTCTTGAGATATTCAAGCTTCTGAAGATCACTGGGATATCTACTCACAGCAATATGTCTCCAGAAGAATGCATTGCCTGGTGGAAAGATGGAGTAATTGATGGTGAGTTCGTGGGGGAAGCTTACAGGAACTACATGCATCTAGATGTTACGGATGAATACATAAGCCTGGTAAATCCGAAAGACCCCATCAAGACACGAGAAGCCATCAACAAGAAGAGGAAAGCTAACAAGAAGTAAGCTCTCGTGGTCCAAACTCCATCTTATTCCAATGTATTGCTGTTTATATTGTTCTTGATCTTATTTGTTTTTGTTCAAATCTTTCTACTAAACTCAATCATGTAAACATTCCCTTAATCTTAAATATATATATCTTCTGCTGGGGGTGTTGCGTGAGTTTGCTTATTCATGCTTTAGTAGAATAGTTGTTAAACTTACCGTATGCGCTGAAAATAAAATCAATGATCCTTTCTTGCTAATCAGCCATACAAGTAAGTGTAAGTGTTGGCATCATCAAAAAGGGGGAAATTGTTAGGAACATCATGTAATAGGTTTTGATGATACCAACTGTTAAGTAGAAATCCCCAAGTCTCGACACATAGGCAGAACGTTGTAAGTTCGACAAGTAAACCAAGAGCGAAAATACAACCGGGTAACTTTGAGCTCAACTCGGAAATTATTTTCGCTTGAAGTAAACTTGTTANCATCCAGTTCGAGACATAAGCAGAGTTCGAGAGGTAGAGCTCTCGATGCTTGGGTTCGAGACATCAAACAATCGAGACATCAACCTTGGTCTCGATAAACTGACACTTCTCCAGTAATGCTGAATGACAGTCAGGAAGCATACTTAAAGTTTGGAGAAGAAGAATATCATGGAGATAGAATAATGAAGAGGTGCCGAACGTGAGTTTTCAAAATGGACGGAAATGGATGACACATCAGATTTCCACCACAAACGGTCAAAAGGTACACCAATCCAAAGTCGGTCTTATTCCCTAAAACGAGGATCAATGGGAATTTAAAAAGAGTAACTTTTACCAAAAGTAGCAAGTGGAGCATGGACTCAAGAAAGTGGATTATGGAATATCCACTATCAAACAAAAGGTTCAAGTTACAAGACCACCACTCCATGAAGAATGCTGAAAAGATGCAAGTCCCATACACATCATGGGAGACAAATTTCAAACGGAATAATTTTCCCTCCAACGGAATTATTCCTCAAACTCTCATATATAAGGGCGTGAAGACACAGAGAGGCAACAGAGTTGGAAAATTCGAAAGAGGTGTCTGATTCAAACGTTCAAGTGCAAGTGCTAAATTTGGAATATCATCCTGATATTCAAAAACAGCGAGAAAACACATCTTAGTGTTTGAGAGAGTTACATAGCTTAAACTGCTACACATCTAGAAGGTGACCGAAGCTGCTCTACATCAAAGTTTATTCAACGATAGCTTGTGGTCAGATTGGAGCTTGTTACATTCAACTGTGACAACCAAAAGTCCTTGCTTTGGATTAAGCAAGAGAGGCGGAGTAACCTGGCAGCTGTCTAGTGAAGATCCTGAGGCTTGAGGCGGGCTTGGTGATCAAAGCTCAAGTGCTCGAGAGGTGGAGTAACTGGAAGCGGGGAGAAAAACCTTGGAGAGGCGGAGTAACCTGTGAGCTGTCTTGTGAAGATCCTGAGGCTTGAGGCGGGCTTGGTGATCAAAGCTCAAGTGCTCGATAGGTGGAGTAACAAGAAGCGGGGCGAAAAACCTGAGGCTTGAGGCGGGCTTCGTGATCAAAGCTCAAGCGCTCGATATTGTACTAAAAAGGGAAGTTTTTAGTGCAATCCTTCCAGGGAGTTTCTAGAAGAAGAGTGGACGTAGGCGGGTTGGCCGAACCACTTAAAAATCTCTCTCGCATTTACTTTCTGTATTTATCTCTCGCTAACCTCTCGATTGCACTGCACATAAACACACCTCTCGAACTAACTCAAACTCGTGCTAACTAAAAGGGGATAACATTTCCGCTGCGCATAAAACTTTGTCTTCTCCTCGTGAGGTATCGAACCTAAACATCCTAAGTTCAATACACACGAGAGGTTGAAAAGATTTGCAAAATCTTATACAAGTCTATTCACCCCCCCCCTTCTAGACTTGTACCCCATCCCCTTGGGACCAACACACGTATATACATGCATCTCAAAGAAAGCAAAAGATTGTCACCTTTTTTTACTTGGGCGCATGACTTACAACTTGTTTAAAATCTCTATGTTTTAAAAAAAAATCGTGTAAAAGTACACGTATATCCGCACACCTCAAAGAAAGCAAAAGATTATCAACTTTTTTACGCATATATCCATAGCTCAAACCAAGCAAAAGATTTCCAATTTTTTTAATCTCTCTTTACGTGAGCTGAAGGTTAATACATACAGAAAAAAAATATTATTCATCTTCCTACTTGATAATTTTTTTTTTCAAAACAGGTTATTGATCAAGTGATCTGTTGCTCATTTGTTTGAGTCAATTTCGATAGCCGCACTTCTCAAACTGTGAGTTAAAAATTACACCTTTGCACACCTATTTTAATTGTAAAAACTAATTTCTATTCTTACAAAATTATTTATATTTATATTCATTTATGCTTATTTATTTATTTATGTCGCATTTAGCCATTTAGGTGGAATTTAGTTTGCTTCTCAGCAAATATTGAGCAAGTTATCTACTACTCATTTGTTTAATAATTTAAACCCCTACAACAAACAACAATAAAGACAATTAATTATGAAAGTTCATATATGAATTTCAATAATGCTATGATACTTGATACAAATTTAATGCACAAGTCCAAAGTTTACATATAACGTATGGAAGTTAATTCATCATTATTGATATAACAACAGTTATCCCATTAGTAAACAAAAACATTAGTCTATCAAATAGACAAGAACTAAGCATATAAATTTACCAATTCAAATATGCATTCTAAGATTCTAATAAAATTGATAAAAGAAAAGGAAACCGTTATTGAAAAAGATATAGTACAAACTCTAAAAGCATATAAACTCAAAAAACTCACAAGGCATATAATAGAGACTATGAAAGCCAGTCAATCCCAAAAAATCATAAATTCAAGATTCAAGTCTTTGACAATTAATAGTATATTAAAAATCCATAAATTCGTAAAACAAAAAAAAAATTTAAGTCAATTTTATTTTATTTTTTCTTTTTTCATAATTTAAGATTTTCACACTATATTTATGAAGAAACAATCTTCAAAGCACCACATCGGTTTTAAGATTGAAAGGAAAAACTGTATCCGTATATCCATTCTTCTAATAGATCGCGACAGAAAATAGTAGGAGAGTACTGTAAATAAATCAATNAAAGTTTATTCAACGATAGCTTGTGGTCAGATTGGAGCTTGTTACATTCAACTGTGACAACCAAAAGTCCTTGCTTTGGATTAAGCAAGAGAGGCGGAGTAACCTGGCAGCTGTCTAGTGAAGATCCTGAGGCTTGAGGCGGGCTTGGTGATCAAAGCTCAAGTGCTCGAGAGGTGGAGTAACTGGAAGCGGGGAGAAAAACCTTGGAGAGGCGGAGTAACCTGTGAGCTGTCTTGTGAAGATCCTGAGGCTTGAGGCGGGCTTGGTGATCAAAGCTCAAGTGCTCGATAGGTGGAGTAACAAGAAGCGGGGCGAAAAACCTGAGGCTTGAGGCGGGCTTCGTGATCAAAGCTCAAGCGCTCGATATTGTACTAAAAAGGGAAGTTTTTAGTGCAATCCTTCCAGGGAGTTTCTAGAAGAAGAGTGGACGTAGGCGGGTTGGCCGAACCACTTAAAAATCTCTCTCGCATTTACTTTCTGTATTTATCTCTCGCTAACCTCTCGATTGCACTGCACATAAACACACCTCTCGAACTAACTCAAACTCGTGCTAACTAAAAGGGGATAACATTTCCGCTGCGCATAAAACTTTGTCTTCTCCTCGTGAGGTATCGAACCTAAACATCCTAAGTTCAATACACACGAGAGGTTGAAAAGATTTGCAAAATCTTATACAAGTCTATTCACCCCCCCCCTTCTAGACTTGTACCCCATCCCCTTGGGACCAACACACGTATATACATGCATCTCAAAGAAAGCAAAAGATTGTCACCTTTTTTTACTTGGGCGCATGACTTACAACTTGTTTAAAATCTCTATGTTTTAAAAAAAAATCGTGTAAAAGTACACGTATATCCGCACACCTCAAAGAAAGCAAAAGATTATCAACTTTTTTACGCATATATCCATAGCTCAAACCAAGCAAAAGATTTCCAATTTTTTTAATCTCTCTTTACGTGAGCTGAAGGTTAATACATACAGAAAAAAAATATTATTCATCTTCCTACTTGATAATTTTTTTTTTCAAAACAGGTTATTGATCAAGTGATCTGTTGCTCATTTGTTTGAGTCAATTTCGATAGCCGCACTTCTCAAACTGTGAGTTAAAAATTACACCTTTGCACACCTATTTTAATTGTAAAAACTAATTTCTATTCTTACAAAATTATTTATATTTATATTCATTTATGCTTATTTATTTATTTATGTCGCATTTAGCCATTTAGGTGGAATTTAGTTTGCTTCTCAGCAAATATTGAGCAAGTTATCTACTACTCATTTGTTTAATAATTTAAACCCCTACAACAAACAACAATAAAGACAATTAATTATGAAAGTTCATATATGAATTTCAATAATGCTATGATACTTGATACAAATTTAATGCACAAGTCCAAAGTTTACATATAACGTATGGAAGTTAATTCATCATTATTGATATAACAACAGTTATCCCATTAGTAAACAAAAACATTAGTCTATCAAATAGACAAGAACTAAGCATATAAATTTACCAATTCAAATATGCATTCTAAGATTCTAATAAAATTGATAAAAGAAAAGGAAACCGTTATTGAAAAAGATATAGTACAAACTCTAAAAGCATATAAACTCAAAAAACTCACAAGGCATATAATAGAGACTATGAAAGCCAGTCAATCCCAAAAAATCATAAATTCAAGATTCAAGTCTTTGACAATTAATAGTATATTAAAAATCCATAAATTCGTAAAACAAAAAAAAAATTTAAGTCAATTTTATTTTATTTTTTCTTTTTTCATAATTTAAGATTTTCACACTATATTTATGAAGAAACAATCTTCAAAGCACCACATCGGTTTTAAGATTGAAAGGAAAAACTGTATCCGTATATCCATTCTTCTAATAGATCGCGACAGAAAATAGTAGGAGAGTACTGTAAATAAATCAATNAAAATATTTCGAATATAAATGATAAATCCGAAAATAAAAATATGTAAATGGAAATAGAAAGATCCAAATCGCGTATAACACATTTTCCTTAAAACCGATTCGCTACCTCCCATGTTGCTAGGAGCGTTGTAGTGTCGGTCTCCCAAGATAAAATGATTAACAATAATATAGTTGAACACTCAACCAATATTATTTTTAGCGAAGTAGAACAAGGAGTCAAGGATTGAACAAAAGGTTTGTATCTCCTCAACACTCAACTATCTTGGATTATTTAACCACAACTTGTAAATTAATCCAAATAGTAATACAAATAGAAGGGATTCACTACCTTAAATTATTCAACCATAGCTTGTGAATTAATCCAAGTAATAATAAAAAGAAAGAAAATTTGAACAAGAGATTTCCACTTATTTCTCTCTTTTCTGCCGAAAATGAAGAGAAAACCATTTGTTTCTCTTCTTTCATTTCCCCACGGCAGCTTCTCTCTTTCTCCTCGTTAATCCCTCTATCTCTCTTCTCTTCTCCTTATTTTTTCTTCTAACATAACCCATATAGATAAATATGATGGATTCTAGCTAGCAAGAAAGACAAGAGAATAAGACAAAAAAATTTTTTGAATGGAGTCAAGCTTTGGAGATGGTGATCCGGCGTGGGAAGAACTCAAAGGAAAGAGGGAGACAAAACATTCCCCATTCCAACAATTCCATCTTTCCACCGAAAATATAATAATAATAATAATAATAATAATAATAATAATAATAATAATATTTAAAAAAATAATAATACTAATAATAATAATAATATAATAATAATAATAATATATTATAACATTTTCACATTTTTTTTACCTACAATTAAAACTGCTCACTAGCAAGCATTAAGTTTGTGAATAGCTAAAAGATCTGCCACAGAATAACGACAAGATTATCATTAATCATATGTTAAAAAAAAATTACGATTAATCACAACAAATTAACCGTCAACAATAAGCAAATCATATTCAATCACAACAATATTCAGAACCAAATCATAACTTCATTTTGAGAGATCAAATCATAAAATCATCTCCATTAACAATAATAAAAGAAAAAGAAAATATTAATTAAACAAAATTAAATGAGTCAACTAGAGCAATAATACCTTAGTCGCGTAGAGGTTTAGAGGCAGTAGAGTACTCACTGAGCAGGTTGATCGCTGTCGTGGTCTCATGGAGCAGGACTGGTGGAGGACTCGCTTTTCGCCACGCCCGTTGGTGAGATTCGCTGGTCGAGGTCTGCGTCTGTGAGAATGAGAGAACTAAATCGCACTTTTGTGAGAGCGCGAGATATGCCGTGAGCGTTCATTGACCGTGAGAGTGAGAGTGAGAGAGTTAGGCTTATACATGGAAAATTTCTTGAAATATATACAAATATGCCTATTCCTTTGGAATCACCGCCAGTGACCTTCGTTTGACCGTCAAGGCGACGGCGGAGCTACGCTTGCTCGACCGGCGAGACGGGCCTAACAAATTGGTGATTGTTCGGATCAACTGCTTAGTTCGGGACTTTGGCATGCGTTGACGATAATGTGCGTTGGCGGATCAGGCCTGCCTACTCACTTTAAGCGGTGTCATCGGCGCTGAAGGATCAGGCCTGTCTCCTATCTGGCCTTAACTCTGGATGGTTGAGGTTGTTGAAATGTCGGTACTAGGGCTTGGCAATAGCGATTAGTGTTCTTGCTTCCCACTATCGACCCGACTGGCGACCTCTCTCTCCTAGCGGTCTGCATTTCTCTCTCTCTCTCCTAGCGGTCGGCATTTGTCTCTCTTCCTTTGCAGTTATCTCCGTTGAATGTGGATATCTATAGAAAGGATATGGCTAAAGAATGAACATGATGAAGGGCAATACTTGGTCGGGTATGGGCCATTTCTACAAGCGTTAGCCATATATTAAAATGGACCTATTTTCCTCCTTGGAATAAAAGCATTAGGAAAAAAAATTAAATTCTCACATTATTTTTTTCCAAAAATTATTTCTCACATCATTAAAACACTTAGTTGTTGTCTTATTGATGTGAAGTAGTCATTTATTGTGTTTTATCACGTTTTCAGTTCTGGGACCTTTCTCTACAACTTTATTCAATGAGTTGTGGTTTTTTACGTTTGACTTAGTTCAACCATGCAATCCTTTTCGAAAAGCCGTGCACGCTTTACGCCTGAAGAAATTCGTGAGCGTAAAAGAAATAAAAATAAACAATCATGGAAACAACTGTCATCACAACAACAAATTCCAAATGAAATGCAATGTTTAAACCCTCAGAACGCGTCTGAACAACCACCACGTCCTTCACCTCTGCCATGTAATACAGGTGCTGAACAACTAAATTGATATTAACAATAACTTTATAAATTTTTTTACACTGTACTAATTGTCGTAACTCTTTTTTTTTTCTTTTTTTACACTGTACTAATTGTCGTAACTCTTTTTTTTTTCCTGGTTTATTGTACGGTGACATTATTCATCTGTTTTTTTTTCCTGGTTTATTGTACGGTGACATTATTCATCTGTGTATGTGCCATTTGGGACAATGCGGTGACATTATTCATCTGTGTATGTGCCATTTGGGACAATGCGCACATAAATTCACCAATTATAATCCTTTGCTTATAAATCCACATAATCTATACATAATGAATGATGAAAGCCATGTCCTCTCATTATTTATTGGTTAACGCCGTGGAACAATAGAACCGTTTGTGTTGCCTGCTATTCCTGACTGTATTTATTGTGGCGCTAGACGCATTCAGTATGAGCCACCTGCTTTTTGCTGTTGCAAGGGAGAAGTTATACTTGTATCAAACGAAATGCCTTTGGTGTTGAAAAACCTGTACACTGGAGTTGATGATGCTTCAAAGAATTTTCGTACATGTGTTAGGACTTATAACAACACATTTGCTTTTACTTCGCTTGGCATTCATCAGTATGATAAAAATCTTTGTAAGCGTAATAAAGGCATATATACGTTCAAAGTTCAAGGGCAAATGTATCATTTTATCAATGACTTATTGCCTGATGGTTGTCCGCCGCGCAATTTGCAACTCTATTTTTATGACACTGACCATGAAATTCAAAATCCAGTTGAAAGTGTTGCTAGATTGGAAGAGAACATTGTCAAAGCTTTGATAGAAGTCATGTCTTGCAATCCATACACAAATTTCTTTAGAAGTCTTAAGGATGTTGTTCACTCTGATGACTTTAGTATTTTGTTGAACTCTTCACCTTCATTGGATCAAAGACTTTATAATTCGCCAACTGCTTCTCAAGTTGCTGCTGTATGGATTGAAGACTATGATGGAGTTGAAGATAATAGGAATATTAGGGTATATGCACATTGTGGTCGGTCACAAAATATTCAATACTATTATGGTTGTTATGATCCATTACAATACCCTTTGTTATTCCCATTTGGTGATGTTGGATGGCATGAGGGTATTCAAAGAGCCTTGCAATCAAGGAATTTAACGATATTGAGGAGTGCTTCCTACCTTCTCGAAACACCGCTTCCTCTGTTCGAATTAGATCATCAACAGATAATTGAGTGTTTGCATTAATAGATAAAGAATTTACAACCTCTTGGTTATGTAAATTCTTTATCTATTAATGCCAACACTCAATTATCTGTTGATGATCTAATTCGAACAGAGGAAGCGGTGTTTCGAGAAGGTAGGATGCACTCCTCAATATCGTGCAGAGAATATTATGCATACAAATTTCAGGTTCGAGCAAGTGATAATTCTCTATTATTACATACTGGAAGATTATTTCAGCAATTTATTGTTGACATATATATTAAAGTTGAAACAAAAAGGCTAGATTATTTTAGGAAAAAACAACAGTTGTTTAGGTCTGAAAACTTTCAAGGCCTCGTTGATAGCGTTGGAACGGGTGCTGTGTTTGGTAATGAGGTCGGACGCAGAGTTATTTTGCCATCGTCATTCATTGGAGGTCCTAGAGATATGCGTGGTCGATATATGGATGCAATGTCCCTTGTCCAAAACTTTGGCAAACCTGATATATTTTTAACCATGACATGTAACCCTAATTGGCCTGAAATTAAAGGGCTTTTGCAATACAATGACGACGCACAAAAGAGAGGATTGCCACATGCTCATTTCCTTATTATTCTAAAAGACAAATGTCATGCAATGTCTCCTTCTTTTGTTGATAATTTTGTATCGGCAGAAATACCAGATAAACATCTTCAACCTGCATTGTACGATCTTGTAAAAAAACATATGGTTCATGGTCCTTGTGGTTTTCTTAATCCAAATTGCCCTTGCATGACACAAATGAAATGCAAATCCGCACCTACTTGTAAAAGTAAATACCCCAAACTATTTAGCGATGCCACTGAGTTTGCTGATGACTCTTACCCTATTTATAAGAGACGCAATACACCTTTTTTGGTTCATGTTAAAGGGTTTAATCTTGATAATAGATGGATAGTGCCTTATAATCCCCAGTTATTACTTAAGTTTGAGTGCCATATAAATGTGGAAGTCTGTGCTAGTATTAAGTCTGTGAAGTACATTTATAAATATATTTACAAAGGCCATGATAGAGTAAGCATGACTTTGAGTGATAACACTGATGATCGTGTGATTGATGAAATTAAAGAATACCAAAATGCAAGATGGATCTCGCCCCCTGAAGCTGCATGGCGCATATTTGGATTTGCAATTGCAGAGATGAAGCCTGCTGTTATACAGTTGCAGATACATTTAGAAAACTCACAATATATCAATTTTTATGGCCATGAAAGGATAACCTACATAGTAAGTAGAGAAGAGTCGTCTCGTACTATGTTAACTGAATTCTTTGCAATGAATCTTTCAAGTGATTTTGCAAGAACTTTGAACTTGCTTTATGTAGAATTCCCTTGCCATTTTGTTTGGTGTAAGTCAAGCAAGTCTTGGAAACCTCGAAAACGGCTTACAGTTATAGGCAGACTTGTTTCTGTTAATCCAACTGAGGGAGAACGGTATTATCTACGACTGTTATTAATGAATGTCAGGGCACCAACTTCGTTTGATTGTTTAAGAACTGTCAATGGTCAAATCACTTCATCTTTTCGTGATGCTGCTGAGAAACTAGGATTACTTGCAGGAGATTTCATTGTTGAGCCAATGAATACTATGCATATTATGTACCTAGAAAATAATGTTGAATTTTTAAAGGGTTTCGAAAACATGTGGTAACAGTTTAGTTAAGCCATATTTCCGCCATTCCTAACAAACTATTTGTATTTCCGTATTCCATTTCAAAGTGTTTTTCGACATCAATAACTTATCGATCATTTAAACTTGCAACAAACAACTTTATTTTTGTTTAAATTGAAACTTTATTTATTCTACAAAATTTACAATCTATATCAAGTGGTGCATGATATAGATATTTTTAAAGTTATATGCTTCAAAGAAGAAAATATTAAAAAAACAAAATATGCTTACACATAATTTTAAAATGGTTTTGATAATTATTACGTAAAATATTAAAGTAACCATATATACAGTTGTTTTTTTTTGTCCCAAAAATTAAAACTGGAACCCTTAATTACAAGCAAATGTTAAAGTAACAACATATTGAAAAAAACTGAAAAATATGTTTATACATAATAAACTGTTGGCATTTTTCGAGAAAGGGAGGACAAACCAAGAAAACATAAGCCCATGAATAAGAAATTAAAGTTTCATTGGGTTAAATTAGTTAATTTGTTACATATTAATGGTACACGTACTTTCAAATTTATACACATCGTAATTTTTTTTAAAAAAATATATGCTCGTTATATTTTAGTCCTTTGTGAAATCCATTTGAACAGTAAAACTTTGTAAACATTTGCACATAATATTACTTCTAATTCCCTCCCTTCACCTAAAATCGTTAATCCATACACAAACAAACTAATTTAGATTGGTCAAAAAATAGAATTATATAGAGTATAATTGCATGATAATTATAAATTTATGTTGTATTATTGGAATCTAGAAAATCATTCTGTACAAACTCTAACACTTCATCTATTTCTTCAGGCATTAATTCGGAAATATCAGGAAGTGTATGACTTTGCAACGAACTCTTATGAATTGTTGAATTAAAGTATGACAAGTTTCTATACCTTTTTTTTTTGAGCTATTCCTGTCACATTTGTCTCTAAGTCTTATTGTTGTCTCACCCAACTCAACATTTGGGTTTTGTATTATCAATTTTTTCTTATCTTCCAACTCTTCAATCACTCTTTTTAGCTCGCTTTCGTCTTGGATTCCGCCAAATTCCTACAAAATAATTTGTTATTTCTCCTTAAATAATATAAGGCTGATAAATAAGCATTACTTAATTACCTTGACGTTTTTTAATAACCTCTCCAAACTCACGAGTTTTTGTTGAGGCCAGTACAAAATTCCTAATTCTTTATNTGAGGCCAGTACAAAATTCCTAATTCTTTATACCTTTTCTTTAAAATTGCTCGACCAACATGTAGTTCATCTGCAGCTTGATCAACGGTCATATAAAAATATTTAGAAAGAAATTCTAAAGTTAATGTATTAGGCCAGTACACTTGGCAATCGTGCCAAATTTTAAATCAATTATGTTGGCTAATTGTCCAAGTGTGACAAAAGTAAAACAGTTAAAAAGTTATTATATGTAAATATAGCCCAACCATGAGGTGTTTATGTGAGGTTGTCACAAGCGCAATAGTTCTTTTTCGGATGTCATTAATCATGCTAAATTTATCCCAAAAAAAAAAACAAATTCACACGCGAAGTTCAAAAGTAAAATGGAATCCTAAAACCATTTGGTTGATAGATCATTTGTTTGGTTTTCAGCCGAATATAGGAAATAAAGAGATGTTATGATTATAATTTGCTTCTATTTTTTCAAATACTTAAAACTGCAGTTCATAAGGAACAAGGTAAACATATACTTTACGTATATACCACATCTATAGCTAAGATTATCTCCTTCCATTTTTCAGTGGATGGTTTATACACCACCGTTGGTGGTTAATATGAATTTTCTATTTCTCAAGTTTTTAACATACCTATATCACTCCGATAATGGATATTATTCCTCACCTGATTTCATTCTTACGTCTCTCAATTGAACATTTTCGTTATTAGTGAAGAGAATTCTATATTTCACCTTTGATGGTTATTTTTGTTTACATTTGAACGACTTGTTATTGAATTTTCAAGAGTTCGCACTATAAAACAGGAAATATTTTCATTATTAAAATAATATTAAGTGCAGGAAAGCGACATTGTATCTTCATTCTTAGTTTTTGGGAGAGGATTACCAGAAACATAAGATGAGCTCGCAAGAGGAGCATAGTAAGAAAGTTCCGTCAAATTTCGATACTTTCTCTTCTTAAAGTATGAAACTTCAAGTTTATTTCTTTCTATGCCTGATTGAAGATTAGGATCCTTTAACATTTGCTCCCTTTGATTTTCTAGCTTATTTATAATTTCTCTATGATCAGTATTCCCTTGGACATTTTTTGCTAATCGCTCCAAGGTACGCAGCTTCTTATATGGAAATTCATCAATTCCAACCTTCTTACATATCTTCTTCAAAGAAGCTTCCTTAATCTTTAACTCTTTCACCGCTTGATTCATAGGCAGATGGAAGTATTTAGAAACCATTTCAAAATTCCAAAGTCCTTTGGATGGTCTGTGGAAGTATTTAGAAACCATTTCAAAATTCCAAAGTCCTTTGGATGGTCTGGTATCATTCCCTATAACTACGATTGAAATTTCTTCAACATTTACAGCTTTGGTAGTTTCAACATCTGCAACAAATATATATATATATACACACACACATATATATTATGAATACAATATATATATATATACACACACACATATATATTATGAATACAACTACAGATAAAGAAGAACAATAATTACATCTTTATCTGTAGTTGTATACACACATATAACAATAATTACATCTTTATCTGTAGTTGTATACACACATATATCAATAATTACATCTTTATCTGTAGTTGTATACACACATATATATTATGAATACAACTACAGATAAAGATGAACAATAATTACATCTTTATCTGTAGTCTTTATCTGTAGTTGTATACACACATATATATTATGAATACTCTTTATCTGTAGTTGTATACACACATATATATTATGAATACAACTACAGATAAAGAGTATACACACATATATATTATGAATACAACTACAGATAAAGATGATACACACATATATATTATGAATACAACTACAGATAAAGATGAACAATAATTACATCTTTATCTGTAGTTGTATTCATAATATATATATATATATATTGATGGATCTCAGCGCTGCACTATGCTTACTTAGTTCTTTGGCTAACTGGTTGCCATATCCTTCCTAAAACCAATTGGTGATAGGTAGGTGGACTAATACCATTTAACCACATCCCTACATGGTAAGCCACCGGCCAACCTCCCAGCACCTGCATCAACCTTTGATCACCAAGCCCAGCCAAGCCCAGCTAGGCATGCTACGCGCCCAACAATCCCCTCTTGAGACTTGGACTTGGCACGACCTACGCCCACATCCCACCTCGCCATCGATTCGAACCCGTGACCTCGGCTCTGATACCAATTGATGGCACGACCTACGCCCACATCCCACCTCGCCATCGATTCGAACCCGTGACCTCGGCTCTGATACCAATTGATGGATCTCAGCGCTGCACTATGCTTACTTCCTAGGGGGTCACCCATCCCGTGACTGCCGGAAGTCAAGCACGCTTAACCACAGAGTTCTTTGGCTAACTGGTTGCCATATTGATAAGTGCAAAAGATACCACTTTTATACGGTTGTTCGTAGATCGTTTAGTATACAAGTTAAAGCTTTTATGAATGTTTTAGTGTTAAATTGCGTTAGAATGCTTCATATTGCCATTGGACCCCGTTCCACACTTGGTTAATCATTTTGTAGGTAAAAAAAGTTGCGCAAAGTGGTGAAAAAGGGCATGGATTTCAAAGATTGATTCGAGAACCAAATTGGAAACAAAAGGACCGACCGGACGCGCCTTGGACGCGCGCCCGCCCAGGCGTCCACGTCCCAGGTCCACAAAGTGCAAAGCAGTACACCATGGACGCCCTGCGGACGCCCCAGTGGACGCGCGTCCAACGCGCGTCCACCAGGCGTCCACCCCTGCGTCCAATTTTTCACTCTCTGAAGTTTGAAGTCTGTGCAGCAGTCTGCTGTGGACGCGCAGTGGACGCGCGCGTCCACCCGGGCGTCCATCAGAACCCTCTCTGAAGTTGAAGTCTGGACGCAACTAACACTGTGGACGCGCCCGTGGACGCGCGTCCACCCGTGCGTCCAGCGCGGAAAATTGGCGGTTGAGCGAGATTTAAAAGGGGAATTGAGCCATTTTTCAGGGGATCCATCACACTTCAATTTTAGATCTCTTTGGAATATTTCTCTCTCTAGGATTAGCCTAGAGAGATCTCCCCCAATTCACTCCACATTCCCAATTCACTCCACATTGCAATTCTTAGTTTAGATTAGAATTAGAGAAGAATTCCATTGTTGCAAGAATGAGATCTACATTCAATTTCAAGTTCAAGGTTTAATTTCAAGATAAGTCTTCCTTTTAATTTCTTCTCATTACTTTTGCTTTTGCTATTTCAATTTCAAGTATGATTAGATAGATCTTTGTGGATTTGGATTGAGCAATGTTGTATGGATATTCTTGAGCTTTGAATTGATCAATTAGGTTTTGCAATTGCTTTGATTATGAGTTTGATTGTGTGAATGGTGACCTTCTTTGACTCTTGTGTGGGAATGATCAACCTATATGAGAGGTGTTTGGAGAAGGAGTCTCACCTACGAGAGTAGGGATACTCATTAGCCTAGCCTAGCATGTTTCCTTCCCACCTTTAGAAAAGGGGGATTGGAAGGCAAATAGCACACCATGTGTTCGATAATTTGCCTCACCTAGCCTAGTTGCCATGAGAATGGGACTATGGACTAGATGATAGGCCAATGACCACGAGAGTGGCGTTGGCATAGTTGTTTTGCCTCATTTTCATTATCTAAGTGTTGCTAGCCTAATGTCTTAGGAAATCAAGGATACCTATATGAGTTGCAAGATCCAAATCCTCCTTTCCAATTGATTGTTTCCTTTGTTTGGTCCTTATTTTCCTTATGTTTCATGCACCTTTCTTACCTATGTTTGGGTTAGCTTTCAAACACTAAACACTCTTGTGCTTAATCCCCTTACCGCTTGAATTCCCTCCTTGCCATCCTTTGAGAACGATACTCGGGAACTTCTTCCCGTTTTACCACCTATTACTTTCCATCCACCGCGAAAACTACACCCTTCACATATCCTTCCTAAAACCAATTGGTGATAGGTAGGTGGACTAATACCATTTAACCACATCCCTCCATGGTAAGCCACAGCGCCACGTCTCGAATCGAGCAGGGGCTGAACTCGGCCAACCTTGCCGACGCCCAACATATATATATATATATATATATTATGAATACAACTATAGATATATATTCATGATATATATGTATTCACTATTGTTAATTTTAAATTTGCTACATCTATCTTTGCAGGTTTATTATTTTCCTCCACAAATAAATCAATGCTATCAAATACATCAACCTCATTTGTAGGTAAAACTCCTGCATTTGCAAACAACTTATTCAAATAACTATTACTTATTACAACCAAAAATTCCAAACAAATGTTAGAACTTTACCAATAGTTTCATTACATTGTTGTTGAGTACTGGCATTATTTCCGCCTTCATAAAAATCTCTACGTAAAAGACAGTCAGTATCCCTTAGTGGTGATAAGTGTATCTCATCCCAAAATGAATTGTTACCACCCAAAGAACAATCATTTTGTTCAAACTGATATGAGCAAGGAAACAAATTTTGCATTTCTGAAAAGTATGTGGTTAATGTTTAAGTGATTGATAATTTCTAAGGGCTAAAAAATTAAGGATGTGAATAAGTGTTAAGAACGAACAAAAGCATGAATTTATAGCGACGTTCGACAACAATTTAAAAAGTTGTTAATACTTGTTAAGGATTTTTTTTCCAAGAGCAATTTTTTTTGTCAAAGGAAAATATTGAATTAAAAAACTGTTTAAAACTTTTGGGCTTTTCAATGAATTTATGCTGAAAAATTTTCAAACGATCTCACTTTTTATCTTTTTACTATTTCACTTTTGACAAATTTTGTGTTGTCGGCCAATATGCTGTTACCTTTTGATAAAACGAATAACATCAATGACTCTCAACCATGCACTATTTTCTTTTTCCAAAATTTGATATCTTATATCATTGGAATGTGTGTTTGACGTTTTAAATATGGAAAGCTCGATTTTCTTTAAACCAATCAAGCAGCTATCCTATTCTTTTACTTCTGACTAAATAATTACTTGCATATTTTCTTCACTTTTAAGAGTTATCTTTTACTTTCTTCTATCCAAAGATGGCAAATCATGTTTCCTCTTCCTCTGCATTCACTAATCAACTTGTCTACCCTTCCTTAGATGCTTCAGAATATCCGTTTTGGGATGCACAATGTGAACAATTCACATTGACTTATTTCAGTGCAATAAATAATGATGAACCCTTGCTAAACATGGACTTTGATCCATTCTGGAACTTTGAGCATAATCTGGAACGTCTAATCGGGGCTACCGGTAAGCGACCTACTTTAATTTTGTACATTCACATGTGATGATTTAATATATATTTCTTATTGTCAATGTTGCAGCCTTGAATCCACTAGGTATGGATGAGGTTCTTCTTCCCTCTGCAAGTGTTATACCTATAGAATGGGATATCACCCCGACTTCAAACGCCGTAGCTGTTAAACAGGACACAACTACTAGTACAAAGGAGAGCATGATAGAGAAAATATTACGCAGACAGTCCAAGAGGACGAAAAAAACTTTTCGTGATCCTTCAACAATAAGCAAGGCAATGCTTTCCACTTATTTCCATATGCCCATTTATAAAGTCGCTAAGGAACTAAGAGTTGAGTACATAATCTTGAAAAGAAGGTGTGAGGAATTAGGAATCTTCAGATGGCCTCATCGACAATTAGTCAGCTTACAGAAATTATCCGAAAATGTTAAGGTAATTTTTTTTATTACACTTTAACATCATTCGATCAGTATTAATCAACCGTTATACAGGAATTGGGTAGCATTGAAGATGACCCTGAACTGAGAGAAGTACTCAAAGAAATAAAAGAAAGAAGAGAAATTATGCTAACAAATCCACATTTGAAATTGCATCCATCCGAAATAAAGCTTAGAGATGCATGTACCAGAAAGAAAAGGCACAGCGAAATGATGAGTTTTATTTCTCCTTGTACCCTTCCTGTTCCTTCATTTGTGGTTGATCATATTCTTCCTTTCACTGTGGATCCACCTTCACGAGCGATGGAAGAAAATGAATCGACTGTGGATCCACCTTCACGAGCGATGGAAGAAAATGAATCGTTTCAGCTTTTGCTTGATGGCTTGATGGAAGAAAATGAATCGTTTCAGCTTTTGCTTGATGGCTTCCAATAACATTTTTTTTCGTTTCAGCTTTTGCTTGATGGCTTCCAATAACATTTTTTTATAATATCAATTCTGCTTGATGGCTTCCAATAACATTTTTTTATAATATCAATTCTCTAAGAAATTTTCCAATAACATTTTTTTATAATATCAATTCTCTAAGAAATTTTAATATTATCAATTTTGTAAAAAATACCATGCAAAATATATTGCCCAAATGCATGCATGAATGTATAATAATGCAAATATGTCTATATAAATGTATGAAAAATTTTTGTAATGCATATCTATCTTATCTTAATACCCAATTGTCATTTTTAAACTAAACCCTAGCTCCAACGAACAAAGAGGTCTGCTCCCGAACTTGCGGTTTTAAATTTATCATATCCACTAAACAAAAATAAAATATGTTTTCAATTTACCAATCCCATGCACCATATTCATCAAAAGTGACATAAGGACTTACAATATTTTATTGTCATAATAAGTTTAAATAAACATTTAATATTCAATTTGCACATATAAATTTATGTTGGGCCTTGCATTACGCGCAACGCCCAACATTGAGGTGCTTATGTAAGGTTGTCACAAGCGCAATAGTTCTTTGTTAGATGTCATTAATCATACTAAATTTATCCCCAAAAAATAGAACTTTTACACACGAAGTTAAAAACTAACCTGGAATTCTAAAAGCATTTGGTTGATAGATCATTTGTTTGGTTTTCAGCCGAATATAGGAAATAAAGAGATGTTATGATTACAATTTACTTCAATTTTTTCAAATACTTAAAACTGTAGTTCATAAGGAAGAATGTAAACATATACTTTACGTACATACCACATCTATAGCTAAGGTTATCTCCTTCCATTTCTTAGTACATGGTTTATACACCACCCTTGGTGGTTAATATGAATTCTCTATTTCTCAAGTTTTTAACATATCTATATCACTCCGATAATGGATATTATTCCTCACCTAATTTCATTCTTACGTCTCTCAGTAGAACATTTTCGTTATTGGTTAAGAGAATTCTATATTTCACCTTTGATGGTTATTTTTGTTTACATTTGAACGACTTGTTATTGAATTTTCAAGAGTTCGCACTATAAAACAGGAAATATTTTCATTATTAAAATAATATTAAGTGTAGGAAAGCTACATTGTATCTTCATTCTTAGTTTTTGGGAGAGGATTACCAGAAACATAAGATGAGCTCGCAAGAGGAGCATAGTAAGAAAGTTCCGTCAAATTTCGATACTTTCTCTTCTTAAAGTATGAAACTTCAAGTTTATTTCTTTCTATGCCTGATTGAAGATTAGGATCCTTTAACATTTGCTCCCTTTGATTTTCTAGCTCATTTATAATTTCTCTATGATCAGTATTCCCTTGGACATTTTTTGCTAATCGCTCCAAGGTACGCAACTTCTGATATGGCCATTGATCAATTCCAACCTTCTTACATATCTTCTTCAAAGAAGCTTCCTTAATCTTTAACTCTTTCACCGCTTGATTCATAGGCAGATGGAAGTATTTAGAAACCATTTCAAAATTCCAAAGTCGTTTGGATGGTCTGCTATCATTCCCTATAACTACGGTTGAAATTTCTTCGACATTTACAGCTTCAGTAGTTGCAACATCTGCAACAAATATATATATATATATATATATATATATATATATATATATATATATATATACATATATATTATGAATACAACTACAGATAAAGATGTCATTATTGTTCATTTTAAGAAAGTAAAATCCTTTACCAGCAATCAAATTCAATCGTTCTGCTTCAGGTTTGAAATCCCATAAGTCATCAAACTCTGTATAAAAAAAATGTGTTAATACAATAAATGTATAAGGGTATAAGTAATTACATGTTTTACCTTTACCAATCTCTGAGAATTGTTTTGCAAAGCTAATAGTTTTATTTGTAGGCATCAATGGAAGTGCCTCATACTGGTAATCCCTGATATAATGCTTTGAGTAATCACTACAAGGGCATTCAACCTGGATATAATGCTTTGAGTAATCACTACAAGGGCATTCAACCTGATTAGAAGAAGATGAAGAAAAGGCATAATGTGCCATTCTGCTGGTATATTACTTTAACAAAAAGGCATAATGTGCCATTCTGCTGGTATATTACTTTAACAACGAAGAAGGAACATAGGATAATACAATTGATAGTTTAGAAAATGCAAGCTTGGAGACAGTCATTCGCTTGATTTAATAAGGAAGGAATGGAGCATAACAACTAGCAATTTCAAATTATACGCGTATCCCGAGGATTCACATGCAACAACAAAAGTCAAAAGAACAGTTTACAAAAATTTTATAAATTTTTTGTGTTTTTTCAGTTTTTTTGGTGGAATAGAACTATTATGAAAAATTTTGAGTTTGGCATAACTTTTTTTTAGATTAAGATTGACAAGAATTTATATGCATTTATAAATCTTCATTTGAAATTGTTTATGTTTTAATGAATGCAACAATGTATTTTTTTTAAAATTATATTAGATATTTGTCCATTTATTTGAATATAAAATAGTAGTAACAAATAGCAGAAGTTTACATGTTTCGTTTTATAAACTACGCGAGCAAAAAATTGAACCAAACTAAAAAATCAACAATGATCTACAAAACTAGACAATGATTTCGATAAACTTGTATATATGAATTAAAAATTGTAATAATATTTCAGATTAATATGCGGTCATTGGTCATTTGAAGAAAGTAAAATCTTTTACTAACAATCACATTCATTGTTGTACTCATGTTTGAAATCACAGATTTATGATTCAATTATGACATCATTTAAAATATGAAATATTGCAATGAGTATTTTAGAAATTACAATTTCATATTTTACATGATAATTATTATGTGATAATTATTTTTGTGTCACAGTTTGCTCTATAATTATGTGAATCATCGGTAAAGTATTTTTCAGATAATAAATATGTGCTATAGGTCCTAAATGTTAGATTTTTCCACTAAACTCATTTTCGATATGTTTATCAAAATTATGGGATAAATATATAATTATGTCCAATTTGCTAAATACCATGTGAAAGAAATAAAGTATAAGCCAAAATATATAAACTGATACATAATTTTAAGGGTTATGTACTTGATAGAACCAAACGATAAAAGTATGGAGTATTGATTCAGAATATATTTTTATTCATCGTTATGCAAAAAATCAAGTACCTCATCTATTTGCTGAGGATTTAATTCTAGATTATCAAAAAATTGAGGAACATGTAATGAACTTTCAGGTTGGGTTACAGGAAGGTAATAAGAAGAAGAACGTTTACATTTATTGCATTTTTTCCTATACGAAATATTACTATTAATAGTAACTCTAAGTTTATTAGTTGCCTTATCCAATTTCATTGTTGGATTATCAAGCAACATTTTCTTCTTTTTTTCCAAATCACTCTTTATCCTTTCAACCTCCGCTTCATCCTGAATATTCCCAAATTCCTACAAAAAGGAAATTGTTATCTCTCATTCAAAAATATCAATTACTAAGTTGATAAATAAACAGAAAATACCTGGATATTTTTTGCCATCCTTTCCAAAGTTAAGAATTTCCGGTTAGGCCATTCGGAAATTCCTAATTTCCTACATACCCTCCTTAAAGTAGATGAGCTAATCAATAATTTCTTTGCAGCATCAGGTTGTTGCAGATGTAAATACTGACGCATCTCTTCTTTAGTTATTGTGTTGGGATTACGAAAGGAATTTTTTATTCTATTTTTCCCAAGTAAGACATTATTACTAATACTTCTTACAGCTATCCCAGAAATGGCATTATTCTCCTCCATAAATGCAATATTATTTTGATTTTTAGCCACCTTAATAAGAAGTTACCCATTAAAACAATATATATCATAAGAAGTAAAGTTTATGAAAAAGTGTAACACTTACCAACAACTTCGTTGAACTCTAATTGTAAATCCACTATATCTTGAACATAGGCTAAATCCATACTCGTTTGAGATACATTAGTCCTCAATTGTGATATTTGAAAATCATTCCAAAATGAATGATCATCGGTTGAGTCATTTTTGTGAGGAAAAGAGGAAGTAGAATGACTTGCCATTATGAAAAATCATAAACAAAAAGATAAAACNAGAAAAGGCATAATGTGCCATTCTGCTGGTATATTACTTTAACAACGAAGAAGGAACATAGGATAATACAATTGATAGTTTAGAAAATGCAAGCTTGGAGACAGTCATTCGCTTGATTTAATAAGGAAGGAATGGAGCATAACAACTAGCAATTTCAAATTATACGCGTATCCCGAGGATTCACATGCAACAACAAAAGTCAAAAGAACAGTTTACAAAAATTTTATAAATTTTTTGTGTTTTTTCAGTTTTTTTGGTGGAATAGAACTATTATGAAAAATTTTGAGTTTGGCATAACTTTTTTTTAGATTAAGATTGACAAGAATTTATATGCATTTATAAATCTTCATTTGAAATTGTTTATGTTTTAATGAATGCAACAATGTATTTTTTTTAAAATTATATTAGATATTTGTCCATTTATTTGAATATAAAATAGTAGTAACAAATAGCAGAAGTTTACATGTTTCGTTTTATAAACTACGCGAGCAAAAAATTGAACCAAACTAAAAAATCAACAATGATCTACAAAACTAGACAATGATTTCGATAAACTTGTATATATGAATTAAAAATTGTAATAATATTTCAGATTAATATGCGGTCATTGGTCATTTGAAGAAAGTAAAATCTTTTACTAACAATCACATTCATTGTTGTACTCATGTTTGAAATCACAGATTTATGATTCAATTATGACATCATTTAAAATATGAAATATTGCAATGAGTATTTTAGAAATTACAATTTCATATTTTACATGATAATTATTATGTGATAATTATTTTTGTGTCACAGTTTGCTCTATAATTATGTGAATCATCGGTAAAGTATTTTTCAGATAATAAATATGTGCTATAGGTCCTAAATGTTAGATTTTTCCACTAAACTCATTTTCGATATGTTTATCAAAATTATGGGATAAATATATAATTATGTCCAATTTGCTAAATACCATGTGAAAGAAATAAAGTATAAGCCAAAATATATAAACTGATACATAATTTTAAGGGTTATGTACTTGATAGAACCAAACGATAAAAGTATGGAGTATTGATTCAGAATATATTTTTATTCATCGTTATGCAAAAAATCAAGTACCTCATCTATTTGCTGAGGATTTAATTCTAGATTATCAAAAAATTGAGGAACATGTAATGAACTTTCAGGTTGGGTTACAGGAAGGTAATAAGAAGAAGAACGTTTACATTTATTGCATTTTTTCCTATACGAAATATTACTATTAATAGTAACTCTAAGTTTATTAGTTGCCTTATCCAATTTCATTGTTGGATTATCAAGCAACATTTTCTTCTTTTTTTCCAAATCACTCTTTATCCTTTCAACCTCCGCTTCATCCTGAATATTCCCAAATTCCTACAAAAAGGAAATTGTTATCTCTCATTCAAAAATATCAATTACTAAGTTGATAAATAAACAGAAAATACCTGGATATTTTTTGCCATCCTTTCCAAAGTTAAGAATTTCCGGTTAGGCCATTCGGAAATTCCTAATTTCCTACATACCCTCCTTAAAGTAGATGAGCTAATCAATAATTTCTTTGCAGCATCAGGTTGTTGCAGATGTAAATACTGACGCATCTCTTCTTTAGTTATTGTGTTGGGATTACGAAAGGAATTTTTTATTCTATTTTTCCCAAGTAAGACATTATTACTAATACTTCTTACAGCTATCCCAGAAATGGCATTATTCTCCTCCATAAATGCAATATTATTTTGATTTTTAGCCACCTTAATAAGAAGTTACCCATTAAAACAATATATATCATAAGAAGTAAAGTTTATGAAAAAGTGTAACACTTACCAACAACTTCGTTGAACTCTAATTGTAAATCCACTATATCTTGAACATAGGCTAAATCCATACTCGTTTGAGATACATTAGTCCTCAATTGTGATATTTGAAAATCATTCCAAAATGAATGATCATCGGTTGAGTCATTTTTGTGAGGAAAAGAGGAAGTAGAATGACTTGCCATTATGAAAAATCATAAACAAAAAGATAAAACTAAGAAGAGAACTTATAATAAAAATGTTGAAAATATAAAAAAGATGTGAACAACAATTTAATAAACTGAAGAAAATATACCCCAAATGGAGCATCCTCATCAACCGACGGCTATTGTACATGGTAAAATGACATCTACTGTTCGAAAGGACAGCTACGTTGACAATTTGCATCACTGTTTCCTAAAAAAATCTATTGTTTTATACAACTTCTGCACATTAAATTTTCTTGATTGGCACACCAACTTCCCTCGAAATAATCAAAAGTCTTCAATAGTCTCACATAATGTTTAATTAAACTGTTAAACTTTTATATAAATTAATGATTCGATTGGCATTAAAATCTTCTTAAGTGTAACTCACATTGTTTGTTGTTTTTTCTTTGTTCTTAGATTTATTACTTTATTAAACTTGTAACACTTTTTAGATATGGCAAATATTTAACTTTGTAATACACGGAATATAATATACCATAAAGCTAAATAATCATTTACTCCATATTTTATCTTGACAAAGACATATAAATTAAAGTTTAGACACATAAATGATTTATTATCATAAGGCACCCACTCAAGGTAATAGCTAAAAATTGTTTATGTTTACAAATGTCTATTGTACTCATATATTTGCATCATTGAATGACAATAAATGATTGATAAATATTTGTCATCGTTATCACTTAAAATTAATACTTCCACTAACTCTATTATCACTTAAATTAGGGATCTAATTACCACATTACCTATCATTAGTAATTATTGAAAATATGAAACAAATAGTTAAAATCCACTAACTCCATTATCACCTTAAACAATAGTGGTTGAGTGTATTTTTGTGACTGTTGAATAAAAAAAACATGAGTGGCTGAGTATTTTTTTTTGTAGTGCTTAAGACAAAAAAAAATGGATGCTTTCCTGTTTCGTGATTGATGCTCAACCTTGTCCTCTGCTGAAAAAAGAAATAAAAGTTTATTGCTTTTTTGTGGAAAGACGTCCAACCCTGTTACCTGGTTAAGGAAACAAAATGGACTACAATACTTGATTTTCTCTTATCTCTGGACCTTCTGGTTTTGTTGATGTTTTCATGCTTTATAATGTAAGTTGTTTTACAATTAAATGTTCTGAGTTGATTATAAAGCAAAATCTCATAACTCTCCATTTTCTTTGGTTTTTTCAGCTGGCCTTGTCCACCTCCACCAAAACTGTAAGCAACACCAGTTGAGCATTACTACCAATTCAACCAATTCTGATACTTGTTAACTCTAAACGACTTCCTAAACTGTAAGTATAAAATACATCATTATATTACTTTTTACTCTTTTATTCTTACTAATCATTAATTACAACTGACAAATTTACAAACTTTCAAAGTGTATATATAGACTTCATTATAGTTACTATGACTTCTGCGTTCTAAATTTTTAGGGTAAAAGTATTCACATAGTATCGTATACTTGTAATTGTTTCTAGCACTCATGGCTTCTATGAACATTCTCTTATGTTATATTTCTCCAACGAACACAACGGAATCGATACACGTCAAGTTCATACAAATGTTGTACCTCGTCGACACAAATTACTCTGAACTTGATTCTTTACAATACATCTTCCACGATGAAGAGGTAATTCACTTGTAACATTGTGTTTTATTAAACTCTTTCTTATTGCATATAGATTCTGTTAAAGCAGGTGTTAACTGCATTTACACAACAGGGCACCTTTATTAACATGCATATTCTGAATGAATGTGTTTGAAAGTATGCGAAGAAATTTAAAGAGGACCGGGTTTATCGCATAAAAAAATTTGTGGTCACGACTAATGTGCACAAACACAAGACAACCAATCACAAGTACATGTTAAACTTGTCTTTGAGAACACTTGTCAGAGAATTAGATGGTGCGAATTTCCCCACTTTTACGTATCCATTAAGCGGTGAGCTCTCTTTAACATAAAATTTCATTCTTAAAACCTGACAATCCTACGTGACTTACTTCTTATTTAAATATCTTTTAGTAACACAAACTCGACCATTATTATGTAGTATCAACACAATTGACCAAATGATTATGTTACTACATATTTTATTGTCAAACAAATAGAATTTATTTATAATTAAATTCCTTAAACAATTTTGTTTCTATGTTCCCTGCTTACAGAGCCTCAAAGCACAAGTATGACTTCAACTAACGAAAAGACACTACAGGACTTAAACAATGCTCTCATGCATATTGTCTCAATTAAAGATATCTACGAAAAAGGAAAAGTAAGTTGAATTGGGTTGAAAAGTAACACCACTTTATCATAATCTCGTGATATTTACATTCAAATAGCGCACTCTAGAACATATTTTAATGTGTTAGCATGAATATAAATTTAATAAAACTTTATTTATAATTGTAAGGCTGGTGAATTTTGGATTGGTGGAAAAATTGTTGCAGTAGAGAACTCTTACAACTGGTTTGCTGTGTGCTGTCAAGCAAACGATTGAAATAGTCTACTCATTCCCCTTCCTTCTGGTGAATATGAGTGCAAAAAATGTTTGACAAATTGGACAAAGGGCATCGACAAGTACAATTTAAAGCTTCAAGTAGAAGATGCCAATGGAAATGCAAAATTGAAATTGGTGGACAAAGACTGCATCCAACTGATAGGCAGAACAGCATCAGACCTCCGGGCAAAGCATAGGCGCATAACCCCTCAACTGCCAAAAGAAATACAATCATTGGTTGGACTTGGCATGTTATTTATGGTTGAGGTTAAAAGGGAACAATTGGAAAACAGATACGCTCCATTGTCCGTAACAAAGATAATAAATGATCAAACATTAGTCAGCCTTTACTGTCCTGAGGTTATAAAAAAAAAACAAAAAAAAAACAATTGGTATCTTGAGCCAGAAGAAGGAGACATTAACTTGTTAGACGAGGTAGACTATTAGCACTACTTCTGTTTTTTTTTTTTAAGCAGCACTACTTCTGTTTAGTTTGTTTAATATGAAAATTTGTTTACAAGCAAAAACTCAAACTATGTTAAATGCTTTTTCACGTGATTTAGGAATTTATCGAAGCTGAATGAAACGAATCATTTGGAGATCATTTTGTACATGTTCGATTAGTACTTTTATATTTTTATTATACATTGATGCAATTTGACACAACTTTTTTTTTTATTGAGATGGACAAGAATTTAAATGCATGTATAAGTCTTCATTTCAAATTGTTTATGTTTTCTTTGGTGCAACACAACTAACTTTATTTAAAAAAAAATAAAAGCATTACATGTTAGTACATTTATTTGAATATGAGATATGAACAACACCAAAGGTCTTGTGGTCAAGTGGCATGAAGTGATTCTCCCAAGTAGGAGGTCATGGGTTTGAGCCTTAGTGGGAGCAACGTTGACTTTGTTGGGGCTAAAAAAAAACCAAAGTAGGACACTAACAATGATGTAGGAGAATGAACAACGATTTTAATAAACTTGTATATATAAATTTTACAACTCTATTTATTATCAATAAACTTGTATGTATGAATCTCCATTTGACAAAAATGAACTAGCTCTTTATATTTATATCGTACATAACTATTGAAATAACACTCTTGACCTCTTAATTACATTCAATTTTTTTTTAAAAAAAATTACAAAATAAATACCAAAGAATTTCAATTTTAACACATTTTTTTATATCATTATTTTTATTCGATCTTTGTTGGGCATTATACTACGCGCATCGCGCGTGCCACCGCTAGTATATATATAAACAGGCCGGGCCTACAGGCTCGTAGGCCATGCCCTTTGTATATATCCTGGGCCTATTTAAGTAAATAGGCTTGGAAATAGGCCTAGGCCTGGCTTTTTTGTTAAACAGGACATGCCAAGCCAGGCCCAAACCAGGCCAGGCCATAGGCCCCTTCGTAGGGGCCTGGCATATTCCACCCCTACGAATATGTTAGAATATATTATTGAAAGTAAATACCCCTTCCTATTGCTTTTATTAAATTAAAATAAATAAGTAGCTACAACAACAACAAAAAATACATATGCATTTTGTTAATTTAGAATTCGATAACTACAATGTCTTTATTCAAAAAGAAATTATTCATTATCAAACAACTGAAACAGAGATATAGTTTCATTAGTTATATTGTCTTTATTTTCTACAATGCAAAGATTCATCATTACCTTCAAATTCATTAATTAATTATATTCAGTGTATTATTCATTATCTTTTTTACACTATCTTGTAATTAAATATCAAAGTTATAATACAAAATAATGTTATATATTTATTTACCAAGTATTTTATTAATAACATGGAAAACATTAAAATAAAAAAAATTGATGCTAGTCATATTAACTACTTGGGGAGGATTTGTTAACAAAGAAGACATTATTAAAAATGTCAATATAAGGCAATAAAATATTGTGACATACTTGACTCATTGAAAAGATACTTAGAAAAATTCAAACCGATTAAAAGTAGTATTTTGTTAGACTAAGTATTTAAACTAGCGTTTTTACAAAATTGCAAAGGTTTATTTTAATGACAATTATAATCAATCTCTCTCATATATTATATTGTATTCATACACTTTGAATTACCGAATTAAATAAATAAATTCAAACATTAATTTAATTACATATGCATGAACATCTCCTATATAATTTTGTATTGATATAGTTTGAAGTACTTATTTAAAAATAAACATTGAGCATTATCACATTTGCACAATGCGCGTGAAAAACTAGTTTTATAAATAAAGGGGAAAAATATTTTTTCATAATTAAATGATTAGGTTAAGCCTTCAATTATCTTCTTATCCAATCTAAAATCTAAAAATATAATGAGTCTTAATCCAAGTTATATTATTGATTTATGTATGTTTTTTGTATGTTAATAAAGGTGCACATTTTACTTTAAATGTTCTACACTTCAATTTTATTAAATAAAATTGTCTATGATCTATTACATTCTTGTTAGAAAACACTACCCTTAAATTGTTATAACTCCGTTAATATTTAATTCTAACATTGATTACTCCATGATTATAACCATACACTTATTTCTATCATTTCATTTTTTATTATTTAATTATCATTTTATTAACATCATTATATAATTAATTTAATTGTTAATTATATTTGAATTAAATTTCTATGAATGTTAAATCATATGTATGTGTATATAATACATATATCATTTGCGTATATATAATTTGAACTATAATTTATCAATATTATAAAATTAGTCATGAATTTTTGCAGCAAGTAAACTTAGTTTCCAAGCTTTGATTTCTAAATTTTAGCTCACTTAGAGCTGATTTAAAAAGTTTTTTAAATGTTAGTCTATTAACCCTCCCCCCCCTCCCTCTCCTGCCTTCTAAACTTTTTGTTTGCTTGGAAGTGTTGGACCAAAACAAGCATTTTTCAAATGCACCATCACAATTATGAAAATGTAACTATATTTTTCTTTAATTTTCAATTATTGATCAACCTAGATATCTATATGAGATTAATCTACACTTTTCACATTAGGCATATGTTCTCATATGATCCTTTATATATATCTAAAAAACATAATAAGTCTCAATCAAAGTTATATTCCTCATTTATGTACATATTTTAAGTGCTAACTATTTTGTAAATTGTGCTTTTAGAGTTGTACTATACAATTGTTTAGACAAAAATACCCTTACCGTTATAACTTTCATTATTTTTTTCCATTGACTTTACCATGCACATGCATGCACTATATCTTTTCTCATATTCTTTAATGATAATAATATTTTTAGACGTTATATATTGGATTAATATAATAAATAATTTTTTTATTTAAATTTCAATTAATAAGAATTTTTTAGTTATTTTTTAAAATATAAATATTGTACATATGTTGCATAGAAAAAACTAGTAATAAATTTAAGGAAAAATGGTCAAATAGACCCCTAAACTTTACACCAAAAGTCAATTAGGCACCTAAATTTTTAAAAAGTGTAATTAAACCCTCAAACATGTTAATTTTTTGTCAAATAAGTCAAATTTACCGGTAATCAATAGGTTGTCGGTCAAAACTTACTGGAAAACATCACCACAGGTCGAAAGGTCGCCTTCTTTGATGAGTTGCAAAAAATATAGTTGCATATTCAATTTATTCAATCTGCATATGTAAGTAGAAATGAGATTTTGGATCAGACAGTTGAATTACCAAATGCAGTCCATGGAATGAGACATCTTGAGCAATAAGCCATGTCAAAAGAACTTGAAGGAAAGGAAGGAGTCGTGTCAAAATGATTCCAAGAATTGTAGAAATTCCACGCTCCAAAGCGAACTGAGCCTAGCCTCATGGTTATCTCTTGGTGCAAGAGAAACCGTAAGAATCCCATGATCTATCTAGTAAATCCTCTCCCCAGCTTACAACCTAGACATCAGAAGACCATTGATTTAACTGTATGGAACACATTTATTATAAGTATGACACACATTTATTTTAAGTATGACGAATGATTATTATAAGTACGGCACACATTAATTATAAGTAGGGTACACGTTTATTATAAGTATGACACACAGTTCCTTTAAGTATGGCACACGATTATAATAAGCATTGAAAAGTTGTTATTTATTCATGTCTACATGTCTACATGTCTACATGCATTCCCTGTCCACCTTGTTACTATGTACTCTGGTGGTATTATTTCAGCGTCCTCGTCCTTTAAATTCATCAGTTTTTCCTTGACATATTTCCACCTCGAACTCTTCCGCGTAATTGTCATGTTCGTTTGGTTCAGTGTGCAAACAAAATGAATATCCCATTGATGAATACTTATTATTTTAATATAACCAAAAACAATAGTCTCAAAAATCTAATGTCGCAGTTATACAGTCTGTATATTCCTAATCAAAAAATAATATTTGTTTAATACATTTTAAAATTTACTTTCTGCACTAATTAAACTACTAAAATTCGTTGTCCCACTATCGAACTAGATGACTATTTTTTCGGCCAAATTTTTAAAACACTTACAAAGTCATTTTTTATTGAACTAAATATACATACACAAAGCTAACATTTTCCAAAACATAATACTAGAAATTATTTATCACACTACCAGTTAAATTAGCCCTAAATATGTGATACATGTGCACACGACAATCTTATACATGACACACGATTTATATATGTATGACACACAACCTTCAGTCACACAGACATCATTGTGTGATTTATCCCCATGAAGGTGTTCAAACTATTCTGTTTGTTCTCGTACGTAGATGAAAACGGAGTATCCTAGAGGTGATTAGAAAATGGAGAGATTCTCATGGTAAGCCAAAACGCTTGGAGAGACTTGTGCCACACTATCACGCTTGTTTAAATGGGTCTTTGGGGCCAAATGAGACAAAGTTGGAAGGGCCGTGTACATCGTTCCCATTAGTAGGCTCGACTTGGTAGGCCTATGGAAATTGTGGATTGAATCAAACCCTGTGCTTGTGAATTAATGTGTTTGAGAGGGTCTACCATGGAAAATAATGAGTGAACTTAGGGTTTTTGGGGGTCCTTACATTTTGAGCAAATTGAGGGTACCACACTCACTTTCCCATTTTACAAAGTAGGAAGAAGAACAACATATCATTGATTTCTGGTGCATAGCTTATTTACTTGATCTTTGGAATTGTATGATTGCTTTTGAATAGGCCTGATATTTCAATTTGCTTAACTTGGATTTGTCTTGCTTGAGGGCAAACAAGATCTAAGTGTAGGGAGATTTGATAATCCGTGAATTAACTTATAAATATGCTTTAATTGTACTAATTTATAAGTGAATGTTAGGTGTTTGTGCAAGAACGAAGCGTATTTCAGGTGTTTATGGCTCAATGTCATGATAAAGCGTAAAATGAAGGTAAATCGGGATGAATTCAAGGCAAAATGGTTCAAAAATGAAGGGTCAAAACCATAGCAAAGTTCAACGGAGCAACGAAGCAAGGAGTTAAGCCGATTCGTGTCATCGGGAGGATGTCAAGCTACTGGTCACACCGTGACCAGCAGAGTGACATTGTTGACAACTTTCTAATTACCAGTTCTCAAACTACTGGTCACACCGTGACCAGCAACCTGACGACTGCTGATCAGAAACAAATCAGGGAAGTCAAGGTGGAGGTCACGACGTGACATCCACATTGACCTCCCTGATCACTTTGCGGATTTTAGTTGTCACTCTGCTGGTTGGTGTGACCAACAAAGTGACTCCTGAAATCTGTGAAGCTGTTACTTAGTCACGTGGTGTGACCAACATCTTGACCAGGCAATTTGGTGGCGGTTTTTGGGCATGATTTCATCAAGTATAAATAGCCGTAGGTTTTATTTTCAGTTTATCTTTTGAATTTTCTAAGTCCTCTTTTAGTTTTTCTCTCCATAAACACTTTAGGACATCTATCAATTGCAAATTCATTACTTTTTAGGAAGATTTAGAGGAGAATCATCCCTTGTAATTTCAAATTTCATTACAATTTCATATTCAAATATTATATATTCATTCAAGTAAGTGTTTCAATTTCTTCTTCTTGCAATTCTCAATTTCTTTTTGTATTTAAGTTCATTGCTTATTATTCTAATTGCTTTTAATTTCCTATCCTATTATGAGTGGTTAAATCCCTTAGGGATTTAGATTAAATTGCTTTGTACAAATACCAACTTGATTTGAATTGTTTCATCTGGGGTTTGCAATGCCTCTAGAATAAATGTGAGTGTGAAATTAGGGAATTATTTGACTCTTGTTTGGTTAGGGCTCAACTTTGCAAGAGATGTATGGAATTGGTGTTTCACCTATGAGAATAGGGATTCACCGTGGCCAATCCCTTTGCACATTTCTAACTTGCCTTTGAGAAAGGGGAGTTGGAAAGAATTATGCACACAAGGTGCTTGATTAAGTACATCAACTAGTCTAATTGCTATGACAATGAGATTAGAACTTTGGTGGTAGCCAATTTCCACGAGAGTGGCATTGACATTGACGTGATTCCCTCACATCATTGTTTAGCATTGTTTAGCCTATAACCTTAGAGCATTAAAGAAGCATTTATACATGGTTATTTGATTTAAATCCTATTCTTTATCATTGTTTAGTACTATAATCAATTGTTTGTTTTATAATCATCTCATGCAAACAAATCTATCAATTCGATTAGCTTTCAAACACTTTATGGCGTTGTGTTTAATCCCTTGCTACTCAAGTCCCTCATAGCCATTCCTAGAGGACGACACTTTCTAAATAAAGCACTAAAAATACAATTTTCACCTATATATATATATATATATATGTATACATATATATATGTATACATATATATATGTATACATATATATAATAATAATAATAATAATAATAATAATAATGAGATGTGTAATTTATAATGTATTTTTTATTTGTATTATTTTATCAAATTAATTATGTTTCATATATTGTTATTAATATTTTTATAAAGTTTTAGTGTGTTTTATTTTTTGTTTATATCCAACAATATTTATGACTATATTGCTTTTAAGTGATTCAATTTATAATGTGTTTTCTATTTGAATTATTTCATCAAATTAATTATGTTTCATATATTGTTATTAATATTTTTATAAAGTTTTATTGTGTTTTATTTTTCGTGTACATCCAACAATATTTATGACTATATTCCTTTTAAGTTATTATTTTTAAACTACATCTTTTATGTTTCGCCCCCCACCGAGAACTTTTTCTGGCTCTGTCATTGCTTATGTCAGAGGTTTAATCTCACAAACAACACGTGCCCTTATCATTTCTCTTTTGTTAAAAATCATTCAGTTAAATACTTTTTTAGACTATTTTTTATGAATCAATTTAATTAATGTAGTATACACGTTTATATTATACTTCATTGTATTCGAATTAATTTAGAAAAACTTAAAATTGATCTAACTAAAAGAAATTAAAATTTAAAAATACTTATGAATATAGTCTTTTTTTCTATTCAAATTATTTTATCTAGTTGATTATGTTTCATATTTTTTCATAAATATTTTACATTCTCACCCACTCAAGTATGTTTTTGTCTCCGCCCCTAACTATCATGTAATGTATCAAAAACATTCTATTGTAATTTATAATGTATTTTGTATTTGAACCATATTGTGAGTGTTTGATATTTTTTCATTGACATTTCTAACATCATTTAAACTTCGCCCTGATGTAGTGTGTAGGGTGATATGAAAATGGGTGTGATTTGTCGTTCCACTGAGGATTAGGGTTTATGGTGCGTAAAGAGCGGTTAGAGAGAACGGAAACAACCTCAACTTGATAGCATTACTTGGAATCCCATTCATCTTGATTGTTTGGCATATCATATAAAAATGCACCACATGAGCTTTCGAGCCCTCCACTCTTGCACCTCCAAATTGGTTGGCTTGGACTATTTGAATGAGAGATGTCTTTAGCTCAAAATTGTTTACATCCACCCCCGGGTAAACAATGCAATCTTCCTCTTCAAATTCCGAGGCTAGATGGGCCGCCATTGGTGGTTGTACTCCTTTTTGGAACATAGGTGGGACTCCTTGTGGGAAGTTTTGTGCAAATTGATTGAAGAAATTGGGATTCATTTGATGTAGTAGATTTTGCATTCCAATCCCTTGCCCTTGTTGTTGTGGTTGAGGTTGTTGTTGCCCATAACCTTGGGGAATGCCACCTTAAAAGAAGGGAAATTGTGCTTGTGGCATTCCCATTCCACTTCCAAAGTAAGGGTTCACATTTGGATTCGCCATGAACGGTTGTACTGGTATTTTGATGGGAGATACCGGTACTTGAGGCACATTTGGTTGCCTGCCTTGGTTTTCCTCCTGATGTTCCCCTTGCCTCGGACTTTGTTGAGTGTTTGTTCCATTTGGGGATATTTGCCCCAGGTTGCTCGTGTCTCCGGTCTCCATTTCAATCTCAAAGTTTTCAAATTCTTTGAGCCACCCGAGCAAAACTCTTTTATCCTTTCTTATGTCACCCAAGAGTTCTTGATTAAGCGATGTAGGTTCACACTCCCCTTTGACCTCGTTTGCATAAACTAAGAGCAAGAACTAGCAACAAACACCAACAACACAAACTTGGAAGCACTTTGGGTTATGGGTTAGTGAAAATAAAACTAAATGAAAAGTAAAACAAAAATAAAAATAAAAGACTTGATCTCCTAAGGATTTACTAACCTTAATGCTAGAAAATAAAGGAAAAAAATCAATACAACCAAATTATCAATCCCCAGCAACGGCGCCAAAATGTGATGTAGTGTGTAGGGTGATATGAAAATGGGTGTGATTTGTCGTTCCACTGAGGATTGGGGTTGACAGGTTGTGAGTATGTGATGAGGTGGTGTGAAGGTGATAAAACGAAGAGTCTTGAACTCCTCGAGTGTCGTATCTCTCGTGGATGGCAAATTAGAGAATGTGGGTTCCCTATCTCATATTGTTTAGATAACACAAAGGATGAAAATATAGAGATTAATAAAGTAAGGTCGTGAGAGTGCAAATGTTGGATAGATCTAAGAAGTAAAAGAGAATAAAAGGCGGATGGGGGCTAGAACGTCGTGGAGATTAGTTCAATGCGTACGGGAGAGATTTGATTTCCATTGAGATATGATTGAATGAGTTTGGAACATTGTCCTGAGTGGCGTCACACTCAAGCTCCCAATACTCAATCGGTTGGGGAATTTTGTCAAACACTTTGTCTACAAGTTCCCTCCGGATCTCATCTTCTCAGATTGAGAGCGGGAGATGTGGGTAGTGGGCTACATCCCCTTGCGATATCTCGCCAAAGGGACGCTCCTTTACTCTTGAAGAGATCGGGGCCCTCGATCTAACAAGTTCAACCAAAACATACACACAATTTCAACAATACCAAAGAAATCAAACTCATGTAACAATCTTAGATCATGAACACAAAATCTCCATCTTTCCTAGCCCCTATCCTAAGGATTAGCCCTTCATAGGCTGTAATAACATCATTTCATTCAAATGGAAAAGCATATTTACAAGATCAAGGTAAAAAGCAAATATCTTTAGGAAAAAGGAAAAAGCAAGAGAAAGTTCCAAAGAGAAATCAAGTGACAATGAAAGAGTTTACCCAAGAGGATTCCAAAGCTATGGAGATCCAAGTTCTCTCCTCCAAGGAGCTATTCCTCCTCTCCTTAATCCTATCTAACCCTAATCTAAAAGTGAGAAGTGAAAAATTGACAAAAGACCCCCTCATCCTAGCTGAAATGTCCCTTAAATACTAAAATATCGCGCAGGGTTCTGGTGCCCGTCCACGCCAGTCCACACGCGTGTGGGCAGGCGTGGAAGCTTACTGGAATAATTCCACACCAGCTCACACGCGTAGTGATGCTTGTGGACGCGAATTTCTCCGTTTTCGTCTCCTTTGTTGTTTCCGGCTTGGTCTTTGCGTGTCCCTGTGTGGACTGGTTCTTCTCTTCATTGTTTAAACTTTCCTTGGTTGATTTCAGCCTCCGATCCTGTGGAAATCTTTCAAAACATACCACACAAAGTTCTTTTGCAATTTGTTAGCAAAATAGCACGAAAATACATAACCGCACCCTTCAAACTTTGATTTGGCAAGAAATCAACTTAATTAATTCTAGATAATTAGGTACTTTTGGCGTCTATCAGGGGTTTATGACGCATAAAGAGCGGTTACCTAAACTCAAGGCACCAAGATATTAGAATCCATAAAGATCCGAGTAAATCATATTTGGTTTGCAATTAACAACTTGAGTATTTTTGGTATTTTGGATTAAAGGGAAAGCAAGATTAAAACTATGATAAAATTCAATTGAGAAAGATGGGTTAAACTAGGTGTATTATTCTATTGATATATTTGACACTTAGATTGGGGGAAGAGCATTAACCCCAGGTTCTTGAGGCAAGCACAAAAGAATCCAAGTTTCCACAAGGATTAGAACAACGGTTGCCCCATTTTCATGGTGAATCAACTCAAATTCTTTAAGAATAAAAGCTTTGTAAACCCCAATCTACCCATATTGATATAAGGGAAATTGGGTTTGAGATTGAGAAGGCTAAAGTCTTCCATCTAATTCCCATTGTGATGAAAGACTTTTCAAAGACAAACAACAATCACTGCACAATAATTATTGAAAGATAGAATTCAAACCCAATTCAAACTCAAGAACCCTAAATGGGTGTTCATCTCCTTTATGCAATAATTACATAGCTAGCATCAATAGAAGCAATAAACACCTAATCTAACCCAAATAAAGGATTACTCACTCATTTGTAAGGTAAACATAACAATATCAAGCAAAGAAATCATAAATGCACAATAGATGTAAAGAAGAGATGATGAAAAGGAAATGCGAGCTTTACTATTAAATGTTGAAGAGAGTTGGTGGAATCCACTCCAAATCCACAAAATAAACCTTGCAATGTGTTCTCTAGTGTAGATCTAAGTTATTCTAGGCTAATATTTGCTATGGAAATGAAAGAGAACTAGTCTAAGCTATCTAGGGTTCTAACTTGGGCACAAAATGCAGAAAATCAGCTTTTATACTATGCACAGTTCGTCACAACCGGCCACCCAAACGGCCGTTTACACGGTCGTGTGGTTGGACAGAACCTGCGTCGGGGCAAATGGCCACTCACACGGCCGTTTGGGTGGCCGTGTGAGTTCATTTTTCAAGCTTTTCTCCCGCTTCACGTTCCACTGCTCCAATCCTTCTTGAGTGAAATGTAGGCTTCCAAAATTGGTCCATTATGCTCTAAAAAGCCTCCTATTGACTCGTTGTGGCCCACTTTATCTAGAAACATCAAACCACACAAACAAGTCATAGATTCCACTCAAATTAAAGCACTTTGTTATAAAAAATTGGTTAAAGTATGGGGTAAAAAAGGGTCAAGAATCAAAGGTATCACGCCCCAACTCAAATAATTTTCTGGATCCGCCCTTGTGATATATGTCTTAATCCAACCCAGGGTCGTTCCAATAAAATTGGGGTTGTGCAATATCTTTTGGCACTTTTTTCAACTAATTTCTATATATAAAGATTGTATAAAATATACATAAAAATTTTTATTTAAAAAAGTGACATGTGCCATGCACATTTAGACGCAAAATCATCTATCAAACTTTTGATATCAACTTCTCCCAAAAGCTCATTTTCAATGGAGATTAAAGCTAATCCATTGAGTCTCTCTTGCCACATACTTGATCGTAAGTAATATTTTAACAATTTCAACTTTGAAAAACTCTTTTCTGCAGAGGCAACAGTATTTGAGATAGTCAATAATATTCTATATGCAATAGTAGCGTTTGGAAAACAACTCATCTGTTTCAATGAATTCAATATACTTACTGCCCATATCTTTTCTTTAGATAAAATCTCTCTAAGCAATTTTAACTCAAAATGCAATTCATTTTCATCAATATCACGACATTGTTCATCTCTCTTAAGAGCTGCTTCTAAACAAATGCAACGAGACTTCAAATCCATATTAGTAATCAATTGTAACTTATCAGAACTAAACAAAAAACCAAAAGTTCCTTCATATACTTCATATTGCTCAACCCTCTGGATCAATAAAATAATAGCTTGATCTACAATGTATAAAAAATAATGAATCCTAAAAGATTCTTCTGGTGATAATGAAGTGTCATCAACACTCTCATCAAATTGTCTTTTTCTATGAATTTTTCGCTTTTGAGGAAACAATGACTCAATTTCTAATTATGTAAACTATATACATATAATTTTTTTTAAATTTGGGGGCCCTGTGCGGTCGCTCATGTTAGACATGCTCAAAACCGAACTTGATCCAACCCTACCCTCACCATAAAATTTTTTAGTAAATGTGTATGTATATATTGATATAGTAGGGATAAAATACACTTTTGGTCCCCTCTAATTTTTTTAAAACAATCTATTATGTTTATATTAAGTGAACATAAACACAAAGAGTCAACATATGCCTCCACTGAGGCTCGAACCCACTCCCTTCCACATGGGAGTGTACACCAGGTGCCGCTTGACCACAAGGACTTTGGCATGTTTTAGTTTTATTAGTTGTGTTGATTAATTAATTAATGATTTATTATTATTATTATTATTATTATTATTATTATTATTATTATTATTATTATTATTATGTGTTTTAATTATTTATTTACACTTTGAAGATACACATTTGCTTGTTTAAATAATTAGTTTTGAAATTGTCAAAAACTAATATTAATTGTTTAATTTGTGATCTTGATTTTTGTCTTTTATCTCTCAAATTTTGACAAAACTTTTTATTTGATAAAAATTGACAATTTATATTTAAATAAATGTTGTTCTTCTTGTTGTTGTTGTTATGATATCTTGTGCTATGTGAAAAAATTCTAAAGTAATGATCGACACCCGTGTCAATCGTACTCATATAATTATATATTTCATACTTTATTACACATAATATAATTATAAATCATTATCAATAACAATTACAATTATGTATGGTATATATAATAATATGGTACGGTTAATTATAATGTCGACTAACACGGTAAATTTTTTCTACTAGATCGGCCCCCAACTCGAGTTTTCTAGTTCCACCCCTGATTGTACATAAGTGTCTGTAATAAAATTAAATTCATACCTTTTGGTTTTTTTTTTTTAATGTTTTTTTGTTGTTGTCGTCGTCGTCCTTAATAGGTTTGAGTGTGGGAGTGTAAATATGTGACAATCACGTAACACATTTCAATATATTACTTCAGATTGTGCCCCCTAGCGGATTCCCATATATTTGAATAGGCCAGTAAGCTACCAATAGCACATGATTTTTTGGCATGAATGCATCATAGGAGAAGCTCTCAAAAAAGAGAGGCACTATATATAATTATATAAACAAGAAAAATGGTATTTACACACATTCCGTAGATAGACGTGATTGGACAAATCCACATCTATTATAGAATATTATTACATAATCAAAGTATATTTTAACAAAATATAAGTAATGATTTATGGGCAATTTATATTACGGACCAGGATCCACATAGCATTGTGGATCGTGAATCAAAACGACGAAATACAGAATTCATACTTGTAGAGTACAGAATTTAATAACACAAGACTCAAAAAATCACAACACAAGACACATACACATGCATGTTACATATTTACTTATTTTTCAAATGTGATTTAGGTACAAAATTTGAGTTTAATTTATACACACAGAATTTCACAACACAAGAAACAAAAATTCATAACATAAGACACATACAACTACTAATTTGTTTCAGGTACATAATTCATACTCTTAAGATACAGAATTTAATAACACGACATAAAAACTCATAATATAAAACACATACACAAGCACCAAGATCTATAGTGCATTGTGAACCCTGATCCATAGTATAAGGGCATCCTCAATAGTTATGATTTTTTTTCAAGATTTTTAAGGTGTCAACTAAGAGAGAGAGGGGGGAACGAGAAGAAGGAAAAAGAGGGAAAAAAGAGCAAACCTGACACGCAAAAATAAAGAAAGAAATAAAGAATGAAAGAAAGAAAGAAAAAAAAAACTAAGAAAAAAAAACCTGTGTTGAAAACGCGCACACCTGCGCCTGCTTTTGGTGTTTCTCTTTCTTACGAGTCCCACAAAAAATTAATATCTTGCAAGGAGACATTTGCCTTCTCTCTTTCATGTGGCAAAAGACTTGCAAAAACTTCTTATTGTGGATACTCTAAGGATTGTGATTTATGTATGAACAGATACTACATGGTAACAGGGTCAATAGTATTCAAAAAAATTGTAAATTGACTATAGATTGTTATATTTGTCTGATTAAAAAAAAATCATTATTATTTATTGACCTACTAAAAGTCCCCAATGCATTTTCATTGTGTTGCAATATCTTCCCTTACCATAGCAGCAAACCCGAAAAATTATATTATGGACAATAGTCGTGTATAAATACTTATTTTTAATATATTGAATGTTTACTTTTTGTGTACTGAAGGTTTATTATTTGATAATACACTAAATAATGAAATTTTCAATACATAAAAAATAAACCTAAAAAAAATGAACATTCACTATGTTAAAAATAAATTTTCAATATATTTAAAATGGACCTAATATAAATGATTCACCTTACAAAGTGAACAATTATCTATGGTATAGTGATTAAGCAAACCCTCCGGGCCATGAATTTCTTGCCCTTTTAAGCCCTAATTTCAGTCTATTGATGGCCCAAACCACCTGTCGTTGAAACTTACTTCTAGAGTCCAATTACATATTTGGACAATGCTATATGGCCTTTCGGCCCAATTTCTACTCTCCAACAAAGTACTAAAACACAATTGCCCACCTTTTTTGGGTTATTTTGCAATTTTTTTTTTTAGAATTACGGCTTTACGTTGTAAAAACATGATATAAGTTTCAGTAAAAATATTCTTCTAACACTTCAATAAAAAAAATTATTAAAAACCTTTAAAAGACGCAAAACCTATAACTTTAGACGACTCTTTTGAATTATACTCAATAACTACCAGACCAATGATTCCTTAATCAAAACACCGACGAATTAATAAAGTCACATCAACGAGATTTTTTCCTCAAGAATGATGTTTACTATTACACATTCTTTTTGTACATATATTTATAATATCTAATGGAATGCCTTCCCCTCTCTCTCATTTTTTTTAAAAAAAAAAAAAAAAATTCTTGATGCCCTCTCCAATTTAATATGTTACAATCAATAATATAATCCAAAATATCTTTGGTCTCTACCTTAGCCTCCACAAGGAACTAACAAGTGGCTAGTCAAATGGGTTGGCGGATTTCTTTCCCTTTTCCTTTACGTTATTTAAATAAAGTTAGGTTCGGTATTGAAGATTTGGACAGGCAAAGGCAGATGCAATAATCCCATGAAGTATTTAAATAAAGTTAGGTTCGGTATTGAAGATTTGGACAGGCAAAGGCAGATGCAATAATCCCATGAAGCTTAGGATGAATGTTTCCTAACTAAACAATAATATCCACAAAACATCTCCCTAATTTATGTGCGCTTATATCCACATGCCAATTGCCACAACAAGAAGTGCATCTTCACACATGTTCTTTAATAGCACTTGTTAAAAAGCTTGAATTTTTAGCATCTAATAAAAATAGTACATACCCATGTGTTAAAAGTTAGAACACTCTTATTAAAATATACTCAGTATAATACTTTTTATCATAGCTGGGGTGGAATAAATATATTTAAATGAATCATTATTCTTTTTGCATTTGAACTTAATTAAATGCGACCGATCAAGATTAGAAACTAACTGTAGAAATCTAGAAATTTAGTTTTAGTTGTAGTACTCTATTCATTTTCACTCATAGTGTGTATTAGGGTAGGCGATTCAATTCGAAAAATCGAACTAGACTGAACCGAACAACCGTTTGGTAATGATTTTTAGTATACCGAACTATTCGATTCGGTTTGGTGTAAAACCGAATCGAACCGAGTACCGTTCTATTTTATATATATATATATATATAATAATAATAATAATAATAATAATAATAATAATAATAAAGGAAAAGAATCAAATAAGCCATCGAACTTTTCCTAAAAAATCAATTAGGCATTTAAACCTTTTAAAGTTGCAATTACGTACATAACCATGTCGATTTAGTTCATCAAGATCCAATTACCAGTTTAGAGTTCCGACGGTTGTCCGAAGATATTCTGGTGGTAAATATCGACGACAACGACCAACACATCGCCAGAGAAGGCGTCGCCATCTCCCAGGGACAGAGATGGAGACAAGTTATCGCCATCTCCAAGGGACGGAGATGGCGACCAACCAGTCGACTAGAGAAGGAAACACCTTCTCTGGTGATGTGTTGACCGCCATCGTCGATTTTTACCATCGAAATATCGTCGAAAAACTGTCGTAACTCTAGTGACCTGTTATTACAGGTTACTACCCTGTAATTGGGCCTTGATCAGGGGTGGACCTAGTTGGGGGCAAATATTAAGACAAAAGATTTAGTTTGAAAAAAAAAAACACTTAGGAAGCATATCCATAAATATTGTTGGATATATACGAAAAATAAAATACATCAACACTTTATAAAAGTATTCATAACAAAATATGAAACATAATTATTTCGGTAAAATGATTCTAATAAAAAATACATTATAAATCAGATATCTCATTATTAATACATAAAAATGATAATTCTTAGATATGGACAAAAATTAATAAAATACGTTATAAATGTGGGTGAAGGTAGCAAACACTAACTTTAGAGAAGATTAAAATCCATGACCTCTTATAAATTGAGAGAGAGACTTACCAACTTGAATGACTAATCTTTCATTTACTTTTATCTATACTTTTTATTTATACTCTAAACATGTAGTAGTGTGTGTGTGTGTGTGTGTGTGTGTGTGTGTGTGTGTGTGATGGGGGATAAACTAAGGCTCGGCGTTAGAAGCTTGGCGTGGACGAAAGAGACGACCAATGAAGAGGAAAAGAGGGCTCAAAGGAAGGTAGGACGACATGGAGAAGGTCGGTCGGTGATAAGTCGATCGGTCGGAGAACATTCGATGGATTACTTGGTGGAGCACGTTCCAGGAAGAGTTTGATAATGAAAAGAATATGCTTGGTGGTTCCTTAGGTGACAAGACAATTGAAGATCTTAAACTGAGAGTGATTGAACATAATTATCGAAACGATTAACTATCTTGGAAGAAAGGTCGGGCTAGGGAAGCAAGAAGAAGACAAGTCGGACTGGACCGACCTAGACGGGGCTGAGGTAAGAAAGGCGAGGCAAGACAGACGGTTATGGACGTTTCCTAAAGAGTTGGTGGTGGAAGGTTGAGATAGATTAGAAAAGTACCTATAATGTAATAAGGAAAGAGTTCCTAAAGTAGTTTAGAAGTTTCCTAAGGGAGAAATCCCTCATAACTTATATAAATAGGGGTTCTAGGTCTCAAGAGAGACACAAGCAATCTAGCACACTTATCGGCAACTCATTATACTCCAAAGCAATTCGTATTCTTAAAGAGGGCCGAAAGGTTACTCTATTTTTTCGATAGTGTTAGTCGATTTTCCGGTAGTGTTGGCCTGCCGTTCAACCATTCTATGGGAGATAAAACCAACATTGGCGCCGTTCGTGGGGATCAATCAAAAGGTTGTGTGGTCTCTAGCTGACTGGGAAAGTTGGAGTTACGAAGCAATGGTGACTACCATGAGTCGTCAATGTCAGGGACAAGGAAGAGCGTAAGCTCAAGCAAACGGTACTACTGGACAAACCGTTTCTCAAGGGAGGGACCTGCAAGAGCAGTTGTCTCGACAACGTCATGGTGACCTGCGAGAACAACTTAATCAATCTCATGCTCAAAGTGGGCAAAGGCAAGCAGAGGACCCCCCTGTTAATGGGGTCCAAGTCGAAGGGGTGCCCCCGCCTCCTATACCAGTCATACCAGAGCAACCCAAACAACTTGAGATTATGGGAATGCTTACTCGACTGATAGAAGTCCATGAGCGAGAGGTTCGACTCCGTGAAAGAGAAGGGCCTCCGGTGGTTCAGCAAACAAGGTCTGTTCGGCCGCTTCACACCGATCTCCATCGAGGTCGAGAGGACCGTGTCAATCTGTTTTCAACATGTTGGTGAACCAAGAAATACCGGTGATGAAGATCTGAGGGAGGTAGCCCCTAACGAGCCTAGAAATAGGTGGGAGCGACGACATGACGAGGTCTAGAGGCGTGTCGAGGAACACTCGGTCCATGAAAACAGAGGAGAGTCACGTTTGGAACGAGGTCAAAGGTCGGAAGACGTTGTTGCGTTAGCACGACAAGTGCAGGATTTGCAAAACCAGATGAATGGGAACCTCGGTGACGCTCAATCTTTTTTGCGAGTGTGCCCGTTCTCTCGGGAAATCTTGTCCTTCCAGCAAAGTTTAATCTATCCGAAAACCTAATGTACGACGGAACTGGAGATCCTCGGGAGCACCTGATTAGCTTCCAAGCTCAAATGCAGATTCATGGAGCCAAGGATACGCTGATATGTAAAGCTTTCCTGACAACTCTAACTGGTTCGGCGCAAAGGTGGTGCATGAAATTGTCCGAGCATTCTGTTAACAGCTTCATGCAAATGGCCGAGCTCTTCTTGACCAATTATGCCGCTTACTTGCGCCCAAAGAAGAATTTTATGTACCTGTCCGGAGTTAAGTAGGACCCCGGTGAATCACTTAGGTCGTACTCAGCGAGGTGATAGAAAGAGGTTCAAGCGATGGATGATCTAGACGATAAGACGTTGCTAATCTTGTTTACGGAGAATTTAAGGTTAGGGAAGCTATAAACCAACCTCCATACTGAGTGGCCAAGCTCATATGTCCAAGCCATTCAAAGGGCCAATCGTCATGCTGACGCCGAGGACGCGGTAAAACATAAAAGGATTCAGGAAGGCGGGTCATCACAACCCAAGAAGCCCCGTGTAGAGAAATCACGTGCTGGAAGATTCGATAAGAGTCGGCTAGGTCGATAGGAGACTGGACGGAACCCTAAAAGAACGGGTGTCCCACCATTCCGTCAACAGCCCGTTGTAGTTCAAGAGGTGCAAGCTCGGCCTCAGACAGAGGCACAACCAGCTAACACGCCCCCAACCACTAGTCAGACTTCTAGAACAGGCAAATATTGACGGTTGCATCAGTCGACCACCAATTCGACCTAGGAATGTGACTTCTTGAAGAAAGAAATGGAGGCTATCATACAAAGGAGTACTCCGACTCAGTGGCGCCAGGGTTTGCCATGGCAGCGTGGGAACTAGGGTCAGACTGGAGAAGGTAACCGTGATAAAGTAAAACAACCTGCTTCGAAAGAAAAGGAGGATAAGTGGAAGGGAAAAAACGTGATTAACATGATCGTCGGAGGACCGGAGGGAGGAGACTCGGTCGGGTCGAGAAAAGCCTAGGCATGACAATTATACGTCAGAGCTATATATGGACACACGAAGTAGGTAAAAAGGGCATGTCGGGAGCCAAACACTTTTACAGATGATGACCTACCCTTGGGAGAAGGACATCATAGAGACGCACTAGTCATAGCCATGGACATAGTCGGCACTGTCGTGTTAACGTGCTTTACCACGTCGTGCTGGTGGATACCGATAGCAGTATTAACGTGCTTTACCTCGAAACTTTTGACAAGTTAAGGTTGGATAGAGATATCCTTAGGCTAGTTATGACTCCTTTGGCTGGGTTCACCGGTGATTCCATCAAAGCTGAAGGTGCTATAAAGCTGTTGGTTGAGTTAGGCACCTTCTCGAGAACTACCACAGTAGAAATGGAATTCAATTCGTAGTCGTCTGCCTAGAGTGCTCTCACAACGCAATTTTGGGGAGGCCAAGGTTGGAGGACTTAGGAGCCTTAATCTCACTCAAACATCTGTGCATGAAATTCTGAACACCCATGGAAGTAGGAGTGGTACATAGTGATCAGAAGGCAGCTCGTGACTGTTACCTAAAATCATGTCGCAATATAGGAAGTTCGGATCTCCGTATCCATAGTATCACTAAAAAGGAGGACATGGTAGAGCGAACCTTGGAGCGACCTGAACCGGCGGTCGAGTTAGAAGAAGTAGAAATTGATCTGACCTTCCATGAAAGACGGGCAAGGATCGGAAAAGGTCTATCTGAGGCCGTCAAAGAGTCGGTGATACGAGTGTTGAAGAAATATAGGAAAATCTTTGCTTGGGGACCTGAGGATATGCCAGGAGTGGACTAATCCATAATAACTCATCGGTTGGCGATTGATCCGACTTACCGACCTGTGATTCAAAGAAAGAGACACCTCTCGACCGATCGACGAGAGTTTGTGAAAAAGGAGATTGATGTTTTACTAGCTGCTAGCCATATTCGGGAAGTAAAATACCCTAAATGGTTGGCCAACGTGGTGTTGGTCCCAAAGCCGCCTGCTTGGAGGATGTGCGTCGACTACACCGACTTGAATAAAGCTTGCCCCAAAGACCCGTTCCCGTTGCCAAGGATCGAACAGATGGTGGACGAGATAGCGGGGTGTGCCTTATTGAGTTTCATGGACGCCTTCCGAGGTTATCATCAAATCTTTATGCATGCACCCGACGAAGAGAAGACTGCCTTCGTGACTCGTTATGGGGTGTACTACTATCGGGTAATGCCATTCGAATTGAAGAATTCTGGTGCAACTTATACCAGAATGGTGTCGCAACTATTCAAGGACCTGTTGGGAAAGTCTATAGATGCCTACGTGGATGACATGCTCGTGAAAAGTTTCAAGGAGGAAAATCATGCGGACGACCTTGGTACTAGCTAGTTATGGAGAAACAAAATGTATGGTTGAATGCTAAGAAGTGTGCCTTCGTGGTACAAGGGGGTTAGTTCTTAGGCTACTTGGTGACTCGGCGAGGGATCGAGTCAAAAACCTTAAAAGGTTACGGTTGTCCTAGACATGCAGCCGCCCAAAACTATTAAGGAACTGCAGCGCTTGATAGGTCGGTTGGCAGCATTTAGTCGATTTTTGTCCAAATTGGCCGACTGATCCCTACCCTTCTTTGACGCCTTAAAGACTAGGGATGGGTTTGTTTGGTCGAAGGAATGTCAGACAACTTTCAAAGGTCTCAAGAAGTACTTACTGTCTCCTCCATTGTTGTCCAAACCCGTTGATACACTCTCATTTGTACCTATTTTACTTGTGTTTTTATTTAGGTTTTATAGTTAATTGTGTGATAAAATGTTGTGTCCAATGCTTATTTCCTTGTTTTCATATTTAATGTTTATAGTTAATTATGGATGTTTTTGATGTGTTTAGAAATGCATTAGAACCATTTGGGATCAAAAGCCAATTCAAAGGAACCAAAAATGTTGGAGAGCCAAAAATCAGCCCGGAACACTATTCACCGAGGAAATTCGCCGCGACAAACTTCACATTCACTGCGGCGAAAGTCCCAAATTTTGGGCAAAATGTTTTCTGGGCTAGATTCTTGACGAGTCGAGAAACCTGCCCGAGCGAAATTTCCAGCGCTGCAATTTTCTAGATTTGCCCCTACTTTTGATCTCACTATTTAAGGCTTCATTTCTTCTTCAAACCCTAAGCTTGGCTGCTGATTTTGGACAAAGGAGAGCAAGGAAAGGAAGCTCTCATCTTCTCAAGAGCTCAACAAGGCAAAATCATTTGGAGAAGAGAGATCAAAGAGAAGAGCTTAGAGGCATCATTCGGGAGAATATCTTTATCTTTTTTCTTTTTTAAAGCTTTATTGTATATTTGTTAAATCTATTTTAGCCATGGTAGGCAAAGCTTTCTTTTGGGATTTTTGGATTGAAAAGTGTTTATGAACCTATGTGCCTAATTCTTTAATTGCTTTAATGAAATATCTATTTGGGTTTATTACTCGTGTTGTAATTGTGGCTTAATTTCTTGATGCTTGTAGTTTAGGGTCCAAATTACTCGTTTCATTGTTATATTTGTATCTTGATGAGAATTACGATATGAATTAGAGCACCCACAATTGCATTTGCTTATTGTACCTCGAGAGAGGACAATTTGGTTAAAGGATTTATTGTGAATAGCTCACGAGAGTGAGTATTTCAATTGTGAATAGCCCACGAGAGTGGGTATTCCATTTATTGCTTATTCTTGATTTTATATTGTGAATAGCTCACGAGAGTGAGTATTCTAATTATCTTATTGTGGGTTGGTATTACGAGAGTAATCTTTTCCTTTTTGATTGCAATCATCCACACTTGTTTTAATCCGAATGATTATTTCACTTTAGATTGGCACTAGGTGATGATTAAACACTTTGACCCCCAAAAATCCTGCTCTTAATCTCTTGAATATAAAAGTCTGTTTGCCTTGCTTCATTTATTTTGTTTTCATATTTGTAGTTAATTACCCATTGTTAACATAGGAATAGCTTCTCGTGAATTAATTAGTAACTAGTGCTTAATACCCCGCTTCCCTGTGGATCGATAACCCCAGAATACTCCAGGTATTTGCTTGTATGAAAATGCTACGACCAAATTAGCGCCATTGCTGGGGAAGCGGTGTTTTGTATTGACATTAGTGAACATTTTTTCTATGAGTCTATTCCATTATTCTTTTATTTATTTTTATTTTTGTTAACAATATTTTTATGGATGGATATGAATTTCAAGGAGTTATGCCACCATTCTACTCTTCTTCCCATGATTATGAGATGAGTTGGAACATGAACCAAGGCTATGGAGGAATGGAACAACAAGTACCATTCTCAAATTATGCCAACTCAAGCCAAGACCATTTCTATGAAGGCTCCTCTCAAGCATTCACATCACAACATCAATGGTGTTCATTTTGTGGTGGGAATCACTTTGTGGAAAATTGCTATATACTCTACCCCACCAATCATGTTCCTCAACAACCTATTCAAGGATTTTGTGCCAACATGAGTCAAGCCACTTATCAAGGAGACACACCATCAAGTTCACAACCCTTGTGGTGTACGTATTGTGGAGGACCTCATGAGGTAAAAAATTGCTTCACATTTGATCATAATTATCAATACGGTGGGTGATCTCAAATGCTTCCATACTAAGAGTTTCAACAAGAATGCCAACCACTTGACCCAACATTTGAGGTGGAACCCACGAAGAGTAACAAGCTTATGCACATGATGTCTCAACTTTAGAAGATGCAAACTTGAGTGGACCAAATGTTTGCTAAATGGGAAGATTTGACAATTCAAGAGTCATTTCAAGATTCATTTTCCAATGGGGATGTTCTAGAAGAATTTTCATTACCAAATGAAGGTCATGAGGTTGATAAAAATCCAAAGGAGTGTGAGGACCATGAGCATGAGGATGAAAAAATAGTTGATCAAGAAAGCACTCTACAACCCTTATGTTGTATATTGTGTGGAGGACATCATGAGGGTGAAAATTGTTTCATCTTTGACCCCAAGTACCGATATGATGGACGAACCCTAGACCCTCTAGTGTCTCCATACCAACAATTATGCTTGCCAAATGAAACTCATGAGGTTGATGAAAATAAAAGGGAGTGTGAGGACCTTGGAGAGGAAGATGAAGAAATAAGTGATGAATGCATTGAGATGGAAATCTTGGGAAAAGAAGGAGAGGCGAAGATGCAAGAAAATGGTGACAATGAGCTACTTGAAAATAGCTCAATGGATGGCATGAACAAGGAATTCCCTTCATTAGATGACATACTCTTGGATGGAAATTTTAGAACAATTTGGGAGCCGAGAGGTGTCAATGTTCTTGAAAGTGTAGGCCCCCATTGGCCAATATTCATATCCAATGACCACTACAAAAAAACACGTAAATAGCGACGGACCAATTCCGTCGCTAAATAGCAAAATTCCGTCGCTAAACTGTTTAGCGACGGATTAGCGACGGAATTTGTGCATGAGAAAGACCAAAGATTCCCCTTAATTGTTCAAGAAAAAGTGATGAGGGTAGAAGAAGAAAGCATATTCTTGGAAGTAAACCGTTGCAATTTCTTTGAGGAGAATATGCTACTTGTGAGCTTAAAGGGGTTCCTTAATGCCCGGCATTTAAAGACATATTTTGAGGAAAAAGTGGATGGAGAAAATGGACGCATCTTTGTCCAAGCATGCAAGGATTGTTCATTGAGAGGTTGAGTCGAGCTAGCGACGTTAAACTTAGCGCTTCATGGGAGGCAGCCCATGTTATCTTACATTTTCATGCATTTTATTTTGTTGCATTTTTTCCTTGCTATTTAATGTGTTTTACAATTTGCTATTTTTGCATTTTTAGAATTTTGTGTTTTTAGTTGTTAATTGCTTGGTGTTTGATAGTCCTTGAGCCTAATTTTGTCTCTAAGTATTTTTGGAGTGGATATTTCACTTTGAATGATGTTAATGTGTTGTTAGGAGTTGGCAAACTAGAAGTCTGAGCTGAAAATAGAGAAAAATGCATACTGCCTAACTTCGACGCGTCGAGTCTTTCCAATGGGGAATCGAGAGTCCATTCTGGACGTTGTCGACGCGTCGAGAAGTCAGGTCACCCGCGTGACCCGACCCGTATGCACCCTTTTTCTTCCTAAAACTTTTATTTTTCCCCATCTTCTCCTACCCGAACTGCTGGGCTAACTCCTCCCTTCACTTCTCCACTTCAATCTTTTGCTCCAAACTCTACTCCTATCCACTCCAAACTCTTCCTAAGGCTTCAAGGTATCTTCTTTACCATTTTTCTTCTTCAAATTCTTGTTTTATAGCTAAATATTTTGATTTTCTTGTGCATGAACCCTAACTCACGAAATTTCAATTTTGAATCTTAAATTTCTTTGGGTTAGTGGTATTTTGTTCTTGGTGTTTAATTTGTTTTCATTACTTGTTTTTATCCATTACTTTGTTGATTTTAGTTTTGTATTGTAGAAACTAGTCTTGAATCTTTTTGATACATTCTTGAATGGATTTGAATTTTTGTTGATAATGTTGCTTGGTGATTGGGGATGATTGATTGTATATATGGTGGTGATATTGATGTGCTGAAATGGGTTGATTTTGATTGCTAAATTACACTAAAATTTCTTGTTAAAAATCACACACAAGGTGTTTGATAAAATTCCCCAATTAGTTTTTTAAAAATTCCCTTCATTAGCTTTGAATTGTTTGTGAACCTTTCGCTTAACTACTTCATCCTTACATTGTTTGTTTGCATATTTCTCAATAATTCCTAATACTTTATTTTTTACAAGCATTGTTCTCACATTATGATGTTGTAGTTATCAAATGGCTCCAAGAAATAGGAACCCAAGTAGGAGACAAAGGGGAGAACATCACAACAAGCACAAGAGCTTCCCCAAGGGGCACAATTCCAAATCTTTAATACTCCCCAAGCACGTGAGAGATACCACACTTGGATTTCAACACAACAGATCAAAAGGAAAGGGGGATTCTGTTAAATGTACCAACAAATTGGAATTGGGGACCTACATTTCTTGCTCAACCTAGAGAAGCATTCTCTGGGTTAGTCAGGGAGTTTTATGCTAATGCTGGTGATGGCCTGCAAACTGATACGACAATTGTTAGGGGAGTTGAAGTAAGCTTTTTTGTAGCAAACATAAATGCGTACTATGGTCTTGAAGATCATAGAACCATTGATTACTACCATAGAGAGTTGAGGTTGAGCAGACTAACAGGGGACAGGCTGAATGAAATTGCAAGATCCTTTCACCCAGAAGCTATTTGGAACATTGCACATGGATTGCCAGCTCATATAGATTATCACTACTTTGGACAGCGAGACGGTGCACTTTTGGACTTCATTAAAGCAAAGCTCACACCTTTTTCACATAAAGGAAATGTTCGTAGGGATCAAGTCCTTTTGGCTTACTGCATTAAGGAGCGTCGCACCATTGACATGGGGGCCATTATTAACCGGAGCATTTGTGAGATTGCGTCATCTGACAAGAAATCACGTTGCTATCTTAGCCACCCTTTCCTTATCACTGAGCTTTGCAGGCTCGCAGGCATGCCTATTAATGAAGAACAAGAAGTCAAGCTCAAGCCTCTGACCTTCATCTCCCCACATTATGTTCAGGCCCACTATGGGCAAGGCCAAAGACCCGCCAATGACTCGGAGGATGAAGAAGCCGAACAACAAGAATATGAAGCTATGGGAGATCCTGCACCTGCACCTGAACAGTTTGACATGCAGGAGTTCATTAGGAGGGGGCAACGAGGTACACTGGTTTGTTAGTACATCCATGTATCAACATAATCGAGCAGCTCAAGGCTTACCTCCTCATTTCCCGGCACCTCAACCATGGTTTTAGGATCCTCAATATGTCCCAGACTTCTACAGCCAGCATTACTCCCCACCACCACCGCCAGATGATGTCGATCACCAGTAAACGCACCCAAGAATGTCCCTCATAACCCCTCTTTTGATTTAATTTGCTACATTGGGGACAATGTAGAATTTAAGTGTGGGGGAGGGTTTAGACTGTTTCATTTTCTTTTATTTCTTTTTCGATTTATTTTAGCTTTCTTTTGCTTTTATGATCTTGCTTGGATAGCTCTTGTCCTTTTTGTTTGAATCACTTGTCTAGGCATGGTTATTATTACTCTCTCTTGTGGGTTTGTGGATTGTGTTAGTTGAACTTGCATCATTCCCTTGCCAATATTCTTGTTAACCACTTAATAATTGAATCTAATTTTCAATCCAGTGGTTAGTGTTGTGCTAGTGAAAAATTATGTGGAACTCCGGTGTTGGTTGACATACTAGAACTTTCCTCAATACTCCTTAAGTTTAGTCTAATTTTTGCATGCTTAGAAATGATTTAGGCCATTTTTGTTTACCCCTAGCCTTCTAAACCTTTCCACCTTATGTGTTTTTATTATCCCTTGTGTCCCCATTGTGCTTTTTCTTCGTTAATTAAGTGCTAAGCACTTAACCACCCTTTGTGAATTGTTTTTCTTGTTAAACCCTCATCATTAAACCCTTAGCCATTGACCAAAAATATTTTCTTCCACCCGTGAGAGAATGCAACAATTTTTCGTTGATATTCTTGTAGAAGATAAGTTTTGGAGCTTGTATCTTGAAAGCAAATCCTTTGAAAACTTTTTAAGTGTGGGGGTCTTCTTCATCTATTGTAATTTATTTGTTAGTTTGTTGTTATAAATCCCTTATTAAAAAAATAATAAAAAATAATAAAAATAAATCTAAATTATTGTAAGCATTTTTCTATTTTATTTTCCTTGTAAAGTTTGTACTTGACCCCTACGCTTCCTTAGGATTGCTTCGTTTCTTCTTTGCATTATGCTCCTTGTTTTCATCAATCTCTTTGTTAGGAACATCATGTAATAGGTTTTGATGATACCAACTGTTAAGTAGAAATCCCCGAGTCTCGACGCATAGGCAAAACACTGTAAGTTCGACAAGTAAACCAAGAGCGAAAATACAACCGAGTAACTTTGAGCTCAACTCGGAAAATATTTAAGCTTGAGGTAAATTTGTTTGAACATCTTAGAAGTCTCGTGTATTGTAATCATATAGACAGATCAGAAGAAGGCATGGGACAACACTGGAGGAATAAGGGTCTGCGAGACATCAACTAAGTCTCGAGACATAAGCAGAGTTCGAGAGGTAGGACCTCTCGATACAGTTATCCAGTTCGAGACATAAACAGAGTTCGAGAGATAGACCTCTCGATATTTGAGTTCGAGACATCAAGCGATCAAGATATCAACCTTGGTCTCGATACACTAACAATTCTCCAACAAAGCTGAATGACGGTCATACTTAAAGTTTGGAGAAGAAGAATATCATGGAGATGGAATAATGAAGAGGTGCCGAACGTGAAGATTTCAAAATGGGCGGAAATGGATGACACGTCAGATTTCCACCACAAACGGTCAAAAGGTGCACCAATGCTGAAGTGGTCTGATTCCCTACAATCAAGGAATAATGGGAATATAAAAAGAGTAACTTTTACCAAAAGACAAAATTGGAGCATGGACTCAAGAAAAGTGAACTATGGAATATTCACTACAAGACAAAGAGGTTCAAGTTACAAGATCACCACTCCATGAAATATGCTGAAAATACGCAAGACCCATGATCAGCATGGGAGACAAATTTCAAACGGAATAATTTTCCCTCCAACGGAATTATTCCTCTACTCTCATATATAAGGACGTAAAGACACAGAAAAAAAAAAGGGGAAAAAGAGAGAAAAAGGAGTTAAAAAGAAAAGAGGTTCGAAATTCTTAAGTAGTGTCTGTCTAAAACGTTCAAGTGCAAGTGCTCAACTTGGAATATCATCCTGATATTCAAAACAGCGAGAAAACACATCTTAGTGTTTCAAGAAAGTTACAAAGCTTAAACTGTTATACATCCAGAAGGTGACCGAAGCTGCTCTACATCGAAGTTGATTCAACGATAGCTTGTGGTCAGATTGGAGCCTGTTACATTCAACTGTGACAACCAAAAACACCTTGCTTTGGATTAAGCAAGAGAGGTGGAGTAACCTGGCAGCTGTCCGAGTGAAAGAAACCTGAGGCTTGACGCGGGCTTGGTGATCAAAGGTCAAGTGCTCGAGAGGTGGAGTAGCTGGAAGCGGGGAGAAAGACCTTGGAGAGGTAGAGTAACCTGGGAGCTGTCTTGTGAAGATCCTGAGGCTTGACGCGGGCTTGGTGATCAAAGGTCAAGTGCTCGAGAGGTGGAGTAGCTGGAAGCGGGGAGAAAGACCTTGGAGAGGTAGAGTAACCTGGGAGCTGTCTTGTGAAGATCCTGAGGCTTGACGCGGGCTTGGTGATCAAAGGTCAAGTGCTCGAGAGGTGGAGTAGCTGGAAGCGGGGAGAAAGACCTTGGAGAGGTAGAGTAACCTGGGAGCTGTCTTGTGAAGATCCTGAGGCTTGACGCGGGCTTGGTGATCAAAGGTCAAGTGCTCGAGAGGTGGAGTAGCTGGAAGCGGGGAGAAAGACCTTGGAGAGGTAGAGTAACCTGGGAGCTGTCTTGTGAAGATCCTGAGGCTTGACGCGGGCTTGGTGATCAAAGGTCAAGTGCTCGAGAGGTGGAGTAACAAGAAGCGGGGCGAAAAACCTGAGGCTTGAGGCGGGCTTCGTGATCAAAGCTCAAGCGCTCGATATTGTACTAAAAAGGGAAGTTTTTAGTGCAATCCTTCCAGGGAGTTTCTGGAAGAAGAGTGGACGTAGGCGGGTTGGCCGAACCACTTAAAAATCTCTCTTGCATTTACTTACTGTTTTTATCTCTCGCTAACCTCTCGATTGCACTGCATATAAACGCACTTCTCGAACTAACTCAAACTCGTGCTAACTAAAAGGGGATAACATTTCCGCTGCGCATAAAACTTTGTCTTCACCTCGTGAGGTATCGAACCTAAACATCCTAAGTTCAATACACACGAGAGGTTGAAAAGATCTGCAAAATCTTATACAAGTCTATTCACCCCCCCCCCCTCTAGACTTGTACCCCATCCCCTTGGGACCAACAATTGGTATCAGAGCAAGTTCTCTGATCGATATAAACCTTTGTTTATATTGCCTAGAGATCCTTCTTTGAAAAGTCTTTTGAAAATATTTTCAAAGCACGAAAAAAAAAAATTTTAAAATGGATAGCATGTTGTCGAGACATCTTCTCTTTGATCTTAGCAGGTTCGATGACTGGAAAACACGCATGCTTGCGTATCTATCAGCCCTCCATGATGAGATGGCCGAAGTAATAACATCTGGACCAGTCAAGATCATGATGATAAACACGACTGCTGAGCAAAACAGAGATACACCAAAGTATGTCCCCAAACCTAGGGAAGAATGGACAAGTGATGATAGGAAGAGAAACAACTTGGACAACATTGCCAAAGATATTCTCTTCAGAGCTATAGACGAAACCATCTTTCCAAAAGTAAGAAAGTGCAAAACGGCGAAAGAGGTATGGGATACTTTGATGTTGATTGGTGAAGGTGACGAACAGGAGAAGGAGAACAAGCTCACCGTGGCCATGAAGAAGTTCGAGGACTTCAAGATGAAGCCAGGGGAGAGCATCGACAGCATGGAATCTCGTTTCATGAAGCTATCAATAGAGATCAGTGATCTCGAGAAGGAGATTCCACAAAAGGAGCTAAACCTGAAGGTCTTACGAGGCCTTACCAAGGAGTGGGATATGAAGGTGATCACAATGCGTGATCACAGGGATTTGAAGAACACCACAACCGACCAACTATTCAGAGATCTCAAAGCCTTCGAATTTGAGATGTTTCCAAGAGATGAGGACGTGGTGGACAGACGGAATGTGGCACTGGTTGCGGACCAACCAACCACCTCCTCAAGGTCAGATTCTAATCCCACTGATTTTTTATCTGACGAACAGTTTGCTTTCTTCATAAGAAAATTCAGGAAGTTCATGAAGAAGACACCGGAAAGCAATACAAGTTCACCTTCCTCCTCAAGAAGGAAAAATGAGAAATACACATCCAGAGGAATGGAGGAAGAAGATCAAGGTCTATGCTACAACTGTAGGAGACCAGGGCACTTCAAGGCTGACTGTCCTTACCCTAAGGTAAGCAAGTATCAAGGCCTAGAATGTAGGAACTCCAGGAGAAAGGAGGAACCTAAAGAGAAGCCAGCACAAAGTGGCTTCAAAGGAGATACAAAGAAACATCTGCGCAGAAAGGCGCTTGTTGCTGAGGAACTCGAGAGAACAATCGAGGAGTCCGAGACGTCGAGCTCCAGTGAAAGCAGCAGCAGCTCAGAGGATGAGAGGGGGCTCATCTGCTTATACACCGAGGAAGAAGAGAATCAATGCCTAATGGCCATTGACAATGAGGTAACCTCTACTTCCACATCTCGCTGCTCTATTTCTACCTCTCGTTGTTCTTCTTTCAGAAGCGATGAAGATCCCTTTGAGATGCTTGAAACATTTAAAAGGGATCTCGCAGTCGCTAATAGCACTCATGCCAAAATCAGGGAAGAAAACAGCAAGCTAACCGCTGAAAGAGATATGCTTAAGAACGTCTCGAAAGAGAATTCGGAGCTAACTCTCAAAGTAAGTGAGTTAGAAGCTAAAATAATCCAACTAACTGAAGAGTGCAAAACTCGAGAGATCACAGAAAATGATCTTAGAAAGGTTATAGCATCATACTCTAATTCCTCCAAAGCTATGGAGAAAATGGTGAATGATCACAGACCTACAAGTGATAGAACCGGTCTAGGGTTCCATCGAGACCATCTCTCGAGAAATAAACAGACCAACGGTTTGGGAACTTCAAGAAATGGAGGATCTCAACCCAAACCAAATAAAGGTCATAAAGGACCAACAGAAAAGACCAGAGTAGCTATTCATAAACCGTCCCTATACACCAGCAATGGAAAGTATAGGAAAGCTACGAAGAATGGCCGGGTAAACAATATCGAGAGATCACCTCGCTATCTCTCGCAAGGCCATTCCAAGTACAAAAAGAGCTACATTCCATATAATGCGCCTCAAGGCAAATATGGAAGGTCTGAGATCCACATAGTTAGGAACTCACGGATGGAGAAAGGAAGACTCTATCCATCTAGTGAGAATTGGTCATCAAATCACAAGTTCTGGAAGAAACCTCACTTTCAGCAATTTCACATGACCAAACAGCGTATGAAAGGCATGGTGCATAAGCCGGTCGAAAAGTCTCTACCTAAGTTGATTTATGCACCAAAGAGGCCTAAAACCTTTGCTAGCATTCCTTATAATTATCAAACGTACAATGGCTACATTGCGCCTAGGCCTGGAATAATGGGCACAAGGTATAAATGGATGCCTAAACTCACTAACCCACCAGGACCCAAAGTTTGGGTACCTAAACTTGCTTAATTTCCTTGCAGGACACCAGGGACATGTGGTTCATTGACAGTGGATGTTCGAGACATATGACGGGAAATCTAACACTGCTAGAGAACATCCAACCTATCGAAGGTCCCTTGGTGACATTTGGCGACAACGAGAAGAAGGGACGCACAAAAGCTGTTGGTGAAATTCAAAAGAATGAGCTGGTTATTAAGGGAGTATCCTACGTTGAAGGGCTCAAGTTCAATCTCCTTAGTACAAGCCAGTTCTGTGACAAAGGCTACAAGGTTGTCTTCACCAAAAGCAAATGTCAGATTATGAACGAGGAATCTCTCGAAGTCGTCTTGGAAGCAGCAAGGAAAGGAAACATGTACATAGTGGATTGGAGGTCTGCAAAACCATCCCTATGTATGCTAGCAAGGAGCAAGGAAGATTTATGCTGGGATTGGCATAGTAAGCTTAGTCATCTGAACTTCAAGACTATCAACAAGCTTACTAAGAGGAACCTAGTGGAAGGACTGCCCAAAGTGACGTTTCGAAAGGATAAAATTTGTGAGGCATGTCAACGTTGCAAACAGATCAAATCCTCTTTCAAGAGCAAAGCCGAGACATCATCCACTAGACCATTAAGTCTTCTTCACATGGACTTATTTGGCCCAGTGGATCCACCCAGCATAAAGGGAAAGAAGTACACTCTTGTGGTAGTAGATGACTACAAAAGATTCACATGGACCGTGTTCTTAACCAAGAAAAGTGAGACAAAAATTGTCCTGCCAAATCTCTTGAAGCAAGTTCAAGTTGAAAAGGATGTCTCGATACTAAAGATCCGGTCAGATCAAGGTGGAGAGTTCATAAATCAAGTAATCGAGAGCTACTGCAACGAGAACGGGATTCATCATCAACTGTCAGTTGCTCGAACGCCTCAACAGAACGGGGTTGCTGAAAGAAGGAATAGAACTCTCAAAGAAGCCGCAAGGACCATGCTCTCACAAGCCAACATATCACAAGGATTTTGGGCAGAAGCAATCAACACAGCGTGCTATACCCAAAATCGGTCCTTGATCGTGAAAGGAGTTGGAAAGACTCCATATGAGTTGTGGAATGAAAGAAAACCGAATGTAAGCCACTTCCACACATTCGGGTGCAAATGCTATATCCACAACAATGGGAAGGCTCAACGAAGAACTTTTGAAGAAAAGGCAGATGATGGAGTATTTCTAGGATACTCATCAACAAGCAAAGCATTCAGAGTCTTCAACAAGCGGAGTTTAGTGGTTGAAGAGTCCATACATGTTACCTTTGATGAAAGGGCATCGACAGATCAACCATCAAAGACAACGGAAGCAGCTGAGGAAGATCAGCCAGAGTCTATCGAGAGATCAAACTTACCTCTCGAAGACAAGCAGTCTATAGTTCGAGACGTAGCGGAACTCCAGTCAGAATCAGATGATGAAGAGTCTACCAAGAAGAAAGCTCCTGACTCAGTTGATCAAATCCAGATCATAGATGTTCAACCCACATCTCAACCTTCAACGGAAGAGTGCGTTTATATGCAGTGCAATCGAGAGGTTAGCGAGAGATAAAACAGTAAGTAAATGCAAGAGAGATTTTTAAGTGGTTCGGCCAACCCGCCTACGTCCACTCTTCTTCCAGAAACTCCCTGGAAGGATTGCACTAAAAACTTCCCTTTTTAGTACAATATCGAGCGCTTGAGCTTTGATCACGAAGCCCGCCTCAAGCCTCAGGTTTTTCGCCCCGCTTCTTGTTACTCCACCTCTCGAGCACTTGACCTTTGATCACCAAGCCCGCGTCAAGCCTCAGGATCTTCACAAGACAGCTCCCAGGTTACTCTACCTCTCCAAGGGCTTCTCTCCCGC
>NC_044917.1:23280279-23422074 GCF_003576645.1 Ipomoea triloba
GAGGTGGAGTAACAAGAAGCGGGGCGAAAAACCTGAGGCTTGAGGCGGGCTTCGTGATCAAAGCTCAAGCGCTCGATATTGTACTAAAAAGGGAAGTTTTTAGTGCAATCCTTCCAGGGATTCTGGAAGAAGAGTGGACGTAGGCGGGTTGGCCGAACCACTTAAAAATCTCTCTTGCATTTACTTACTGTTTTATCTCTCGCTAACCTCTCGATTGCACTGCATATAAACGCACTTCTCGAACTAACTCAAACTCGTGCTAACTAAAAGGGGATAACATTTCCGCTGCGCATAAAACTTTGTCTTCACCTCGTGAGGTATCGAACCTAAACATCCTAAGTTCAATACACACGAGAGGTTGAAAAGATCTGCAAAATCTTATACAAGTCTATTCCCCCCCCCCCCCTCTAGACTTGTACCCCATCCCCTTGGGACCAACACTCTTCAAGTTTCAAATGTGAATAATTGTGAACTTCTCTCCTTTTTGTGTAACTTCCATATCCCTTCTTTGTTAGCCCTTAACCTTTAGCCCCGTTATAAGCTCAATAAAGACCTACTTGATCTTTGCATGCAATTTTCGGTCTATACTAGGAGCAGTATTGTGACACCCCCAACCTCACACCGGCTGAGATAGCTAAAGCTTAACACAACAGCTGCCAATCTCAACCATCAAACGAAAACATAGCGGAAGCGATTTAAAACCTAAGGGGCGTCATGCCACATCTAGGTATAACACAGCCTAGATGCACAGGCTAATCATAAAACGGACTAAGCTGTCATAGATATAAACCAAGATAAAATTCTCAAAACATAATCCACAATCATCGAAAGTACTCAAACCACTAATCCAGAGTATACTAATAATATCTCAAGGCACACAGGCCAAAACCAAAGTCTAAACAAGGTAAACTAAGGCTAAACATCCTCATAAGGAAAGCTCTAGCGCGCTCTCGCATAACTACTCCATACCTGGAAAACACACAAAGAACCATTAGCAAAAGAATGCTAAGCAACCACCATTCACACCCGCAAGGAGATATAGATATACATAAGCTTGTAAATAGGTTTACACACCCATATAGAATATAAACACCAACGAACTGTTCAGTAGTTGAAAACGATACTCAACAATAATAAGCTGAACGAATCACAAACCAAGACTCAGTCAAACAAAGCCAATAGCCAACAACAAAACATAATGCAATAACGAACCATAACCGAGATCCATAAGGTATCGACCGAATTAGCATAAAGAGCTCATAAAACGGACCAAGAAGGAACCCCAACTCCAACCTCCAAACCAAGTCAACCCAACCACCAAACCAAGTCAAACCACATAGTCAGAAGTCAGGAGTCAAGAGTCAATCCCGGAAAAACCGGTACACAGGGGTGACCAACCCAAAGTCAGTGGTCAAGAGCCAAACCCGGAAAACCGGTACACAGGGGTGATGAGCCCAATCACAGGGACCGAAGTCCAATCACAGGGACCGAAGTCCAATCACAGGGACCGACAGTCCAATCACAGGGACCGAAGTCCAATCACAGGGGTAATCAACCCAATCACAGGGACCGAAGTCCAAAGTCAGAAGTCAATAGTAGCACAGTCAATAGTAGCACAGTCAATAGTAGCCAACAACCACCAACAACCTCAACCAAACCACCATCACAACCTCATACTCCAACATCACTCAAAGCAACTAAAACAAAGTGTTCATCTCAAATATGAACACAAACCAACTCCCAGATAATGAATCAAAGGATCAATAGATCAAGAATACCAAAAATGGAAACCAAAGACATGAATCAATACTCCAAGCTAAGGTATAAAATACCCAATAAATGACATGAATAAATACTCCAAAGACATGGTAAAATACCCAACAAAACAATCCAACAATAATCAGAAACAAAGGAGAATAACAGACAACAACAACAGAGAAACCGTTCACTGGAAATCAACTCCCAGTGAACTTGCGGAACACTCTCACGGATCACTGCCTTCCGCCAGTCTCCTCCGCGAGAAGGAGACGGCCTCCCTCGGCGGACCACCCTCCTCCGCCCAAGCCAACCGTCGCCACCTTGCGGATCGCCCTCGCGGGTTACATTGTGCCGTTCAGGTCTTCCGCAAGGCCAACCCAAATCCCTTCCAGAGACAGTTCAACCCAGATCAACAAATCCCACTTCCAGAATACAAAATCAGACCAAATACACTCACATTTCATCCCACTTAGAGTCCAAAAATAGGGAAATCCATAACATCATTGATCATACAACACAAGACAAATGATCAAGATGAAAACCAACAAAATACATCCAAGAAATAGGCCAAATAACAAGAAATTTCAGGATTTCCAACACCAAGATCATTATATATAGAATAGGTGAATAAAATAGATTTGATGGACATGGATGGTTACCTCAAAGAGCTTTTCCTATTCCAACAAGCCTTTTGCTAGCTCACAAAGCCCCACCTTCACCTTGATCATCTTTTTCCCAAAGAACCCCAAAAGAACACTTATAAGATTACGTAAAAAGACTATCTAAAACACAAAATGCAAGATGGGTTCTAGGATAGATGCACTTACCCACTCCCAACCAAGCTTAAAAGAGCAACCTTTACTTGAAATCTTGTAGGGAAAATGAAGATGAATTCTTAGGGAATTTGAGAGGAAAATGGCGTGTAGGAGTATAGGGTAGGAGGAAGAAAGAGTGAAAGTCTTAGGGTAATTTGATCTTCAAATTATATACCAAGAATACATACAATATTTAGGTTGTAAGACATTAAATGATGTGGGCTTAAGTAACTTATAGAATAATGGGTGTAGGAAATAAATATAATCAAGACTAGTAAGTTGGGCTTATTAAATTCACCCCTTACAAATTAAATACAAGAATTAGCCCATAAGAATGTCTTAGGATCAATATATATACATATATAATGTATGATCAAGAATGTGGGCTTGTAAGAATATTTAATAACAAACATTGTAAGGGTCCAAATTGAATAAAATCCCTTACAAGAATAAATTCAATTAATTGGGCTCTTGATTAGAATAATTAAATTAGGCTCAAGAAATATATACATATATATATATATATCAAATTGAAGGAATTAGCCCAATTGGAATTAAATTCAATTGCCCAAGGAATTAATTATCGAACGAAAGGCTTGAACGAATTTACGGGGTGTTACACTCTACCCCCCTTAAAAGGAGCTTCGTCCCCGAAGCTCAAAGCTCGCGGGAACTTTGAAACAGAACGATTCAAAGGAACAAAGATTCAACGGAAGACTGAAAAGAGAACGATTGCTCAACTAGTCCTAAACTCAAAAACATACTAACACGCAACTAAGCTCAAGCACATACTACACCTCTAACATTCTAAACTTATAACCTACCCAACCCAAACTAGCATGCAAGAACTAAACTAGCTACTTACTTAGGTAAAAAGGATTCCTAACAAAGATCTAACATATGCACGGAAGCTATCAACTGAACTGGGTGACCTCCTCATGCCGAACTGCTTGGAACTGATTTCTCATCACATTCCCCATATCCAAGGTCGCTCCTTTGGGATTTCTCATCACATTCCCCATATCCAAGGTCGCTCCTTTGGCCACGTGGTTGGATCACACCGCCTTCACGGACTTCATTGCTTGCCGGTGCACTTCCCTTGACTGGGTGACCAAAATTCTTGTTAGCTTCTCTTCATAAGATAGAGCATCTTCGAACGTTACGACTTCCAGGTGGATATCACGAAGCGCATCATGCACATATATCTTCAGCAGCAAAAAGCGAACGCATCACGCATCTGGTCTAACTTGGTCGGCATATGTCTCCTATCGGTCGTGGGCAGCTTTCACTCTTTCTTGAACCAACTCAACTTTTCCGATGACACATGTAGACGCTACGATCTTAGGGTCACTTGATTTACCAAATCTTCCCAACTGAACGGGCTGCTACACTTCTTTGCTTTAACCTTTTGACAGCTTAGGCGAACTCCATTTCTTGAAAGATCCAACTCAGAACCATTCCATAAGGATAATTCGCATTGGGGACAGAAGGTTAAAACTAGTACGGTAGTATATAGAGGAAAACATTTATAGAAGGTATGCTTATTAAGAAAAACGTTGACCCAACAAGGAAAGAGAATGAAAGGTTTAAGGTGTAAGGTTTAAGAACAGTCGTTGATTAAGAATAGAATCAAGAGTTATCAAGGTTGCGACTTAGGGAATGCGGTTGTCACCTTGCACAAGGTATTTTCAAGAAGCACACAAGGTCGACGTTCGAGCGGATGGAAATGATTTTTCAATAGAAAGTGGTGTCAAGTTCTTTTAAGGAAAAGAGAAGAGCTTGTCTTTGAAAGAAAATAAGGACGAGGTTCGAAGAGATCAAAAGAATTTCTCAATCAAGAGAATATTAAGTTCTTTCAACAACAGAGAAGGAACGAAAAGAACTTGGCTTCGAGAACAGATAAGGGCGAGATTGAAAACACAAGAGGAGTTTTCCAACGTTAGGGTATTGACTTATTCGAGGAAAAGAAGGAAATTAGATTTCAAGAGGGGTTAAGAATAAGGTTTCGAAAGACAGAAACGGTTTGTCGATGATAAGGTATTCAGCTCTTCAAGGTAAGAAAGGAATTCAATTTGAAAGAAGATAAGAATGCGATTGAAAACGCAGGACGAGTTTCTCAACGGTAGGATATTCAACTTACTCAAGGGAAGAAAGGAATCAGGTTCCAAGAGGAGTTAAGAACGGGATTTTGAAAGACAGAGATGATTTGTCAATGACATGGTATTCAATTCTTTTAAGGGAAGGAAGGAGTTCAACTTCGAAAGTAGATCAAAATGAGACTTAAATAAGCTGGAGGGATGTCTCAACGAAAGGATATACAATTTCCAAGGAAATGAGAGAAGTTCGGTTTTTGAGGAACGATAGCAATGAGGTCTAGGAGAGTATAGAGGATTCTTTAACGATAGGGTATACAATTCCTCCAAGGAAAGGGAAATTCAGTTTCAAACGAAGATGAGGAAGAGACTTAGAACAGGTAGAAGAGATGTTTCAACAAGAAGGCATTCAGAGTTTCAAGAATCAAGGAGAATTTAGTTTCCAAGAATAGATAGGAATACTGATTAGAATAAAGAGAAGGGATTTCCTAATGGATGGGTAATTGGGGTTTCAAGGAACTAAGAGAAATTCGGCTTTAGGAAAGTCAAGGAGTCTCTCAACTCTAAACGATTTCTTCGGGTTGATGATTCGGTTACGACACTCTGACTGATTAATAGATCTTGCCTTGCTTCCCACGCAACATGGACCTGAGATCCGAATAAGCTCCGCTACGGTTCGCATACCCTTATCTCTCCAAAAGAGGCTGAAGGTGATGAATCGTTGATGGCTGACTGGTGCAGAACGAAAGAATTCTGAGGAAGCTTAATGAGAGGATAGGTTCGATTAGAAAGGTATCGCCCGGTTTTTGAGAGGAGGTTCGCTTATGGGTAATAGTGATCTTTAGAAACCGAGGTTACTTCCTTAAGCTCTTGCACAAGGGGATTACTTTCGAAGGTACACCGAGTAGGTTACACGAGGTCCATTTCACGGAGTCATACCCCACTTGCTTATGGCATTTCTTCTTATCTTCGGGGATCTTAAGCGTCCAAGTTTTTCCTTTCCACTTGACTTAGTCTTCTTTGTTTTGAAGGTTGCAACTTCTAACTTGGTCCTTCATGGCTGCTTCAGGGGTAGGTACGACTACCTTAGGGTCTGTGAATCACGACCTCGAATTATAATTCTTCATGCAACGTTAACTCCGAGTTTAGCTCGAATTATAATTCTTCATGCAACGTTAACTCCGAGTTTAGCTTGCACGAGATTCTTCATTGCTGATCCGGAAGCTCCCGCTTGGCGCACGAGATTCTTCATTGCTGATCCGGAAGCTCCCGCTTGGCGTGCTTTAATCTTCATTGCTGATCCGGAAGCTCCCGCTTGGCGTGCTTTAACTCTTTCTTGAGATCCGGAAGCTCCCGCTTGGCGTGCTTTAACTCTTTCTTGACGCGTTAGCACCCGCTATTGGCGTGCTTTAACTCTTTCTTGACGCGTTAGCACCCGCTATTATCGTTCCCTCAAGACCGAGGGTCTTCGAGTCTTCAGTCTTCGAGCTCCTATTATTTTCTTCGTCTTCTTATCGCACTTCAGCTGCACGAACTTGTTCTTCAAGTCTTGAGGTTGACGAAGATCTTGCAGGCGAGGCTGCATACGCGAAGACGTCAGTTCCTGAAGAACGTAGACCGTTGTCGTTGATTCCAAGTCGCGAGTAGACTAGTCTTCTTTGACGAGCCGCCCATCTTCTGGTTGCTGAGACGCACACGGTGCTATCCATCGTCTCGTACCAACTAACTACTCACTCCTAATCTAAAGCAGGCTCCTAAGCAATACTAAAACGAAGCAACGTAACTAAAAGCGATTAAGGCTTACCCGGAAGACGAGCCGCAAGTTGCAAAACAACGAGGTTAACAAAGCACATATAACATAAACAGATAAGGCGTGTCCTCACCGCGATTCCTAGAATTCACACATCCTAGGATTCTCAAGACCTCTTAATTCCTACTTAATCAAGTCCTAGAGTCTCAAAAGTTCAACCCTAGGATCTCTACTTAGACCTCAACACAGGCTCTGATACCAACTGTGACACCCCCAACCTCACACCGGCTGAGATAGCTAAAGCTTAACACAACAGCTGCCAATCTCAACCATCAAACGAAAACATAGCGGAAGCGATTTAAAACCTAAGGGGCGTCATGCCACATCTAGGTATAACACAGCCTAGATGCACAGGCTAATCATAAAACGGACTAAGCTGTCATAGATATAAACCAAGATAAAATTCTCAAAACATAATCCACAATCATCGAAAGTACTCAAACCACTAATCCAGAGTATACTAATAATATCTCAAGGCACACAGGCCAAAACCAAAGTCTAAACAAGGTAAACTAAGGCTAAACATCCTCATAAGGAAAGCTCTAGCACGCTCTCGCATAACTACTCCATACCTGGAAAACACACAAAGAACCATTAGCAAAAGAATGCTAAGCAACCACCATTCACACCCGCAAGGAGATATAGATATACATAAGCTTGTAAATAGGTTTACACACCCATATAGAATATAAACACCAACGAACTGTTCAGTAGTTGAAAACGATACTCAACAATAATAAGCTGAACGAATCACAAACCAAGACTCAGTCAAACAAAGCCAATAGCCAACAACAAAGCATAATGCAATAACGAACCATAACCGAGATCCATAAGGTATCGACCGAATTAGCATAAAGAGCTCATAAAACGGACCAAGAAGGAACCCCAACTCCAACCTCCAAACCAAGTCAACCCAACCACCAAACCAAGTCAAACCACATAGTCAGAAGTCAGGAGTCAAGAGTCAATCCCGGAAAAACCGGTACACAGGGGTGACCAACCCAAAGTCAGTGGTCAAGAGCCAAACCCGGAAAATCGGTACACAGGGGTGATGAGCCCAATCACAGGGACCGAAGTCCAATCACAGGGACCGAAGTCCAATCACAGGGACCGACAGTCCAATCACAGGGACCGAAGTCCAATCACAGGGGTAATCAACCCAATCACAGGGACCGAAGTCCAAAGTCAGAAGTCAATAGTAGCACAGTCAAACCATAGTCAATAGTAGCACAATAGTCAACTCCAACCAACAACCACTAACAACAACAACCGAACCACCATCACAACCTCATACTCCAACATCACTCAAAGCAACCAAAACAAAGTGTTCATCTCAAATATGAACACAAACCAACTCCCAGATAATGAATCAAAGGATCAATAGATCAAGAATACCAAAAATGGAAACCAAAGACATGAATCAATACTCCAAACTATGGTATCAAATACCCAATAAATGACATGAATAAATACTCCAAAGACATGGTAAAATACCCAACAAAACAATCCAACAATAATCAGAACAAAGGAGAACAACAGACAACAACAACAGCGAAACTGCTCACTGGAAATCAATTCCCAGTGGCCTAACGGAACACCGCAACGGAGCACACCTCTCCGCCGACCTCCTCCGCAAAGAGGAGACGGTCTCCCTCAACGGGCCTCTCCCCTCCGCCCGACACCACCGTCGCCACCTTGCGGATCGCCCTCGCGGGTTACATTGTGCCGTCCGGGTCTTCCGCAAGGCCAACCCAATTTCCAGATTCCAGAACCGAGAACAGACATGAACAAATCCAACTTCCAGAATACAAAATCAGACCAAATACACTCACATTTCATCCAATTTAGAGTCCAAAAATAAGGAAATCCATAACATCATTGATCATACAACACAAGGCAAAAGATCAAGATGAAAACCAACAAAATACATCCAAGAAATAGGCTAACAACAAGAATTTCAGGATTTCCAACACCAAGAACATCATATATAGAATAGGTGAACAAAATAGATTTTGATGGACATAGTGGTTACCTCAAAGAGCTTTCTCCAATCTAAACAAGCCTCAAGCTAGCTCACAAAGCCCCACCACCTTGTTGATCATCTTTTACCCAACGAACCCCAAAAGAACATTATAAGAATATGCAAAAAGACTAGCAAAACCATAAAATGCAAGGTAGATTCTAGGCTAGATGCACTTACCCAATCCTAAACAAGCTTAAAGTAGCAATCTTGACTTGAAAACTTGTAGGAGAAATGAAGATCAATTTTAGGGAAATATGGAGTGGAAATGGCGCATGAATGAGTGTAGGAGGAAGAAAGGAGTGAAAGTCTTTAGGGTATTTTGATCTTCAAAATATATACTAAGAATACATACAATATTTAGGGTGTAAGACATTAAATGATGTGGGCTTAAGTAACTTATAGAATAGTGGGTGTAGGAAATTAAATATAATCAAGACTAGTAAGTTGGGCTTATTAAATTCACCCCTTACAAATTAAATACAAGAATTAGCCCATAAGAATGTCTTAGGATCAATATATATACATATATAATGTATGATCAAGAATGTGGGCTTGTAGGAATATTTAATAACAAACATTGTAAGGGTCCAAATTGAATAAAATCCCTTACAAGAATAAATTCAATTAATTGGGCTCTTGATTAGAATAATTAAATTAGGCTCAAGAAATATATACATATATATATATATCAAATTGAAGGAATTAGCCCAATTGGAATTAAATTAAATTGCCCAAGGAATTAATTATCGAACGAAAGGCTTGAACGAATTTACGGGGTGTTACAAGTATGAAAGGCAAGCTTATGAGATGTTTTTCTCAATGCCAAATTCTGCATAAACCTAATTAAGTAAGTGCACACACTGGATTGGTCACTAACTAATAATCTTGGTGCTTGAATGTTGGCTTGGGAATGGATCTTGTTGGCTTTGTGGTATGACCGATGGTACAAGAGAGATTATGAGAACTTATACCTGACTTGGGATTTGATATTCTGTCTTGCTTGAGGACAAGCAAGATCTTAAGTGTGGGGGAGTTTGACACACTCTCATTTGTACCTATTTTACTTGTGTTTTTATTTAGATTTTATAGTTAATTGTGTGATAAAATGTTGTGTCTAATGCTTATTTCCTTGTTTTCATATTTAAAATGGTATAATGATTGGTTTGGATGTTTTTGATGTGTTTAGAAGTACATTAGAACCATTTGGGTGCAAAAAGCAATTCAAAGGAACAAAAAATGTTGGAGAGCCAAAAATCAGCCCAGAGTACTATTAATCGAGGAAATTCGCCGCGGCGAAAGTCCCAAATTTTGGGCAGAATGTTTTCTGGGCTAGATTCTTGACGCGTCAAGAAACCTGCCCGAGCAAAATTTCCAACGTTGCAATTTTCCAGATTTTCCCCTGCTTTGGATCCCACTATTTAAGGCTTCATTTATTCTTCAAACCCTAAGCTTGGCTGCGGATTTTGGACAAAGGAGAGCAAGGAAATGAAGCTCTCATCTTCTCAAGAGATCAACAAGGAAAAATCATTTGGAGAAGATAGTATCAATATCGACCAGCCATCAAAGCCTAGGTCTTAGCAGACTTCATAGTCGAATGCACAGCTCAGGATTCAAAGGACGACTTTGTAGCTGTTCCTGACTTCGAGAATGGTGGGAAATGCATGCTGATGGTGTCTTGAGCCAAAAGCACCATGGAGGGGGAGTAATGTTGACTACCCCAGAAGGGTTCCGATTGTACTACGCCTTAGAATACCAGTTTAAAACCTCTAAGGTGCGGGTCCTTAAAAGATGAAATTCAGGTGGTCCGCCAGCCTTTGAATGGCGCGAAACCAAATCAAGGTCGAGAACCGACATAGTTGAAGAAAGGGATGAAAAAATGAAGTAAAGGGGAAAAGGTCGGGAAACCGACATAGTTGAAGGAGAGGAAAAAAATGAAGTAAAGGGGAAAAATTCGGGAAACCGACATTGTTGAAGAAGAGGAGAAAAAATGAAGTAAAGCAGAAAAGGTCGGGAAACCGACATAGTTGAAGAAAGGGAGGGAAGAAGGTCGGGAAACCGACATAGTTGAAGAAAAAGAGGAAAAATGAAGTAAAGGGAAAAAGGTCGGGAAACCGACATAGAGAAAAATGAAGAAAAAAGAGCAAGAGCTTTTGAGAGTAAAAGCTAGGACTTAGTAAAATTCTGAAAGTAGAAAGTTCGCGCGTCAAAAACTGTAAAAAATCAAGTTAAAGTAGCTCAGGTGAAAATTAGCTCGGCATGTCAATCGTAACACTTAGCGAAAAATTCAAAGAAAAGGAAACACGCAGAAAAGCGAAGTAAGAAAGGAAAGGGAGTTGTTCATTCGTCATTCAAAAAGCTCTATTTCTATTACAAGACAACTAAATAAATGGGGAGGGTCGATTATAGCCTTCAAGCCTCGGACTGACGAACTCCGCTCGCACCCGCCTCCGATGGTACAGTAGGCAAGTTGCGCTCAGAGTTCCTAGAGCGTTGACGATTCAGTTGAAGGGCATCAGATGGGTCTTCCTCTTCGACGGTGGCAACTGCGTTAATTCGATCGACCTCGGTCAGAGTTGTAATAGAAGTTCGGTTCATCCTAGCAACGGAATCCACATTGGCAGCTGACTCTAGGTATGCATTGTCCATCAGAATCTTGTCACCAAGTGTATCCACCGAAGCATTTAGAGCAACGTCCTCGGCCCCCTAGTTATCATCGGGGGTAACTGGGTTTAGAAGGCCCCAACTGGTAAGTGAGAAGGTTGCATATTGAGCCTTAAGGAGCCCGAAGATTTCCTTCTGAGCATCCTGGTATCCCATGTCATAGTCCGCCTCGCCAAAGTCGAGCAGGTGTTGCCTTCCGACCTCACCCTCTAGCCATTGATCTACAATCGTTCGAGCATGCATGTTGGCATGAGCCATGGCCTCATCATGGAAGTCCTCCGACTCCTTAAATGCTTTCAGTACATCTTCCTGAGCCGAATTCAACACCTCAGTCGCATGTGCCGTAGCCAGATTGGCGCCCAATGTAGTCAGGTCAGCCTTGAGGGCTTTCACTTCCTTAGAGTGAGCCGCCTTAGCGGCCTTCAAAAGCTCGGAGTGCTTGGCCAGACCCTTAATGGTGTTGTTAAGCCCGACTTAGAAAAGCTACGCCTGGAAAATACCATAAAGAGTGAGTAAAACTAAGAGATGGAGAAAGGGTACTACGAGCAATGGTTACCTGGAAACTGTGATACGCGACCGACTGTAGTAGATAGGATGGACTGGCGCCTTCTATGATTTGGAGGTCGGCGACGAGGATCATCTGCTCCAAACGGAGAAAAATGAAGGTCTTGGTTGCGGCAGCAACGTCCTCGAGAGCGACATCTAACAGACGTCTCACCTTTTTAGCAGTGGTCGGAGTAGAGGGTCAGAGTTTCGCTTACGCAGGCGCGGCTGGTGAGCAGCAGCCAAAGCAACGGTGGTGGGGCTAACACCAATGACCACGCTAATGGAAGGAAGGCGTGCGACAAGGGTCGGCTCAAGGGTCGCATCAGCAACCTTGCCCTTCCCCTTCTCAGCAGCGGACAGCGGTAGCCTTACACTTGTGACAGGCTTGGAGGGCGGCATGACAGGATTCCATGTGGGCGATCCAAGCTTCGGAAGCTGAGGAGGAGATATCAAACATACCTTCTAACTCTTCGTCGGAGTCGTCCGAAAAGTCGTCCCTGTCTTCGAGCCGAGCGAGGGTCTTCCAGCAGATAAGCTCGCCGCACTCTTCGTAAGCTGAAAGAGAAACTCAAGTGTTAGGACATTTCTATGGAGATAAAGAAAAAAGAGATAAGCGAGTACAGAGGGAAGCTAGAAGAGGCAACCTTCTCGGGCTGCGCCTTCTAGAAGTAAGTTAGCCCGACCTAAAGCCTTTAGGTCGGTCCATGTGTCGATCGGGACGAGCTGGCCCTTCATCGCCACTATAGCGGGTTCTAGGGATGAGCCTGCTACTAAATCGTGCTTCCCATCCAAGCGATAAAAACTCGGATGCCAACGGAGAGGAAAGGGAAAGGCATCTTGAGGGTCGGAGGGTTTGACGAAAAAGAAGTCCTTTTTCCATTGCTTGAGGGAGTCCTTCAAGCCCTCAAAAAAACTCGGCAATCCCGCCGTTGAGATATTCGCACAAAGGCAGAAGGGGGTTTGCCCACCTGGGAAATATGGAAAAATTTGGTTGAAGAGAGGCATGGTTGGCTGAACGCCGACTCGATGAGTCGAGGTGAGGAAACAAGATAGAAGACGGTGAGAATTGGGGACGAGCTATCTAGGTAATATGCGGAAGTAGATGATGAAGGTTAATAGGAAGGGATGGAGTGGAATGCAAAACCCGTAAAGGACTGACTTATAGTGGAGGCCGATATAGCCGGAGGGAGGATCATGAATGTCATGATCACCCGCCGCCATGACCACAGCCTCGGGGCCCAGTAAAGTTTGGGCGTGTTCAAGTTTCACTACGGAGAGAGTGGAATTATAATGGGTTGGTAGGTTGAGGGCCTCATTCTGGCCTGGAGGCTGTTCAAGGTGGGCCCCGGTGATACCCTGGACGCGGCCATGGCCGGGTAAAAGGGAATTTCCTCTGACACATTGGTTGGAGGATCGTCCGACACGTCTCCAGAAGTTGTCGGCCGGGAAGTAAAGGCAGCGAGGTCTTTTAAAAACCTAGCGTGCAAAGAAGAAGAAGACGAAGACATGGAAAAAGGCAGAGAAGGCAAGAAGGCAAGAAAGGGAGAAAGGGCTTACCGGAAGGGGTTTGCGGAACTAACACCGAAAAGAGAGATGCAATATGGGGCAGGCGACTGCAAAGTGATCGGAGTAGAAGGAACTGGACAGCAGAAGAAGAAAGCGAAAGAGGACAAAGGCGAGTGGGGAAGTCTTTTATAGAGTCGGAGGAAGAAGGAGATGAAAACGCGTGGACTAAATTGGACAGACGGGCGAATGATGCGATGGGTGATGGAACGGTTAGCCGACGTCAGTGTGGGAAGGCATTTAATGCATGGACGGCGGTTCATAAAAGGTAATGATGAGAGCGGGAATCACGAAGAAGATTGAAGATCGAAAAATGCAGAAAATGGAGGGTTTTGCGTAGTCGTGACAGGTGGGCGCGGGCCTACCCACAGAGGCAAGCTGAATAGAGATGAAGCGTCGGGCTTCAGAGGCCGAGCTATAAGTATCCCTTGAAAAGGGAAGATCGGGAAGAACCTGGCCTAGTCCTCAGACTAACGGTCTAAGGGACTGGGGAATATTTCACGTGATGAGTCGGACCTGATGCGACTAAAGGTTGGACCATATTAAAATTGAATTGGGTCGATCTCTCAGACTAAGAGTTTGAGGGACTGGAAACATGGATTGGAAAGCGAATTAAGGTGCCAAGCTAGAAGGTTGGGAAAGGTCCTAGGAAAGGTCGGACTTGACCCCATCAGACCCGTCCGAAGTTTAAAAACATCGAAAGATCTCCAAAGACCCTTAGGGGCCGGTAGGGGTGTAAACAAATCAAATAATTTTGACTCGATTCGTGATTCAAATTCGAATAGTTATATTCGAATTCGAATATTTTGAATACGAATCCAAATTCAAATACACATTTTGATTCGAATGTTATTCAAATCCAAATACAAATCAGGATAGATTCGATTCGAATAGTATTCGAATATTCAAATATATATATATATATATATATATATATATATATATATATATATATATAAAGAAACTAAACTAGTAAAGGCATAAACCCTAAGCTAAAATAAAAGTGAGAGCAGCCGCTTCAGTGCTTCACTCTTCAATCTTCCCCGTTCGGTAGCCGCAGTTCCCAACTTCGCCTCTTCTACCAACTGCTTCACCCTCTTTTTGTCCTCCCCTTTTCATGGCAGACTATCGTCGTGGCAAGGAAGCACGGCAACAAGGAGAGCAACTCAGCAAGGCAGGGCAACAACTCCTCACGCCCACTGTCGTTTAACGAAGGCAACAATCTTCACGACTGCGGCAATTTTTGTTATATTTTATCTTAATTTATTGAAAAATTTAGAAAAAAAATTAAGGTAGTCATTTCGAATTCGAATATTCGAGTCGAATCGAATATATTCGAATAAATTGGTCGAATCGAATACGAATCGGAATTAGGATTCGAACACTAAACGAATTCGAATTCGAATACTCATCAAAATAATCGAATTCGAATCGAATACTAAAGTATTTGACTCGATTCGATTCTTTTACACCCCTAGGGGTCGGAGGAGTGATTCTAAGGACATATCAACCTGCTTAGTAAATGCGTGCAAAAGATAGCAAAAAGATGATGTTGTTCCATTCATCTAAGGCCCGAAGGCCGGATAATTACATTCAAAACAACATAAAGGGAGCCAATAGTGCACCTCTTCAGCAAAAAACAACAAAAGAAGGGTTATTCTAGGTTAAGCCCTAAACCTACTTGGCCAAAGGAACGACCTCGGAAGAGACAGTTGGAGTTGCCGGCGTAGGAACGGAAGTACAGTCGCAGAACACCTCCCAAAAGGTCACGATATCCGGCGGAGCACCATCAGAAGCGCCACGGTCCAGCATAGCATCGATCTCGTCCAGAAACTCTACGTAGTTAGGATCTAGAATCAGTTCCTCCGGGAAGACGGGGTCGTGGGACGGCGGCCCAAGAGGTGTTGCGACCCAATCGCCTCCTTTTGGCTCAGGCAAAATGTCAATGGGCAATGAAGGGTCATCGCCAGGAAGGAGCCCGCCAGACCTCAGACGCTCTTTCCGAGCGGACATTTGAGTTTTGGCCGTGCGCTCGGGCAGCCAGAGAGAAAAACGACGAGGAGCCGGAGCGGAAACTTTACGTTTGGAACTCATAGGCCTTGGGAGTTAATCTAAGAAGGAAAGGTGGAGGAGCAAATGGAGGAACCGGCGCTATTTATAAGAAAAGATTTTGCCTTGGAAAGGGCAACTAGGAGTCGCACTCGAGTAGTTGCAATTAATCCGATGGTGATAGTGTCAGAATATCGTTGATCGACGAAGATCAGGATAAAAAAGCATTAAATGCGAAGGATTTGATTGATGGGACCGTAAGGAGATAAGGTCAAGATTAAAGTCCGGACAAGTACGAGCGACGGCCTTTGCACAAGAAACCCGGTCACAGCTACTTTTTCGAGTCGTGATTTGCGTAACTCGGGAAAGTGAGGAACTGGGGGAGTAAAAAACTTTCTTAGAGTAAAAGCGAGCTCGAGATGATGCAAAGGTACAAGAGATGTGTCGATGGTGGAGGACGAGCAAGCAGTACTTTCCCAAGTCGTACTTCGTGTAACTCGAGAAAGTAAGGGATCGGGGAGTGAAAACTTTCCTAAACGAAGAGGAGCAACGCATTTCCCCGAGCCATGCTTTGCGTAGCTCGGGAAAATGAGGTACTAGATGATGGGGGATAGACTAAGGCTCAGCGTTAGAAGCTCGGCGTGGACGAAAGAAGCGACCAATGAAGAGGAAAAGATGGTCGAAGGAAGATAGGATGACATGGTGAAGGTCGATAGGTGATAAGTCGGTCGGTCGGAGGACATTCGATGGACTGCTTTGTGGAACACGTTCCAGGAAGAGTTTGATAATGGAAAGAATATGCTTGGTGGTTCCTTAGGTGACAAGGCAGCTAAAGATCTTAGACTGAGAGTGATTGAACATAATTATCGAAACGATTAACTACCATGGAAGAAAGGTCGGACTAGAGAAGCAAGAATAAGACAAGTCAGACCGGACCGACCTAGAAGGGCCGAGGTAAGAAAGGCGGTGCAAAAAGGGCGGGGCAAGACAGGCGGTTATGGAAGTTTCCTAAAGAGTTGGGAGTGGAAGGTCGAGATAGATTAGGAAAGTACCTAAAATGTAATAAGGAAAGAGTTCCTAAAGTAGCTTAGAAGTTTGCTAAGGGAGAAATTCCTCATAGCTTGTATAAATAGGGGTTCTAGGTCTCAAAAGAGACACAAGCAATCTAGCACACTTATCAGCAACTAATTGTATTCAAAAGAAATTCGTAATAAAAAAGAGGGCCGAAAGGTTACTTTATTTTTTTTATAGTGTTAGTCGATTTTCCGATGGTGTTGGTCTGCCGTTCGACCATTCTGTGGGAGATAAAACTAACAATATATATATTAATAGGTTGTTTGTCTAGGGTGAGGTAGATGTGGTATGGAAGGGTGTTAAAACGAAGAGTCAAGACTCCCCGAGTGTCGTGTCTCTCAAGGATGGCGAATGGGAACGAATATGTGTGTTGGCATTTAGGAAGTTGAAAGGGAAGAGTTACGGGAATGGCTAAGGGTAGGATTCATTTGTAAGAGGGTGGAAGGTTGATAGTGGTTGTGTGAAAGGAATGGAAAGGCGGAGATTGGGGCTTTAGGCTTCCCTACGTGATCTATCGTTGTATGGTCTTGCGAGCAAATGACGTGGAATAGACTAGGGAGTTCATGGCACTTTACCAAGTGGCGTCACACTTTGGACTCCCACATCCTCATTCGGTTGGGGCATTTCATCGAACACATTGTCTACCACTCCTCTCGTACCTCGTTCTTTCGAACTAAGGGCGGAGATGTAGGTGAGTTGGACTCGTGAGTGGCTGCTATCGCGCACACACTCACTTTCTCTGGGTTTGCTACCTAATGTGGCCACACTAGGCACAAAGCTTAAAGAACATCATCCACACAAGTTCATCATCCAACGATCAAAGAGCTCACATTTCAACTAGCAATTTTATATCAAATAACCACATAGTTTAGATTTGGGGCCACCAATCCCCTTTCTAATCTACTCTAACATGCTAAAGAAACAAGAAGAAGAATGAAAATCTCAAAGAAAACAAATATTAGATTAAGATTTTAGAGAGAAGAGTTACCACCCATAAGAATGGATTCTTTTACACTTTGTTCTTGAAATTCTAATCTTCATTCTTGCCCTTGAATCTAATCTAATCTAGAAGAGAAGGAATTTTCCCCCAAGAGGGGAGAAAACCCTCAACAATTTCAGATCTAAAAAGGTTTAGGTCAAAAGGGGTTTATATAGGTGACAAAAAGAGACAAATTTTCCAAAATGGCCCTTTGGCCCAACCACGCATGCCACCACGCGTGGTGGTGGGCGTGGATGGCTACTGGAAAGATTCCACGCCCCTCCACACGCGTGTTGGGCTGCGTAGGAAGATACTGCTTTGCGGCTTCGTTTGTCTTTTGCTCTGTTCAGCCTCAAATCTCTTTCCGACCTGTAAAATACTTCAAAACTTTTCCTAGAATCGATGTTAGAAGATTTTAATCACATCTGAGCTAAAAATGCACGATATTGTTATGATCGGATGGCAAAAACGTTACATTTCTATTCCATTTTAGACCCTTTTTATGTACTATTCTTGGTGCTTATCATATATATATATATGTGTGTGTGTGTGTGTGTGTGTATTTACAAGAGCTATATATGGGGTTGGGTTGGGGGCAGCTACCCCCACTGTGGGTCTACTCATAGCCTTGATGAAATAAATTGACATGCTTATTGTTGATTTTACGACTTTTAGGCAATCAACGGTTGGCCAACACAACTGTTAAAATAATGAGTATATGATAAAAATATTGAGAAAATATGGAGAGAATAAATATGTTGTATTAATGCGAATGGCTTATAAGTAGTAAAGATTGCTTGTCGTCTCCCCATGTATGGGGGGTCTATTTATACATATTTTGAGCTTAGATTCCTACAATGAATAAGAATCCTAGACGGTCTCATATTAGGAGTCATTGTTACATTGGGAAGTAATAAGCCTTAATCTTACTACATTAGGAATAATAAGTTTAATCCTTATTACATTGTGAATAATGAGCCTAATCCTATTAAACTATGAATAGGCCCAAGTTGCTCATTCGTTTTTGGACGGGTCCATGTGGCACAGTCCCTTTTGGTAGATTGGTCCGTCCGGTCAACCTAGTATACCATCTATCATTTATGTACCTAATTGCAACTTTAAAAAGTTTAAAGGCCTAATTGATTTTTCATCTAAACTTCAAGGGCCTATTTGACTCCTTTCCATCATCATCATCATAACAACAACAACAACAACAATAATAATAATCTTATGTATAACAAAGCCAGATCTTTTGGAAAACAAATAGGACTCCTTTTCCTTTGGAGACATTTCGTGTGCAATAACTGACTTTATGAAATTTTACTATTCGTTTAGAGAATGCTCGAACAGTTGATCCATAAAGATACTTGACTTCTCGTAAGTAACTTTGATCCATAAGGTTACTTTGAACAGTTGATTAGTAAAATTCATTCTCTAAATAAGTCAACTTTTCATATTTACAATGAAAATTTTTCTAAGTCTAGAAAATAAAATAATTGGAGACCTAATTGTTGTAACTTGTTTGGTATTATCAAAATCTATCTAACACTTGTTCCTAATAAAATTTACAAAGATTCACCAAATATGTTTTAATATAACAATAAGAACAATGCTAGATGCCCTTACAAAAGTCACTCATTTTTTTTTATCACTACATAATGTAACAATTTTTAATAAATTGTGATTTCAAATAAAAAATAATAATCACACAAAAATAACCACATTAATGAATAGCAAAAAAAAATGTGTGAATTTTGTAGGGATGAGATATATTCCCCTAAAAATAATAATAACATTATTTTTTAAGTGATAATACATTCACTTTATGATTTTAATCATAATATTTAGTTTCTTACATGAGAATATATAATTGTTTATGTTCTTTTTGTATTTGATTAATAAACATATTTCTTTTCTTTACGTGGTATAGGTTTGGTTAATTAATAGTAGCGAATAGCTATAAAAGAAAAATTTATTGTCATATCATAATATGAATAGAATATAAAATAAGGAAAAAAATAATATTGACAGTTAAAAAGGACTCATCTACTCTTAATCAAATGTTAATGGATTGATCATTGGCCTTGAATATGGTGTAGCCATTTAGAAGTACCTAACGAGTAAATAATGGTATAACGAGTAAATAATCATCCATAAATTATATTAAATCCCCCATCTTATCCCATGATATTAAAGAAGATTAGTACTTTATAGTATGGGAATATGAATAACATGCGTCTTATTCTCAAGTGGATAAGATTGAGTACAAGGTTGCAGTAGTTGTTGGCATTTATATTGATAGTATATATACTCTAGTACCGGTCGGAGTCCGTATGATCGGGAGGTCGGCAACTCGGCCCGACTGGTTTGCGGTCAGGCCGTCACGGACCATACGGTGCCTTTGCTCGGCTGGCAAGGGTCATGTCAAGGCTCGCCACGTGCTCCATCCCGCTTGGGCCAGGAGTGAGGCGGACGCATGCACGCCACGTTCCCGTCATGCCGGAGTCCCAGCAATCGTGCATTTCCCCTCTTATAAATACGGCATTTATGAAGAGAGAGAAGATCTTTCGGCTGATTCTAAACTAAGCCTTGAAGTGTGCTCGGACAGTAGGAAATCCCACTGCCGACCCGCCGAGCCCTTTTTATTTGTATTCCAAACCGGCCTTGGATCTTTTGAGTAATAATAGATCGTATTTCCCGTTTTAGCTTCGTGTTACCGTATTTAACATTATCATATATATTTTACTAGTTTTTCTTATGCGCGATGTGCAAAAAATAAGTGCCCAATATTAATATTTTATATTAAAATTTTAAATTTATTTAATTTTTAATATAGTAAATAATAATAATAATAATAATATAAAATATTTTTATAAATTGGATATTTATATTTTAAAAAATAACTAACATATAATTCTAACATTTAATGTGTATATATTGTTATTATTATGGAAAATTGTAATTTATGCCCCTCCATAATATGTCAATTATCAATGTCACCCTTGAATAATTAGTGGTGTAAATATTGCCACTCAATTTTTAAAAATGGTACATATATTGCCCCTCCCGTGGTGTTAATATTGCCCCTCATTCGTTACGGGAGGGGCAATATATGTACCGTTTTTGAAAATTGAGGGGCAACATTTACACACCACTAATAATTCAAGGGTGACATTGATAATTGACATATTATGGAGGGGCAAAAATTACAATTTCGTATTATTATTATTATTATTGAAGAAGATAAGAAAATATATGGTGGATGCATGTGCATAGTAACAATAGTGGAAAAGATAACGGTAGGGGTATATTTATCCAAAATATTATGTAGTACAACTTTTATAGCATAATGTACAAAAAACTTAACGGAAAAAAGGGACATAAATGAGGGGTATAACCTTCATTCACATTTATTATGTTTTTAGATTATTTATTGGAATAATATAATCTCAAGTTGAAATGGCAAATTTGTGAGGTGAAAAAGAAAAGTAGAGGCTGAGAAGAATACTAAAAGGGAGTGGGACAAGAAGGTCAAACAACTTGAAGAAGAAGCGGGCGATTATGATTGGTGATGGAGAAGAAAAGCGGCGCGTGGTGTTGATAGTCGCCGGAATACTGTGAAGATGGGGAGGAGAAGCGCGTTGACGACACGGACGCTAAGCGACAAAACTACAATCATGGGAAACATTATCCAGAATAGCAGCAGCCCAGGAAGGGCATCCAATTCAACTTCTTACGTGTCACGTCCACTGCCAGGATCTGAACACGTGGCGCCACGCCGTCCCATCGCAGCCGTTTCTCCATTGAACCGAAAGCCTCCACTACCGGACGAACATGAACCTTCACGAATGTGGGCCCCGCTGCTTTTATCCATTAAAACACGTCATGTGTCTCACGTGACACTAGCCTACCTTTGCCCCCCACATTGACCCTTTTGCCCCTACTCCCCCTTCAAATCTATTCGCGTTTGCGCCAATTTTAAGTAAACTTACTATTGGATGCCCTTTTAAGTTTTTTTAGACTTCCCATTCTTAACCATTCAAATTACCAATACTACTCTGCAATGTGATAATACATCTATTACCGTTTCAAATAGGTAATCACATGATCGAATCCTAATAGTGGAGACAACATTGATTTTTTTGGTTGAAAGAAATTGAGAAAGTATATAACAGATGTTACATATCAAACTATATTGATTCAAGTAATAATGTTTGAATCACATAAATATAAAATAAAAAATTCAAACTTATATGTATTATATGTATGCAACAACACTTATATGAAAGTTCCTTTCAAATGAATTCAGTTATAATGTATTAGTTTCATCAATGTAGGATGCGAAAATATCATATCTATTTTGTTTGTATGCATATATTTAGGTGTGGGAAGTAATTTCTTTTTTTTTTTAAATTTTAAATAAAGTCTTTTTAAATTTTACCACACAATAATGAAATAATTTACACTTATTAAATTCCCATAATAATTCACTTCTACTGGTTTAAAAAGAAAATTTATTTATTAATTAAATATAAAGAAAATCAATTAAGTAGTTTTGAAGAAATAAATGTATGCAAAACATGTTAAAAAGTGAGTTGAAAAGTAAAGTCCGTATTCCAAATTTCAATTAAATTTGATACTTGATTATGATTTTAATAATACTCCGTAATTATTATGATGGAATAGTACAAATTTGACTTGAAACAATTTAAATAAGAATATAATATAGCTTAACTATGAAATTTATTAAAATTTTCATAAATGAATTGGAATGCTTCTACTTAAATGTTGAATTTTCAACCCCAAAAACTTCTACATTTTGACTTGACAGAACATTTGATGAGGATGTAAATCACGGCATATCGATGTGTATAAAGAATCTGTTCATTTTGAACATAATCTCCATATTATTATTATAAAGATTTATATTTTAATCTTCTCTATAAAGTATTATATATTAAATCTGAGCTAAACTCATGAGCTAATAAATTGGAATGCTAGCTGAGGTAAAGGATGTGTTTGGCGAAGTAAACCCAATAGGAATTTGGAGAAAACGTGTTTCTTGTGTGGGGGATTAGACTGAAAGTTTTACGGAATGTCGACTCACGTGCGAGGGGTAGGCAAAGTAATTTAGAGTGGCACGTGCGAGATGGATTCATTTCTGGGTCATATAAAACTGCTCGGAGGCCGAGGTTGTCCGGTAGCAGAAGTGGTGAAATCGAACATTGCTTTCTCTTCTCTCTCTCTCTCTCTCTCTCTCTCTCTCTCTCCACCGTATCTCTTGCTGCAAATCCCGAGTCGACTCAGCGAGCTCCGGCACTTATTTTTGGTCTGAATCTGTTTTTGTATATTTTTGATGGTTTTCTTGATGGAAAGTGGTGAGATGGCGCCGGAAGTGGACTGGCAGAGAGGTAAAGCGGCGCCGGTGAAGCTGGAAGTGGAAGCCGATGATCCTTTGGAGGAAGAACACGGCCCACTCAACAAACGATCCAAGCTCTCTTCTCCTCTTCAGGTATCTCTTATCCTCTCTACGCTCTAATATGCTGGATTTTATGTCCTGTGTATAAGCTGTTAAGGGATTTCTTGCCCTTTTTTTGTGAGAAGGCGATGCATCGATATTCAATAGATCTTAGGTAGAGGATTTATGATAAGCAAAAATGAGTAATTATAGTTTGGGGATTTATAGTAAGTCCTGGTTATTGAATAAAAGGATTAAAGTTCACATTTTTATGAATAGTTCTATTGGTTTACTGATTCCTATAGTTTATTTTAAATAATTGTGCATTGACTGATGATGATTTTATAGACGACTAGCTTTGAAAGTTTGAATTAGTATACTTTCTGGCTTGCCCTTTTAAGTTTTTATTTTTTTTATTTTTTTTATTTTTATATTCATTTCTTGTTGTTGATGTATAATTGGCTAGTTTGTTTCTGTTTTGCAGCATCAGGTGGGAATTGGAGTGAGTGATTTCAGGGAACCTCAGGTGGTGCAGTATAACCCGCTAGAGGAGCCAAGTCCATTGGGATTGAGTTTAAGGAAGAGCCCATCACTTTTGGATTTGATCCAAATGAGGCTTTCTCAAGGGAAGATGTCAAAGGATGGAGGAAATCCTGGTAAAAAGGAACAGAAGCCCAATTCCAGCGCAACAGAGAAGCTAAAGGCGTCTAATTTCCCTGCAACGATTCTCAAAATTGGTAGCTGGGAGGTATTTGCAGTTTTGTTCTCAGATATTTTTAAATAAACGAGGTACATTTGTTGGCGGGGTACTGAGTGGTGGTTGTGTTGTGTGTGCAGTATAAGTCTAGGTATGAAGGGGATTTAGTGGCGAAATGTTACTTTGCAAAGCACAAGCTGGTTTGGGAAGTTCTCGATGGTGGGCTCAAGAATAAGATTGAAATTCAGTGGTCTGACATTATGGGGATAAAGGCAACTTACCCGGATGATGGACCTGGGACGTTGGATGTGGTGGTACGTGGTGTAACTTCAATCTTGTGTTGTTACAAAATAGAAATACAAGTTCCATTATTGATGTTTCTAATATGGTTTTGGTGATTGCTATCCTTTTTTGTTTCAGTTGGCGAGGCAACCACTTTTCTTTAGGGAGACAAATCCCCAACCGAGGAAACACACATTGTGGCAAGCAACTTCAGATTTTACTGGAGGACAGGCTAGCATGAACAGGTAACTAATTGCCTGGATCATTGTGATCATTGTGATTTTGACCAATTTGGCATCTACTACTATATCATGAATGAAAGCGGAATTCAAGTATCTTGTGTGGAATGGATGTTTTTTCTTTGTGTATCCGTCTTGTTGGGCAACAGAATAGATTCTTTAGCCGGTTACCACTCTTTTGATTTAAAGGTTCAATGCAGCACATGGACAGCTGCTTTAATTGATATTAGCATCCTTGGGGGCGTGAATTGGGAATTTGAGAGGCCATTTTTGCATGCTATGAAATTCCAAGTTAACCTAATTTGCTTTTGATTGGAATTTGGAAGGCATCCTTTTTTGACTGCCAAAAAAGAAAAACAAAAGGAAATTAAATGGTGGGTGGTAGGTTGTTGCAGTTGTTTAGAACTCTTGCAGGTTGTAAGCTGCCTACCGGAAATTAGAAGACTTTTAAGAAGAGAGTATCTTTTACTCTTTTTTTTGGTCCTGTTGGTTCTCTTTTTTTCTAAATAGTATTTTCCTTCACCACAGGCGACATTATCTGCAGTGTCCTCAGGGCTTGTTAGGAAAGCATTTTGAAAAGCTTGTTCAATGTGATCCCCGTCTGAACTTTCTAAGTCAACAAGCGGAGATAAAATTAGATTCTCCTTATTTCGAGTCCAAAATATCAATATTTGAAGATCCCGATGAAAGTGATACTGGGACTGATCTGAATGGTGGAGAAAATTCCTCTTTCCTTGATTTGTGTGATGCCAATTCACCTTCGGGGGCTCACTGTTCTTCCTCACGGAGTGAACAAGATCACATTATTCAGCCTTTGGAATCTATTCGGCGTGAAACATCATCACCAAGCTCAGGTACTACATTTATTCACACTTCAAAGTTGTTATTTGGTGTGCTTGCCATGTATGAAATTTCTTCGGAAATGTGAGTTTCTAAATATATGATGTCTTTGGTTGTTAGAATGAAAACTGCTAGAATAGTGCCATTCGGTACTTTCCTTTTCTAGCACTCTAACTTGACATTCTTATTCTTAGTGATGGACACGCGGGTAATTGAAGATATTAAAAGTATTGGAGTAGAAGAATGGAAGGGACTGAGTAACTGGGATCAGATCAGAGTCCCGGGGCTTCATCCTTCTATGTCGATGGGTGATCTTGTTAGTCATCTTGAACAACGCATGTCGGAGCAAAAAACATCCAAAGATTTCAATCTCTCTAGCCAGGAACGACAAAGTTTAGAAATGCTTGAAGAGATAAACCGTTGCTTGTTTAGCGACACTCAGTATATGCCTGCAGCCTCGGATGAAAAGTCTCTCATGTCCCGGGTCAATTCTCTCTGCTGCCTTCTTCAGAAAGACCCTCCTCCGCCCACCGCCCAAAGAAGAGAGAATTATCACGAGACAGCAATGGGGGACAAGGGAGTTGGAGAGTTCAACTTCACTTCTGCATCAATAGTTAGTGAAAGGAATGTAGAGGAAAATCGTTCTCCCACTCCAGATGACGATGAACTACCTGATGATCTCACATGCTCGAAGCAGAAACCATCGATGTCAAGAAAGGACTCAGTTGGGGATCTATTGCTCAACCTTCCTCGAATAACGTCGCTGCCTCAGTTTTTGTTCAATATCGCCGAAGATTCTGATTATCATCAAGCTAGGTAGAGCGGTTTTATTTTCTTCAACTCATCATCATCATCATCAAAGGGATGGTGAGACCTCTCACTGTAAATATAGCCAACTTGTTATAGATGTGTACTAATTTTGTTCAGTTTAGGAATTCAAATTTGGTGTTCATGAAGCGTTGGTTTCTTATGTGCAGATGTTTTCCTTTGTCATCCCCTCTTATTTTATATTGTTGTATCAAAATCCTTAAAAACATGATATTTGTGGTTTAATGTGTATTTGCAAGTGAACTGCTGTATGTGGATATGAAGAACCTGGTTTTGGAGCATGAACTCAGGATTGCGTTCAGGGTCTAGCAAATTTCCAGACCAGTACTCCCTAATTTTTATGTTTTTTGTGTTTTTAGCTACTAGGCTCTGACATTTGAGAATCATGTGACAATAGAAGAAAAATAGAAAGAAAATCATTATTAGTATGAACTAAAGTATTGAATAGTGGAGGTAACGGTGTAATATCATCAAAATGATCAGATTGTTGATTGTCTACGGATAAAGGACCTGAACGAAGCCAAAGGGTCGAGCTTTAGGCTAAACTGTCCCTGGTTGGGAAAAGATGCTTGAGTTGTGGTGTGGGAAGACTAGCAATTGAATCAGTTGTTGCGCTTTGATAGCTATTGTGCGCGAAGAAAGAAAAGCTTTTAGGAGGGCATGAATTATCATTCGATAAGTCCCTCTTAGGTATTGATAACTATAAGGTTATAAGTTTGATTTTTTTTTTTGTTTGAGTTGATCAATTATGAGTAATATTGTCCGTTTTATCTTATTGTAATCCTTTATTGATTAAGGTTACGACTGTAAATTTTTTGTCACTCCCTTAAAAATAGAGTTTTTTTTAGTACTATTGAATCTTTTGCAATGTAGTATTTGTCTATAAAATTTTAAATAGTAAAAATTGTAATATTGAATTGTTAAAGAGAGCTTGAAAAGACAATTTAAAAATGGTCATACTTATAAGACAATGATTGAATTCGTACTACCCTATAACCCATGAATAAACATGCAATTTACTCTAGAGGGTTCCAGACCGGAGTGGAGTGGAGAACATTAATCTAGGTCTGTTTATCCATTGGTTCGACTTCCCCGACCTCATTTTTCAATCAGGTTAGGAATTCTTATAGATCGAGGCTCTTTGTCTTTTTGTCGAATGGCATTCAAGTGCGTGAAATGATGTCTTACGGCCTTTGACGTGGCAAACCTCTGTATAAATAACTTAGCCAACTCAGTAAAATTCTCGATTGACCCTGGCTCTAGTGATTCCAACCGCTTTGCAGCCCTTCCTTTCAAAGTGGAGAAGAATGTCTAGCAAATGACGGCGTCGGAAACTCCCATCATCAGCATATTATCGTAATAGGAGTTGATATGTTCCTGGTCGATCTTGCCGTTGTAATTTTTTATTTCCAGGTACCTGTAAATCTATCGGGTACTCTTCCTGCATAATCTGTATGATGAATGGGGTAGTTAGTAGGGGAGTACTTGGTTAGCTACTCGGGGCATCTACTCCCGTCTCCATCGGTTGAACTTCTTTCTTACTTGATCTAATCGGGAGCTCAGATCTGTCTTCCCCTTGGGGGTTTCTTCGGTGACGGGGTTTCGAGGCGTTGATCACTTTAGAATCACCCTAGCGTTCCGAGGGTGTTTGATCGACGGACATACGTCTTTCCACTCGCACACCCAATCAATCTTGAACGGGAGACTAAATCTTGTTGAATGCACTTCGACAAGGGCTATCATCTACTCGGTTATCTTCCCATGAATCCAACCGAGTCTGATTCCGACCTCGTCGAAGGCGTACGGTCGATGGACATACGTCCTTCCACTCGCACAACCAATCGATCTCGGACGGGAGGCTAAATCTTGTTGAATGCACTTCGACAATGGCTATCATATGCTCGGCTATCCTCTCCTGAATCCAATCAGGTTTAAGCCGACTGGCGAGGTTAAGAGTGTTAGACATGTATGCCCTAGGAGCCAGCATTTATTATTTTGGACATTAATTTCTTATTAAATAAATATAATAAATAATTGTTTTATTTATTTTATTAAGGCTTAGTTAATATTCGATATTATTCCATGAAATCTTCTTAATTCTTCATTCTTTAAGTGTTAAGAATATGAGTGACGAAGAATTAATAATGAAGTATTGTAAAATGTTCTTAGTCATAGGAATTCTAATTGGGCATTAGAATTCCGATAAGACTAGCACATGTCCTTCTTATGGTGAGTCTCATGCCATTCTGTATGAGATACAGAGAGTGGACATGTGAATGATTTTTAGAGAACAAGTCATTGAACATTGACTGACTACAACGTACCGCATGGTGTTTACCTACGTGTCATCTGTATGTTGTATGTTACAAGTATGCAATAATCCTTTGACTTGAGACGACATGGTTGTCTCATACATATGGTGAACTAGTTTTTGCCAGTATGCGCCTTTTGTTCCTTATGGGACTATAAGTATACTTAGTGGCCTAGTTCAGTATTGTACGGAGACATGTGTGCGTTCAATAGAGGATCCACCGCCTTGAGGTAACAATGATGTTCCAGTCTATTCAATAATCATACAACGAGAATCTCTGGCCAGAGTATAATGAAGTTGAACTTCAGGTTAAGATTATTGAATAGACATATTGACCGGGTTTATGGGTTTGACCAAGTTTGACCATGACTTTTATTTGGTTCGGAACAAGTGTTCTATGGAAGGAATGTTGCATGATATTTGTAACGGAAAGCTTCATTATAATATATTAAAATATATTCATTGTCAACTAGGTAGTCATGAAATACTGCTAGGTGCTACTCATGACTTACGAGTTATTTAATAATGAGTTATTAAATATTACTCGTTGCTAGTTTGACTATGAACCTAGAAAGTCACACCTTAATGGTTCGTGGTAATGCTGAGAACTTTAAAAGAAATCGATAAAGAGTTATCGATATTGAATTAATACATTAATAATTGATTAATGGATTAATTCAATATTGGGTAGTTTTGGGCTTTTAAAGGTTAGCACCTTTGGACACAAACCAGGCTATATATATAGCCTTCCCTATTTCTTAAGAAAAACAGAATAGATACAGAGATTAAGTCAGGAAAATAGTTTTCACGTAGAAATCTCTGGGAGTTCTCGCGTGCCCGACCGATGGACGGACTAGAGATCGGACGAGTGGACGATTTTGATTCTGCCAAATCACGCTTCAAGGGTAAACCTTTCTAACTTCCTTTTTAAACATAGAATCATGAAAAAGTTATTTGATACTTCAGCTACGCATGTATGTTTTTTCTAACAGTGGTATAAGAGCCAGGCTTTTTCTACTATTTTATGTTTAGATTAATTTGTGATTTTTTTGGTTTTTATGAGATATATATTAAATTAAAATATTTTTTTATATAATATATATAAGATATATATTAATCCCGAGTAGGCCTGGCTGCGTGTCGTTTCTCCCCGAGAAGGCGATGAAGTGTTCATCGCCGACGACCCTAGCGAGAGCGCACCGGCGGTCTTGTTTTGCGTCACTCTTGGGATGGCGATGATGTAGGCTGCTGGCCAAAGGTGCAGAGGTGGTGGACGGCATTGCTGGCCGGGAAGAATAGCCGGCGTCCATGGCTACAGTTACGTAAATTTTAGAAAGTAAATAAATATATATTACCAATTAAATTATTAGATAATTATGGTAGTATTATATTTTGAAAAATACATATATATGATAATTAGAATTTTTTGTTACCAAATAAAATATGAGATATTTTTGTGGCATTAATTGTTATCATATTTTGAAAATTATAATATATGATAATTGGAATTTATTACCAAAAAAAATATTAGATATTTTAAGTGGTATTAATTGTTATCATATTTGAAAATATTCTATATTGATAATTGAAAATTAATTACTACTAATTTAAATATGAGATATTTTGGTAGTATTAATTTTTATCATATTGATCATTTTCTATAATTGAAAAATTAATATTTTTGGAAGATTGGATGATAATATATTGTTATTACCATATGAAATATGATTTTTATGGTATTAATAATTATATTATTATAATCTTGAAATATTTATTTTGCTTCTTAAATAGTGATTCTTTTATGTGATAATTGAATGCTATTTTAGGTAAGTTTCCATGATTATAATATTTTAGATTAAAATGTTTAATTTAAAATAATATTATAATAGTAATTAATTGATTACATACAAATTAAATTTTGGTATGAAATTAATTAATTAATGGAAAGTTATGATTTGTTATATGGAAATTGGTTTCCATATAAAGTTTTATTTGGATTGGCCCAAGTTTTTATTGGTATAATTGGATTATATCTTATAAAGCCACAAATGAATGTATTATTTATTTTATGCTATGTACGGATTGCTTAGCATGTCGGTTTGGTCATGGACTTAGGACCCGTTGAATAAATGTGATTTATTTTGGATTTTGCATATATAGTTTTTGGTGATTAATTAAAATTGGGGCCTGCGTGCCTCTTATCTATTATTGTAATGTAAATTCCTTCCTGAAATATGTACCTCTTTTCTAGTAGATAGGAATTGTATGTAAAAAGATCCCAAAGACTTCAAGTGAAGACCCGAAGACTTCAAGAGTTGAAGACTTGAAAATGTATGATGGAAGCTTACATGTAATAGATAGGATTTTAATTTTTCACTATTCACTGTGCACGGTCAAAATTAGCTGGCTCAATTTTGACCATTTAGAAGTCCATGACCGATATCGAGTTTATTTTTCATGCACTTTATATATGTGATTTATGTGAAAATGTTGCATGAGTAAAGTGAAACTTAATAATTCTTAAAATCTTCTATATATTAAAATATTACGGAGTAAGTTGTAAACGGTTAGGCCTCAAGAGTTGAGATTACCTAATCGTGGCTCTCCACCATCGTATGAAATCGAGTATTTTTCTTGATACGGTGTCGACTATGCCAACATAGGGGCAACGTGTTAATTGAAAATATTTTGATTTTCTTACTTTAAACATGTGATGTGGTAGCACTTAGAAACTTTGTTTTTCAAGAAACCACTAAAGGTGAGAAAAGTCAAGGTTCAACTCTACTTGTTATCAGGATGGTGGGTTTGACTTAACTGAGTCCATTGGGCTAATATGCCCCTTAAGGTGAGGTTCAATGGGCCATGGAGCCCAAGTTTAATAAAATCGAATCATGCATGAGATGTATTGGCAAGAGTTGGCCACTTACAAAATTTTCAAATTCCAAGATGCCCCTTAAGGTGATGAATGAGATAAATTTGTAAGACCTCGATTACCCATTAGAAATCTTCCAACGGGATTTCTATTTCTTGCTTGGGAAGTGCAGGATTCGAAAAATTTAGAGGGAGGTACTATTTCATTATATAATCGAAAATCAAATAGTTTAATAAAGAATCGTGTCTAATAATTAAATTTATTTTCTGCAGTTATTTTGAAATGACTTTAAATGTTTATCCAAAATACTCGAAGAAAACAAACTTATTAGACCAAATTTCACTGATTGGCTCCGAAATTTGAGAATCGTTCTCAATTTGGAGAAGATCGGTTATGTTTTGATCCAAGATCCTCTATTGATTGGTATCATACCAGATGATGCTGATGTTGATCAGCTTGCTGTTCATAATGCTGATGTTACAGCATTTGATAAGTGGAAGGACGATGATCTGAGGGCTAAGAGTTATATCCTTGCCTCTATGACCAATGAGTTACAACGTCAGCATGAAAAGATGTCTGACGCAAAATCTATGGTCAATCACCTACAAGAGTTGTACGGTGAGTACAATAGGATTGCACGTTATGAGGTTACTAAGGCCTTATTTCGAGCAAAGCTACAAGAAGGAGGAAATGTAGGAGATCATGTCCTAAATATGATTGGCTTATTACAAAGATTGGAAGAATTAAATATCTCCTTGACACTGAGCTTGAAGTAGACTTAATTCTACAGTTTTTTCCAGATTCTTTTGGCCTTTCATAATGAATTTCCACATGAACAAGCTTCATTGTTCCAAATTTGATCTGCACAATATGTTGTGTACTGCTCATGCTACAATGAAGGGTATGAACACTGATATTGTTCTTTTGGCCTCTTTCAAGTCAAAGAAGAAGAGAAAGAACAAGAAGGTTTCTGAAATGAAACCAACTGGGAGAGTGACCAAAACTAAAGGGAAGGTTGCAAGTAAAGAAAAGTGTTTCCATTGCAACAAAGAAGGGCATTGGAAAAGAAATTGCACAGAATACTTAAAGTCTTTGAAGGTCAAGGGCAATGACAAAGCTTCAGAAGGTATGTCTGTTATGCTCATTATTGAGACTATTTTTTCAAATTGGTCTAAATAAATGCTCATTATTGAGACTATTTTTTCAAATTGGTCTAAATAACTACTTCTTAGATAATATATTTTTTCAAATTGGTCTAAATAACTACTTCTTAGATAATATACTCAGAAGCAACTTCACATGTTTGTGTATCATTGTAGGATCTGAGAAGAAGTAGAATGCTCATTATTGAGACTATTTTTTCAAATTGGTCTAAATAACTACTTCTTAGATAATATACTCAGAAGCAACTTCACATGTTTGTGTATCATTGTAGGATCTGAGAAGAAGTAGAGAGTTGACTGAAGATAAGATTGCTCTAAGGATGGGAAATGGAGCAAGAGTTGCTGCATTAGCTGTTGGAGATTTATCTATTCAGTTTTCATTTAATCATATTTTAAAAGACTAATTATGTCATTCTAGTATTTAAAACATTTTTTTTGAGTACTACTGACTCGGTTACAATGTAGTATCTATTCATAAACTACTTTCTCAACCTACTGAAGCACAAAGAGTCAGCACCACCTCCACTGAGGCTCGAACTTGCCCCCTCCAATATGGGATGCAACCGGATGCCACTAGACCACAAGGTCATTGGCAGTATTTAAAACAGTATTTACATTCATGTTAAGAATAATTATGAATTTTTCTTTTCGGAATAATGTTTATTACATTTATTTCAATAATAAATGCGATGGCACTAGAATATCGTTAAATGGTATTTATTGTTTAAATATGATTGATGATTAATAAATGAGCAATTAATACATGTTGATGTATATATGGTCCATTTAATGGATCTTAGATCCTAAATGAAGTTCCATCTAAGTCTGTTTCTAAGACACCATTTGAGATATGGGAAACCTCGTCTTAAGTATGTTAAGATTTGGGTTACACGACTTATATCAAAAGCCTAAAACAGTCAAATTGGAAACAAGATCTGAAAAGGTAGAAAGATATGACTTGACAAAGAGTTTGTTAATAAATCTTCCTAGCCTAATCAAATTTAAGAATCTGTGCAATATGAACCAAGAGTTATGCCTCCTCTTTCGATAAATGTTAGACATAATAAGACATTAGACATATTATAGTTCTCTTCATGGCGTAAAGAGCGTCTTTGTAATTGGAGATAATGTGTCTAGTGACGATCCTATCATCTACAAAGAGGCGATATTAGATATCAATTTTAGAATGTGGAACATATGTTTTGACAAGGTAGTCAAATTGTTTGACCATACTGTAAAACATTAATGATCCATGTGTATAAAATGGTTAGTGGGAGTGATATCACATTTCTTGTATTATATGTAGACGACATACTAATAACAAGAAATGACTTAAGCATGATAACTCCGATAAAAGTTTGATTATCTAAAATTTTCTATATGATAGATTTGAGATAAGCAGCCTATATCCTTGGGATTCGAGTCTATAGAGATAGATCGAAAAGATTAATAAGATTATCTCAAAGTATATACATAAAATATTGAATCTGTTCAATATGTTAGATTCTAAGAAAGGTTTTATTACTTTTCAAGCATGAAATCTATATCTCTAAAGTTTGTGTCCTGACACAACTGAAGAAAGGGATCACATGAGTAAAATACCATACACTTCAGCTATTGGGTATCTTATATATGTGATATTATGTACAAGTTTTGATGTTTCTCATGTAGTGAGTGTCACTTGTAGACATCAATCAAATCCAAGTGAATAACACTGGACATCAGTTAAGTAACTAAGAGTTTAGTCTTAACTGATAGAAAATAAGTATTAACGATTAAAGGATACACATATTCTGATTTTCTGTCAGACCTATATGGTAGAAAGTCTACATCATGTAATAGTGGTGCAATCAGTTGGAAGAGTTCCAAACAGGAAATGATTGCATATTCAACCACTTAAGCCGAATTTGTTACAGCTATCCTTCCCTAAGAGATTTCGTTGGAAAGGGAGATATAACAATGCAGATAATAGCATTTACGAATAACCTACCAGATCCGTTTTCTATATCACTTATTCAAGAGCAGTTAGATCGGCATCTTGAGAAGATAAGGGTTACCGATTGGCTCTAGTGCAAGTGGGAGAGTGTTCGACATGTATGCACTAGGAGCCAACATTTATTATTTTGGGCATTAATTTCTTATTAAATAAATATAATAAATAATTGTTTTATTTATTTTATTAAGGCTTAGTTAATATTTGATATTATTTCATACAATCTTCTTAATTCTTCATTCTTAAGTGTTAAGAATATGAGTGACGAAGAATTAAATAATGAAATATTGTAAAATGTTCCTAGTCATAGGAATTCTAATTGGGCATTAGAATTCCGATAAAACTAGCACATGTCCTTCTTATGGTGAGTCTCATGCCATTCTGTATGAGATACAGAGAGTGGACATGTGAATGATTGTTAGAGAACAAGTCATTGAACATTGACTGACTATAACGTACCGCATGGTGTTTACCTACGTGTCATCGGTATGTTGTATGTTACAAGTATGCAATAATCCTTTGACTTGAGACGACATGGTTGTCTCGTACATATGGTGGACTAGTTTTTGCCAGTATGCGCCTTTTGTTCCTTATGGGACTATAAGTGTACTTAGTGGCCTAGTTCAGTATTGTACGGAGACATGTGTGCGTTCAATAGAGGATCCACCGCCTTGAGGTAACAATGATGTTCCAGTCTATTCAATAATCATACAACGAGAATCTCTGGCCAGAGTATAATGAAGTTGAACTTCAGGTTAAGAATATTGAATAGACATATTGACCGGGTTTATGGGTTTGACCAAGTTTGACCATGACCTTTATCTGATTCGGAACAAGTGTTCTGTGGAAGGAATGTTGCATGATATTTGTAACGGAAAGCTTCATTATAATATATTAAAATATATTCATTGTTAACTAGGTAGTCATGACATACTGCTAGGTGTCACTCATGGCTTACGAGTTATTTAATAATGAGTTATTAAATATTACTCGTTGCTAGTTTGACTATGAACCTAGAAAGTCACACCTTAATGGTCCGTGGTAATGCTGAGAACTTTAAAAGAAATCGATAAAGAGTTATCGATATTGAATTAATACATTAATAATTGATTAATGGATTAATTTAATATTGGTTAGTTTTGGACTTTTAAAGGCTAGCACCTTTGGGCCCAAACCAAGCTATATATATAGCCTTGCCCTAATTCTTCGGAAAAACAGAATAGATACAGAGATTAAGTCAGGAAAATAGTTTTCACGTAGTAATCTCTGGGAGTTCTCGCATGCCCGACTGGTGGACGGACTAGAGGCCGGACGAGTGGACGGTTTTGATTCTGCCAAAACACGCTTCAAGGGTAAACCTTTCTAACTTCCTCTTTAAACATAAAATCATGAAAAAAGCTATTTGATGCTTCCGCTGCGTATATATGATTTTTCTAACAGGGAAGATGGTCTTTCTTTGTCAAATGACGCTCTTTGCCCCAAATTGGCATGGTGACGCTCGAGCCCAACTACCCCGAGCCCACCTGATACCGGTACCTCGGGCACATCGAGGCTACCGTATAGATAAGCTAGGGGTATGCGGCAGTCATCGGTTGGTATGGGTAAGCCGAAGCGTAAAACTTATGAGAGTTTTGACACCATTGAAATGTTGAGTCTTATGCAGGGACATGGGTCGTTGGAAAGGAATACAGAACTTGTCCCGGGATGTCTAGGAAGGCGTACCCCTAGTTTATCATGTTGACGGGTTCTACAGGGGTCGCCCCTTCCATCGGTGCTTGATTGAAGCCAAAATGATATAGTAAATACAACAGGATATATGAATACACCTAAGTATCGTCTAGGGTTCAAGTATACGAACTCGGATAAACATGATAATGAGTCGGACAATCCCAAGTTTATAGTAGGTTTGAATAAAAGTCCAAAAGTCCCTCCTCAAGGCACTTAATGCGACTTATATAGAGGTTGGAAGGGACACATGCCAGGAACTCGGCATGTTAGCCACGTGTCTCATATGCATTTGGAGAGGTCGAAAGGTGTGCTGATACGTCTACATGCTAGGAAATGCCTGGCGAATTCGAATGTGATGTGACCGGGTATAATATAATTAGTTGCACTGGTCCTTTAGCATAAAAGGTTGTCCGATTGGAATAATAGGTCTAGGCATTAAGGTCGGGAGTTCCAACCCGAGCTCAAAGCGAATTGCGTAATCGATAACCATAAAAGAATGTGTTTATCCACTGGCTTGGCTCGGATCAGAACCAGATAGGGTCGAATGCTGTCGGGAAATATCCTTCATAATATACGGAGTACATACTAAGCAAGTATATAGTTATATGCTCGAGGGATATCTCCTATCAAACCCCTTTTTTATTTCTTGCACGCTTTTGATCTTAGAAATTTTTAGTTTTGGTTGATTAATGCTAAATATAAAAGCTTGCATGTAAAGAGAGGAGGGAGGGAGGGAGGGAGAGAGGGAGAGAGAGAGAGAGAGAGAGAGAGAGAGAGAGATTGCATATTTCACTTTAGTACAATAAAGAGCACTTAAAGCCTTAATCACAAAGTCGGCCTCAAGTTTCAAGTTTTTCACAAGTTTAAATTACTTATTATTACTCCACCTCTTTCTACTCCTCTACGTAGAGATTGTTGGTTGATTACACAAAGTTGATGAATCTCCAACTTGATGTAGACTTGGCTTAAGATCTTCTTGACGATTACTAAACTCTTGAGCTTGATCTTGAATTTGTAACTCTTGAGATTTCTCTCTCACTAGTCGTGGGTTTGAACCTATGACTCATTTTGCTTTTCTTCTCCGAAGCATCTAGGATGATGTAAATCATGGTAACTCAACTGAACACAGAGGCTAGACCTTTGCTCACTACGCACAAGAAGTCTCCCTCACTTTGAGAGGTTACTCTCACACTGCCGCTGGTGAGACTCGACCCCTGGTCTCTTCTCCCAAACTTCACCCCTGTGACCAATTTAGTTACCCATACGGGTCTACGACTCATTTTCCCTTGGTGACATTTTGTGTGCAATAACTGACTTTACGAAATTTTACTATTCGTTTAAAGAATGCCCGAACAGTTGATCTGTAAAGATACTTTGACTTCCCATAAGTAACTTTGATCCATAATGTTACTTTGAATAGTTGATTAGTAAAATTCATTCTCTAAATAAATGAACTTTTCATATTTACAGTGAAAATTTTTCTAAGTCTAAAAAATAAAATAATTGGAGACCAAATTATTGTAACTTGTTTGGTATTATCAAAATCTATCTAACACGTGTTCCTAAAAATTTACAAACATTCACCAAATATGTTTTAATATAACAATAAGAACAATGCTAGATGCCCTTACAAAAGGCACTAATTTTTTTTATCACTACATAATGCAACAATTTTTAATAAATTGTGATTTCAAATAAAAAATAATAATCACACAAAAATAACCACATTAATGAATTGCAAACAAAATGTGTGAATTTTGTAGGGATGGGAGGCATTCCCCGAATAATAATAATAACATTATATTTTAAGTGATACTACATTCCCTTCATGATATTTTTTCATAATATTCAGTTTTTTACATGAGAATATATAATTGTCTATGTTTTTCTTTTATTTGATTAATAAACATATTTCTTTTCTTTACGTGGGATGGATTTGATCAATTAATCGTAGCGAATGACTATTAAAAAAAAAAATTTATTGTCATATCATAATATGAATATTAGGATATAAAATAAGCGAAAAATAATATAGATGGTTAAAAAAGACTCATCTACTCTTAATCAAATGTTAATAGATTGATCATTCACCTTAAATAGGGTGTAGCCATTTAGAAGTGTCTATAAAAAAACTACAAGAAAATCAACAAATGTATACTCTTTTAAAAATAATGGTATAACAATATGCGAATGTATAATCATCAAAAATTATATTAAATCCACCATCTTATCCCATGATAATTAAAGAAGATTAGTACTTTATAGTATGGGAATACGAATAACATGTGTCTTAATCTCAAGTGGATAAGATTTTTTTTATTTTTATTTTTACAAGTGGATAAGATTGAGTACAAGGTTGCAGTAGTTGTTGGCATTTATATATTTTATTAATTATTGGAATAATATAATCTCAAGTTGAAATGGCAAATTGGTGAGGTAAAAAAGAAAAGTAGAGGCTGAGAAAGAATACTAAAAGGGAGAGGGACAGGAGGGTCAAACAACTTGAAGAAGAAGCGGGCGATGATGATTGGTGATGGAGATGAAAAGAGGGCGCGTGGGGTTCAGAGCCGCCGGAATACTGTGAAGATGGGGAGGAGAAGCGCGTAGACGACACGGACGCTAGGCGACAAAAGTGCAATGATGGGAAACATTATCCAGAATAGCAGCAGCCCAGGAAGGGCATCCAATTCAACTTCTTACGTGTCACGTCCACCGCCAGGATCCGAACAAGTGGCGCCACGTCGTCCCATCGCAGCCGTTTCTCCACTGAACCGAAAGCCTCCACTACCGGACGAACACGAACCTTCTGGGTCATATAAAACAGCTCGGAGGCCGAGGTTGTCCGGTAGCAGAAGTGGTGAAATCGAACATTGCTTTCTCTTCTCTCTCTCTCTCTCTCTCCACCGTATCTCTTGCTGCGAATCCCGAGTCGACTCAGCGAGCTCCGGCCCCTTTACTTGGTCTGAATTTGAGATATATTTTTGATGGTTTTCTTGATGAAAAGTGGTGAGATGGCGCCGGAAGTGAACTGGCAGAGAGGTAAAGCGGCGCCGGTGAAGCTGGAAGTGGAAGCCGATGATCCTTTGGAGGAAGAACACGGCCCACTCAACAAACGATCCAAGCTTTCTTCTCCTCTTCAGGTATCTATTATCCTCCCTACGGTCTAATATGCTGGATTTTCTGTCCTTTGTATAAGCTGTTAAGGGATTTCTTGCCCCTTTTTTTGAGAAATGTAGTGGCGATGCATCGATATTGAATAGATCTTAGGTAGAGGATTTATTATAAGCAAAAATGAGTAATTATAGTTTGGGGATTTATAGTGAGTCCTGGTTATTGAAAAAAAGGATTAAAGTTCACATTTTTATGAATAGTTTTATTGGTTTACTGATTCCTATAGTTGTGCATTGACTGATGATGATTTTAGACGACTAGCTTTGAATGTTTGAATTAGTGTACTTTCTGGCTTGCCCTTTTAATTTTAATTTTTTTTTTTTAATTTAATCTCTTGTTGTTGATGTATAATTGGCTAGTTTGTTGCTGTTTTGCAGCATCAGGTTGGAATTGGAGTGAGTGATTTCAGGGAACCTCAGGTGGTGCAGTATAACCCGCTAGAGGAGCCAAGTCCATTGGGATTGAGTTTAAGGAAGAGCCCATCACTTTTGGATTTGATCCAAATGAGGCTTTCTCAAGGGAAGATGTCAAAGGATGGAGGAAATCCTGGTAAAAAGGAACAGAAGCCCAATTCCAGCACAACAGAGAAGCTAAAGGCATCTAATTTCCCTGCAACTATTCTCAAAATTGGTAGCTGGGAGGTATTTGCAGTTTTTTTCTCAGAGTATTTTTAAATAAACGAGGTACATTTGTTGGCTGTATACTAAGTGTTGGTTGTGTTGTGTGTGCAGTATAAGTCTAGGTATGAAGGGGATTTAGTGGCGAAATGTTACTTTGCGAAGCACAAGCTGGTTTGGGAAGTCCTCGATGGTGGGCTCAAGAATAAGATTGAAATTCAGTGGTCTGACATTATGGGGATAAAGGCAACTTACCCGGATGATGGACCTGGGACGTTGGATGTGGTGGTAGGTGGCGTAACTTCAATCTTGTGTTGTTACTAAAATAGAAATACTTTGGTGATTGGTGTTTCTAATATGGTTTTGGTGATTGCTATCCCTTTCTATTTCAGTTGGCGAGGCAACCACTTTTCTTTAGGGAGACAAATCCCCAACCAAGGAAACACACATTGTGGCAAGCGACTTCAGATTTTACCGGGGGACAGGCTAGCATGAACAGGTAACTAATTGCCCGGATCATTGTGATTTTGACCAATTCGGCATCTACTGTTATATCATGAATGAATGAAAGCGGAATTCGAGCGTCTTGTGTGGAATGGATGTTTTTCCTTTGTTTAGACTGTAGTTTCTCTGTTTTTCTAAATAGTTTTTTCCTTCACCACAGGCGACATTATCTGCAGTGTCCTCAGGGCTTGTTAGGGAAGCATTTTGAAAAGCTTGTTCAATGTGATCCCCGTCTGAACTTTCTAAGTCAACAAGCGGAGATAAAATTAGATTCTCCTTATTTTGAGTCCAAAATATCAATTTTTGAAGATCCCGATGAAAGTGATACCGGGACTGATCTGAATGGTGGAGAAAATTCCTCTTTCCTTGATTTGTGTGATGCCAATTCACCTTCGGGGGCTCACTGTTCTTCCTCACGGAGTGAACAAGATCACATTAGTCAGCCTTTGGAATCTATTCGGCGTGAAACATCATCACCGAGCTCAGGTACTTAAGTTCGATATAAAGAAAAACTACATTTATTCACACTTCAAAATTGTTATTTAGTGTGCTTGCCATTTACGAAATTTTTTGGAAATGTGAGTTTCTAAATATATGTTGCTATTGGTTGGTAAGAACGAATAATGCTAGAATAGTGCCATTTGGTACTTTCCTTTTCTAGCGTTCTAACTTGAAATTCTTATTCTTAGTGATGGACACACGGGTAATTGAAGATATTAAAAGTATTGGAGTAGAAGAATGGAAGGGACTGAGTAACTGGGATCAGATCAGAGTCCCGGGGCTTCATCCTTCTATGTCGATGGGTGATCTCGTTAGTCATCTTGAACAACGCATGTCGGAGCAAAAAACATCCAAAGATTTCAATCTCTCTAGCCAGGAACGACAGAGTTTAGAAATGCTTGAAGAGATAAACCGTTGCTTGTTTAGCGACACTCAGTATATGCCTGCAGCCTCGGATGAAAAGTCTCTCATGTCCCGGGTCAATTCTCTCTGCTGCCTTCTTCAGAAAGACCCTTCTCCGCCCACCGCCCAAAGACGAGAGAATTATCACGAGACAGCAATGGGGGACAAGGGAGTTGGAGTGTTCAACTTCGCTTCTGCATCAGTAGTGAGTGAAAGGAATGTAGAGGAAAATCGTCCTCCCACGCCAGATAACGATGAACTACCTGATGATCTCACATGCTCGAAGCAGAAGCCATCTATGTCAAGAAAGGACTCAGTTGGGGATCTATTGCTCAACCTTCCTCGAATAACGTCGCTGCCTCAGTTTTTGTTCAATATTGCAGAAGATTCTGATTATCATCAAGCTAGGTAGAGCGGTTTTATGTTCTTCAACTCATCATCATCATCATCAAAGGGATGGTGAGACCCCTCACTGTAAATATAGCCAACTTGTTATAGATGTGTACTAATTTTGTTCAGTTTAGGAATTCAAATTTGGTGTTCATGAAGCGTTGGTTTCTTATGTGCAGATGTTTCCTTTGATCATCCCCTCTTATTTTATATTGTTGTATCAAAATCCTTAAAAACATGATATTTGTGGTTTGATGTGTATTTGCAAGTGAACTGCTGTATGTGGATATGAAGAACCTGGTTTTGGAGCATGAACTCAGGATTGCGTTCAGGGTTTAGTACTCCCTAATTTTTATGTTTTTGTATTTTTAGCCACTAGGCTCTGAAATTTGAGAGTCATATGACAATAGAAGAAAAATAGAAAGTGAAAATCATTATTAGTATGAACTGAAGTATTGAACAGTGGAGGTAACAGTGTAACACCATCAAAATGATCAGATTGTTGATTGTCTACGGAGAAAGGACTTGAATGAACAAAGCCAAAGGGGATCGAGCTTCAGGCAAAACTGTCCCTGGTTGAGAAAAGATGTTTGAATTGTAGCAATTGAATCAGCTGTTGCGCTTTAATAGCTATTGTGCACGAAGAAGTTTTGATAGCTATTGTGCACGAAGAAGCTCTTTGCGGAAGAAGAGCTCTGCATGAATTTTGATAACGCACCAAACCAAATGATGACATAAAGGGAAAGGGAAATCAATCCTCCAATCAAGTAGCAGAATTCCAGAATACAAACAAGGCATAAATCATGGGATTGTAGCAAAGAATCAGGAGAGGATATTATGCTGTTTACTTTTTTATAACAAATATGAGATTATAAATAGGGAGTCTTCCTTAGAGTTTAGGAGGCTGTAGTAATTGGAAAATAAAAGCTAGTATAGCTGGGCAAGAACCATTTCTTGTTGGAGGATATTTTATATATCCTTGTTTCTTGTTTCTTCTTAAATTCAATTCTCCTTTGTTCCTTCCTCAAAGCTCTTATCTCTAACAAATTGGTCTGACTTGTTGTGCAATGACCAATACGCGAATGGATTTGCGTGTTGACGCAATAGAGAAGAGCCAGGAGGAGATGCGTACAGAGATGGAGGAGATGCGTTCTGAGATAAAGGACTATATGGACGGGGTAGAAGGTACGCTTGCGAAGATGTCCGAGTTACTCTTGTCACTACATGGGAAAAGATCGGCAGAATCTAGTTTTTCTCCGGTAGTTGCGGCGGGCGGAAATTCCTCTTCAGATAATATTAATTCTGCACCGGTACCGTTGCAGCAGGTTCCTTCGGTGCAACAGGTTCCTTCGGTCAATCCTCCACTACAGTCTGGCCGGTTGGAAATTCCAACATTTGATGGCACGAATCCAGTAGGATGGCTTGCTCGGGCGGATTAGTTCTTTGCCATTCAATGCACACGTGAGGATTTGAAACTGCCGACGGCCTTCATCAGTATGGAAGGACCAGCATTCCATTGGCTCCGTTGGCTTCAACAGCAACATCCATCTCTCACGTGGAATTAATTTACAATAGAACTTTTGGAAGAATTCGGTGGTGAACTTCCCGGGCCTCCGATCGAACAGTTAGCCGCACTTCGCTAAACCGGTACGGTAGACGACTTTGCGAATATATTTCACGCTCGTGTTGCCCAAATTCCTGGTTTAGCGCCTCAAATTCAACTAGGGTTGTTTCTCAATGGACTTAAACCCGCAATTCGTGTGCGCCTCCGACCAAACAATGTGACAGACTTACGCATAGCGATAAGGGTTGCTCGTGCTGTGGAACAATAATTGGACTTCCTCTCTTCTGGTCGTATTCCTGGGCGAATGGCTGATGAAGATGACAATTCCTATAAAAAGAAGACTTCTGCTGGGTTTGGATGGCATTCTGGGCCTAGTAAAAAAAATTCAGCGCATTATTCAGCCCATTCTTCTGTACCTACTAATCCTACGCCCAAATCATTATCAAACAACCCTCACCAATCAGAAAAAAATCACAGCACTTCATATTATTCCCAGCCGCGTTCTTCCGCTCCTCCTATTCGCAATTCCAGTATGAACACCACAAAAGCAAGCTCGCCAATACTCCCACCGCGAGTATATTGATATGAGAACCAAAGGTCTTTGCTTTCGTTGTTAGCAACCATACAGTCCTATGCATGTATGTCCGAATAAGTCTCTACGAACACTCATTGCTGCAGAAGATGAGGGGGATTGTGCCGGTGACGAATCAGATGACTGGGAACGCATTGACTCCGAGCACTCGCAACCAGATACAGTGCAATATTCATTTTTGGACCTTCCGTTGACAGCCCTAGGAGTAATCGACGGTCCAAAAACCATGAAGTTTAGAGGCCAAGTTGTAGGTACAGAGGTCATCATTATGGTGGACAGCAGTGCTAGCCACAACTTCATCTCCCATCGATTGTCTAGCAAGTTTCAGTATCCATTAGAACCCACACAACAGTTTGGAGTCAAGCTGGGAGACGGTCGTCGGGTTGAATCCAAAGGCAAATATTCACAGTTACCAGTTAATTTGGGTCCGGTCACAATGGCGCTGGATTGCTTTTCTTCCCATTAGGCGGTGTTGATATGATCCTTGGCGTCGCATGGCTTGAAACTCTGGGAAATATCAAGGCAAATTGGGCAAGAATGACTATGACTTTCAAAGTTGGGGATCGCCTTATACAACTTAGTGGTGACCCGTCCCTGTCTCGACTTCCCGTCTCTATCAATGCATTAGAGAACCCAAACGCTGTTGATTTCAGTTGCATATTGTGGGAAATTACTGCTTTGCCTTCGTCAAACCATGAGGCTAGAGAGATTTCTAGTTCACAACACTCTCAACTCAGTGTGTTATTGCAGCAGCACTGCCAAGTTTTTGGTGAACCGAAGGATTTACCTCCTTCTCGGACTAACGATCATCAGATTGTTTTAAAGACAGGGATAACTCCAGTAAGTGTTAAGCCTTACCGCTATGGTCATCATCAGAAAGACGAAATCGAACGACTAGTTGGTGAAATGCTTGCAGCAGGAATTATCCAACCTAGTTCCAGTCCATTTTCCAGCCCAGTGTTATTGGTGAAGAAGAAAGACGGTAGTTGGCGATTTTGTGTTGACTACTGGGAGCTCAATAAGGTAACGGTAGCAAACAAATACCCAATTCCAGTCATACAAGAGATGCTAGATGAACTTCATGGTGCTCAATACTTCTCCAAAATTGATCTTCGTTCTGGATACCGTCAGATTCGGGTTGCAACACAAGATGTGGCTAAAACTGCTTTTCGAACGCACTCCGGGCACTATGAATTTTTAGTAATGCCCTTTGGGTTGACAAACGCACCAGCCACCTTTCAAGCCATTATGAATGATATCTTCCGTCCCCTCCTTCAACAGTTTGTGTTGGTATTTTTCGACAATATACTAATATATAGCACTACTTGGGAAGACTATCTGAATCATATGTCGTTGGTGTTGGGAATACTATCTTCCCACTAGTTGAAAGCAAATGAAAAGAAATGCCAATTTGGCCGGACAACAGTAGAATACTTGGACATATTGTTTCTCAATATGGGGTGGCTATGGATCCAACAAAAATATCCTACGTACTGCGTTGGCCTCAACCCAAGTCACAAAGGCTGTTCGGGTATTCTTGGGTCTCACAGGCTATTACCGTCGATTCATACAAAACTATGGGAAAATAGCCCAGTCGTTGACTGCACTTCTCAAGAAGGATATGGCGGACAAATTTCATTGGCCCAAAGAGGCGCAACTTGCCTTTGATGCATTGAAGGCTGCTGTGACTTCTGCACCAGTTCTAGCAACACCAGATTTTTCATAAACCTTCATTATTGAGTGAAGCACGTCCGATCGCATTCTTTAGCAAAGCCCTCTCGGGTCAAACCTTGGCAAAATCAGCCTATGAGAAGGAATTGATGGCACTGGTTTTAGCCATTCAACATTGGAGACCATATCTTGGAGGAAGAAAGTTTGTGGTTCGCACCGATCATAGTAGTTTACGTCATCTCTTGCAACAGCGAGTTACCACCCCATCGCAACAAAATTGGGATGCTAAGCTGATGGGTTATGACTTTGAGATCACTTACAAGCCGGGTAAAACAAACAAGGCAGTTGATGCTTTATCCAGACAACAAGAAGAGTTAGAGTTCTCAGCAATATCCTTACCTTTTTGGTTGGATTGGGATGCCCTAGCCGCCGAAATTTCACGAGATGCCAATTTAAAACTCATTATGGATCGACTGGAGCAGGACCCTACTAGCCAACCACCATTTCAGCTTGTTAATGGGCGATTGTTTTACAAAGGCGCATTGTTATACCGGCTACCTCACCGTGGATACCAAAACTATTGGAGGAATTCCATTCTACACCTACAGGAGGTCACTCAGGAGCTTATCGCACTTACCGTAGATTGGCTGCGAGTGTATATTGGCAAGGAAGGATGAGACGTGTCCAGCAGTTTGTAGCAGAATATCTCAGTTGCCAGAAAAATAAGTATGACACCTTGGCTCCTGCTGGTTTACTCCATCCGTTACCTATACAATCAGCGACCTAGGAAGATATCGCTATGGATTTCATCACCGGACTACCTCGATCAAATGGGCTGGATTGCATATGGGTGATAATAGATCGCTTCACTAAATATGCCCATTTTGTGGGGCTAAGACACCCGTTCACCGCCAAATCTCTTGCTGACATCTTTATGAAGGAGATTGTTCGCCTACACGGAGTACCACGTTCCATAGTAAGTGATCGAGACTCGGTATTCTTAAGCAATTTCTAGAAGGAATTCTTTGCTAAGCTCGGAACTAAGCTGCGAATGAGCAGTGCCTACCATTCGCAGACAGATGGACAGACCGAGGTCCTTAATCGCTGTCTGGAACAATATTTGCGATGCCTTGCTTCTGTACAACCCAAACAATGGGGAAGATATCTTCGTTGGGCTGAGTATTGGTACAATACTTCGTTTCAAGGGGCTGTCAAGATGTCACCCTTTTTTGCCGTATATTGGCGACCCCTTCCAACTCTGCATCAGTACTTACCAGGAGAGTTCAAGGTGGCAGCAGTGGCTGAGGAACACATTGATAGAAACGAGCTTCTAAGACAACTTCATTACAATTTGGAGCAAGCACAGAACCGTATGATAAAGGTGGCAAATACTAAACGACGCAATATGGAGTTCGAGGAAGGTGACAATGTCCTACTAAAACTTCGGCCACATCACCAATCATCAGTACAACGTCGCATATACCAGAAACTCGCTCCAAGGTACTATGGGTCATACACTATTCAGAAGAAACTAAGTGCAGTAGCTTACAAACTAGCACTTCCAACTTCAGCGAGAATACATCTAGTGTTTCATGTGTCACAACTTAGGCGTGTCACAGGCCACCACCCTGCAATCACCAAGCTTCCAGCAGACATGGTGGTAGAAGAACAAGGGTATATTCTGAAGGATATTCTAGGTACTCGACTCAAGAATGGGGTGCCACAAGTTTTGGTGCAGTGGGAAAATCTGTCCCAGGATGACGCAACTTGGATGGATAATTTAGATTTTCTAGGTCAGTTTTTTCACACTAGCCTTGTGGACAAGGCTACTTCAGGAGCGGGTGGCAATGATAACGCACCAAACCAGTGGATTGTTTACTCAAGGAGAAAGAAAGGAAATCAAGACATAAAGGGAAAGGGAAATCAATCCTCCAATCAAATAGCAGAATTCCAGAATACAAACAAGGCATAAGTCAAGGGATTGCAGCAAAGAATCAGGAAAGGATATTATGTTGTTTACTTTTTTATAACAAATATGAGATTATAAATAGGGAGTCTTCCTTAGAGTTTAGGAGGCAGTAGTAATTGGAAAATAAAAGCTAGTATAGCTAGGCAAGAACCATTTCTTGCTGGAGGATATTTTATATATCCTTGTTTCTTGTTTCTTCTTAAATTCAATTCTCCTTTGTTCCTTCCTCAAAGCTCTTATCTTTAACAAATTCTCATTCGATTAGTCCCCCTTAGGTATTGATAACTACAATGTTATAAGTTCGATTTATTATTTTTTTTTTTGAATTAATTTGATAACTATAAAAGTATAAAGTTATAAGTTTGATTTTTTTTTTTTGTTTGAGTTGATCAATTATGAGTAATATTGTCTGTTTTACCTTATTGTAGTCCTTTATTGATTAGAGTTACATATTTTTTGTCACTCCCTCAAAAATAGAATTTTTTTTAGTACTATTGAATCTTTTGCAATGTAGTATTTGTCCATAAAATTTTGAATAGTAAAAATTGTAATACTGAATTGTTAAAGAGAGCTTGAAAAGACAACTTAAAAATGATCATACTTATAAGACAATGATTGAATTTGTACTACCCTATAACCCATGAATAAACATGCAATTTACTTCTTTTTATTTTTTTAAACAATTATAATGTCAAGAATTATTACTCCCTTTATTTCATTTTTTATAATATTAAAGTTAAAATTAGTATGAAAATATATGTATAATAAAATGAGACCATTTAAATAAAGAATCTAGTAAACATGGTGCCGGGTTACTACTGTAGTCAAGTGGCATTGTTAACTACTTCAAAAGTTCTCCAGAAGTTTTTATTTTCCATTGAAAAAAAATGTTACAGTTGAAGTATAATTCAATTTATAAACATGACCCTAATCAAGCCTGTATAAACATTAAAATATTCTTGGTGGCTTGGTATAATGAACTAACATTCAATTTCTAAGAAAATAGAGAAAATTCCAATAACTAAACCATCATTCTGGTTTTCAAAAAAACTAAACCATCATTCGATGTCAATTGAATGCAAAAAAAGGGGGTGGGGGTTGGGGCTATATTAGCAATTGTAACTTTACAAATTGGGGTTAGTTGCCAAGCCTGCTTAGTTGCACCTTCTGTACAATTCAACTACTATACCTATTCTGCTGTCACCTTTCCCAATATATTCAATCTTTCTATAAAATTGAAGCTGTTTTTGCCAGCCTCCAAAATTAGCCCCCCCAAAAACCTAAACAAAAAGGAGCAGAGCGGAGCGGAGCTTCATGTTTCACCAATGGCACAAGGAATGCATGGAGGATCATTTGATTGGTTTTCAGGCGTGATGATATGCAAGCAATGGTCATGGAATACATGGCCGCAAGGAAGAACTGCGACAGCTGGCGGAATGGAAGGCTGATGCACCGGCCCATCTGGACTGAATGCCACGTCCCTCTTGCACAACAGGCATTTGTGTCCACTGGGTTTTGGAGGTCCATCACAGCCTGCAGTTTTATAAGCCATCAGTGTTAGACCCACTTTCACACACCTATCAGCAATTGGGTCACCATTCCCAGAAAATATTGGGACTTATAGGGATGATTACATGTTGAATCTTGAGATAGTATACTATAGAGGTCATCTGGTTTTATGCTACTTGTTATAAGTACATAAACGCATCTGAGTAATATTCAACAAAGGGAACTGGTAGGAGATACCTTGCCACTTGACGTGAGGCAATGGAAGAGCAGGAGAGGGTGTGGGAAGTCGAGGTCGAAGGCTCTGTCCTGGGGGGCGAGCAACTGGACGCTGGACTATCTTCTTGCGCTGAGAAATTGGAGGGGGTTCATACGCTTTTCTTTTAAGAGATGGTTGGCCATGAGTTTCAGAAGCCTGCGGAATAGCATTGACCTTTGCAGTAGGAATTCCATGACCTGTATATAGTAAATGTTCTCACTAAATTATCAGAAAAAGGTTGTGGAAGTTATAGATGTATGCATAATCAGACAAAGCATATGCAAAATGGTACCAGTGACAAAATCAGGTCCAGAAGGATTCCTGTTTATCTGTATAGGTACACTGACGCTGCTGGGGCCTAGTTTATCATTAAAAGAAAGTGTGTTAGTATGCCAGAATTAGTACTCGCAAGTTACTCATTTGCTGGTAAAATATCCTGCAATGCATTCCACTGAACCTAAATGGAATATTTAAAGAATCTTGAAATAGTAAACATTATTTACAAATATAACATATAGGTAAAAGTAGGTATAAAATACAATTAGCAAGCTATGGAAGAGCAAAATGAAACAGGTAACTGGTACAGGTGAAAATGTTGGCAGTAGATACCCTTAGCAGACACTGTTGGAAGCTGAGCAGGTCTTCTGTTTTGCGACTGATGTAGCTTACCCGAAAGTACTGATCAACAAAACAAGACTATAATTAGATTAAAGTGAAAGTGAAGAATATTAAATGCTTGAAAGATTCAACACCCAAATGCTCATTGTTCCACCCATTACATTTCTTCTGAAAATGTTATCAGCTGCAGGAAATGAATTATCATCTAAGCTAAATATTTGCAGTAAATCAAGCTTTTTCCTTGAAAATCTCTTGCTTTTTAACACTACCACCATTCCCCACAAGTCCACAACCATCAAAAAAAAAAATTAACAAAGTAACAGAAAACAGAGAGAGTGAATTTAACTATAAGATCATCCATCAACATTACAATTTCCCTTGCAGGAGAAATCTTTAGAAAGAAGAGATGATATGTTTATATGCACACCAATTTGGTTTTATATTCAAATGCTCTTACCATTTTGTGGGGCATGCTCTGCTTCCTTATGCAACACCCATTCTTGACCAGCTTGAGAAATAGCATCACCATTAAGTTGTAATCCTAGTCTCTTAGGAAATTGGTTTCCATTGGCAGGCTGCACAACACTGTTTTCTGCAATATGAACTCCAATTCTTTGTGGAAATAGGCCATTTCCTGCAATACTTGGAGAAGTAATTTGCCCACTAGAAGACTGATAACCTGCAGAAATTTATTCCAAATTAGAGTTATAATTTTAAAGAAATCATCATCAATGAGGAAAAATGCAATCAACTAAGAATGAACTACAAAAAAGAAGAGGATTAGATAAACTACAGATGAGAGAACTTCAGGGATCCAACTATTTTATTAGCTTATCCCAAGTGGATAAGTATTATTGCAATAACCAATAGGTCATTTAATTATATGAAAACTGTACCTTGATTACAGCTTCTCTGAAGCTAATATACTGTCTTAGTGTCTTACTATAACTTGCAAAAATAGTCCCAAAAACAATGAGGTAAATGCACTCACCAATGGGTTGAGCACTAAAAGGAAATAGACCATCTTCGACAGTTTGAGTTTGACTAATCCCTGAAGATGGACCAAGTTTTCCTGCGAATAAGATACAAAGAAAGATACTTATGAAATGTTTTTATGTTTGCATGCACTCAAGCTTAATGAGGTTTCTTTGTCAGCATTATCAACAAGAAAGGTTAAAAAAGAGTCATAACAATTGAAATTGAATCGAGTTAGGCAGTTAGCCAACCTGGAAAGAAAAAATGGCCCCAACAAGATATGAACACTCTAAATGAAAGGTGTATATCTTGTATCCTCAGTAAAGGGGGAAACAAACTTTATTGGACCATGTTTAATACTTCTAATTTTGTCTAGATGAGTCTCTAGCACATTTATCACAAACAAAAGTAGCCAAATCAAGCACATGCATGATTTCAAAATCAACATACCGGGAAATATCAACTTATGCATGTTTAAAAATTACAAGCTTTTAAAAAAACAATCTGTACTTGGAAATACATTATAATAACAGTTTACTGATCACTTGAAAGCAATGTTGGAATTTCTATTGCATGCTAGATAAACAAAACATTCCAGTATGAAGCATACAACGAACAGAAATTCCAGAGCTTTTAAACAAAATGTGAAACTTCTATAAAGATAAGACTACAGAGGCTAATGTAAAACTACAGTAGGCAAGAAATAATAGTGAAATACACAGTTAAACTCACCAAAATGATTTGGCCCGACTGATCCTCCTCTAGCCCTGGGAATACAGAAATTCATTGAAGGTTCTGGTGGCATGTTCTTTACACTATTTGGGTAGCTTTGCAGCTGCTCAGACATTATTTTAGGTGTGACGAATTCATTGTTAAAAGATTCCAATGCTATATCAGACAGCTTAGTAGAACCAAGAGGAGAGGAATTGGTATTGTTAACTGTCAATGATGACAGAACCTGATCACCCATAACACCTCCGGCTCTATCCATTGGTATATACATAGAATTAGTTTTACCAACAAAGTCTGAATTTCTACCATTGTTTGCATAAGAAAGAGGCTGGTTAGCACTTAGTGCAGTCAATGGAAAAGGAAATGAATTTGGACTCGGTTCACTGCTGGCGGACATCAAAACTGCATCATCACTAGCAGACACATTACGGTGGCCCATAATGCAGGCAGTACTAGATACTCCATATGCATCACTACCACCAGCAAAGCTGTGAGGTAGACTTGAGGAATTTCTTCTCATCTGTGGAGAAGGAGAATTGTTGAAGTATGGAGAGACTGTTCCATCTAATTTACTGGCAATCTCTTTGGTACTGAAAGCATTTCTTGATCTCTGCTCTGTGTTACCTCCTATCCCAAGTGTCAGGAAACTCCCATCAATTGTTTTTGGAGTGCAAGACTGAGAATTACTGGCCAGGAAAGCTTTTCTAGTTTCTGTTCCTATAATATTTTGAGCATGCTCAAGCCTAGGTATGATATTCCCCATGTTTGGACATACAGCTGTCTTCAATGTTTTTAAACTATTAGACTTTGTTTCCTCCATGATAACATTGCCTCTTGTTTGCAAGAAATTCATGTCCATCCCAGGATTTTGAAAAACATCATAAAAGACATCTTGGTTCATCAAACTATCCATAGAAAGCATATTACAATCATTTACTGGATGGTGTATTCCTCCTGTGTTTCTTGAAGGATCAAGCATTGTAGGTGGGTTGAAGAAAGAGGGTGCAATGGTACTGACATTGATTGAATTTGGGGCAATATGTTGATCATGCAAGCCACTGAATTTCACTCTACTATCCATCTGAATGTCATTGAACTCTGGCATGAAGGGGTATGACTGAAACGGGGCATTGACATTTTCAAGAGGGGAAGGAGTAATAGGAAAAGATGTTAAGGACAGGGAACCAAGGTCTGCCTTTGAACTAAAACCACCATGTATCATTCCATTACACTGCACATCTCCACTTTGCCTAATGGAAAGTGCAAGCTCATCATGCACTTGAAAAGGAGTAGATGCTAGTGGATGCTGTGTATCATTTGGGTTTTGGAATCCCATTGATTAGCTTCAACCTGAGATAGAGCCAAATATAAAAGGGGGAACTTGTAGTCCTTCAGAACTATGCACATACCAGAGAAAAATAGATTATAAAAGGAAAACAAAGCAAAAACCAAGAATCTCATACAAATCAAATCTTGCACTGGTCAATGGTGAGGCACAAACTTGAAAGATTTTAACAAGAAATTTGTTTGGGCGGGCAAATAAAATTGAAAGTAATTTAATCAGTTCAAAATAGACAAGGAAATTAAATTATTTGAAGGCCAGGGAACATCAGGGTTACCATGAAAGGAGCTTTGAGTACAAAATTGACACCAGGGCAAGTTTTAAACATTCTCCGGGACCAAAGAAACATCTAGCAATCCACAACTACTAAAATGCATTCAGACACAACACCCACTCAAGAGTCACTCACTCACTCCCAGGGGAAAAAAAGGAACCTCTTGTATCTTCATAACCCTCGACCCATAGAATTATATTTCAGGGAACCAATACTTCCCAAAGAACAGATTTTACTAACAAAAAAATAAAACAAATCCTGAATTCCAGGATACACAGTTTTTTTTTTCGACCAATCCAAACCCTAGACGCTCATGAGTACAGATTATGCAAATAGTAAAAAATGAATTAAACAAGACAACGAAATTTTTAATCCGAGACTCTAGAAAACAAAAACAAAAACAAAAAAAGATGAAATGCATAATCGAGTCAATCAATGTAATCAAGCTGGGCCACCATAAACACACAAAAAAACTACAAACACATGCTAGTCAACATGCTCAACATATGCATACACATATACGTACATATAGAAAATGGAAACTCAAAGGGGCGTGTTTTGGGTTTACCGGAGGCTGTACAAGTACTGATAGCAATGATCGGAGAGTTTTTCCAAAGAGACGGAGGTTTAGAGAGAGAAAGTGGCGGAAGCCATGACCGAAGCGCGGTGGCTGGGCGGTTGCGACTTGCGAGCTTTGGTGGGGAGTGGTGTGGTGGTGTGTTTTGGCGCTTTAGGGCTCTACGAGAGTTTTAAAGGGTTCGGTTGTGGGGGCCAGCAGCACCCGGACACGTGGCACCGAGAGAGCTCATTTGAAACGTTAAGCTGCAGGCTGACGTGGCATTTCTGGTTCCCCCATCAGGCGGTGAGGTTTTCTTACGTGACCCACCAATAAAAGCCCAGGAGAAAGGGGGGTTTTTGTCAGTTTAACAAAAGAGCGAGGGTGTTATTGGAATTTCAAGGGCATTGATGATAACATGGCGTGATAAGAACGCTGTCTGATGTCACCGGCATTACGTGCGAGATGATCCTCTCCGTTTTCCCGCCTCCGAAGCTGCCTTGGACGACCCTTCAATCCACCTCGGCTTCACCCTTCACCCAGCTCATCTCAACTGCTTTAACCTAGCGCCCTACCCAAATCAATATACTCCGTATAATTAATTTTATATAAGAAATTATAACTTTTACTATGTATTTTTTTTAATTATAATTTATGCCCCTCCATATGTCAATTATCAATATCACACGTGAATTATTAGTGGTGTCAATTATCAATATCACACGGTACATATATTGCCTTCGTCGGGAGGGACAACATTTACATACTAATAATTTAAGAGTAACATTTATAATTAGCATATTATGGGACATAAATTACAATTTTTTTTTAAAGGATGAAAATAAAATATGAGTAGACAAATACTAGAATATTCCCTGTGAAAATTACAATGAAATTATCAAAATCTGGAAAAGGAAAGTGACAAAATAAAGTGGTGTTTGCACCAAAGAACAAAAGGGAAGGGGAAAAATCAAATGGGTTCCTTAAGGGATAAGAGTTGAGACAAAAGCAATGACATTTTAGTCTACAAAACAGGGCCCCACTCAAAAATAACAAATTGATTATTTTTTGTTTAAGTTGAGAAGAGGACAATAATGTAGTGAGATGGATGTCAACAAGGTTAAAACTTAAAAGATTGATGCCATGCCCCCTTTAATTTCCAATTCTTGGTGGCAAAGAAAAGTTGGCATGGAGAAAGGGAATCTCCTCAAAATTTTAAGTATTCCCAATCCCCAATCAAACCAAGTGTTGGGTTTTTTTTGAGAATGCAATCAAAATCCCCAAACAACTTAGTTGCAACATCTTTTGGTTGTATGCAAAGTGTTTCAGCTGATTTTCCAAGGAGGGTTGAGGTAAAAAGAAACCAGACCCCACATGCTGCCATAACAACAATACATAATATATCTTATCATACATGCAACTGATGCAATAGTCATTTCAATGATGTTTACATGAGAGCATAGTAATATTAATTACTCTAACCTAAACTTTTGCTTTTGTATCTATTCAAATTTATCATCTAAAATCTCAATGTCATCATCTAAATATTGTTAGTCACGTGCATAGATAAAAAGGTATTGGCATACAACTTGGTGAATATTATGATGTTGAATGCGTGGTTAAAACTCAACCAATAATTTTGTAGTTAGGCCAATTTCCACATTCTGAAATTACATAATAATTAATAATTTTGAAAAAAAAAAAAAAAAAAAAACTCTATTCATCATTAGAAATACAGTGTGTTAAGGCCACTATACGTAAAATGGATACTATAGCAGGTTACAAGTATAGAATCATTAACCTGTAAAATTTCAATTGTCACATAATTATTGCCCTTGAAGTTAGCTGCAAGTAAAATTCATCCACAGGCTTATTGGAAAACAATTGTTGATTGAAGTTTACTGCAAGTTTAGAAGCCAATTTCTGTAAGCTAGGCTTAATTTTGGTCTTTTTTATTTTTAACAGCACAAGTCAATAGTCTATTAGTCTCTGTAGTCTGTACCCTCCTACAAAAAGGAAGATCACTCACTACATCAAAGTAAAATGCCAAAGAGAGGAGACGCCGAACATGAAAGAAAACTTGTTTAGAAAGCAGGTGTGCCTATGGTAAGAGTGTTTCTTCCAAGAAGACTCGAGAAATAAAAATGCATTACTCTCCTTTAATGTGTTGCGGGCGGTTATGGAAGAGGATGAAACCCATTGAGACTGCCATTCCCACCAAGTACCCAACCATAGCTCCATAAGTTACACAGATTGGCCATTCCTGCATATAATAAAGATTCTCATAATTTGTTGACCATCATTAGTTTGGGGTGAAAAATGAATGGGCTTAATAATTAAGTAGAGCATTTACTCATCAAAACTCATTGAAAAATCATGTAGATTAGTTTTGATGGTGCTACAAATTTCCAAGCAAAAGATACAAATTTATTTGCATTGAAATGGAAAAAGTAATTGGAAGTCCCTAAAAGAGTAAAAGGTGTGATTTTATTCAATTTAGCCCCTTTACTAGAGTTTTAGACATGTTGTCCCAATATTAATAATTTAATATTAGTATAAATGAGAACAATTACTAATCCAGTTAGACAAAGCAATTTGCAATGTTGATGTGTAAGTGACCTGACATTAACATGTTAGCATCTATTCATGTGGCATTGCTGGGGTCAGCATTTACAATTTCCAATATTAAAAAATGAATAGAATAAAAATATTTATTTTATTTTTTAGCAACGTTAACCATTAACCTGTTAATGACATAGGCCTGACATAGTGACATGTTAAAATATCCTATCACAGCATTTATAATTTTCAATAAAAAAAATTAAATTATATAAAAAATATTCCATTTATTTTAAAAATATTGTAAATTATAAATGTTGACATGGCAATGCTATACCAACATATTATGACATGCCAAAGCCATGTCACTAACCAGTTAGCAAGTTAGCATTGTTGATTGCCCCATCTAATGGATTAATGATTGTCCTCAATTTCATCATTTCAATAATACAATGACAAAACTGACCAAAATCTGTGAAAATGGAATAAATTTTAAAAAGTTGTATACTGCAGGGACTTTTAAAGTACTTTGACTACATTGGGACGTGCCATTTACATATCTATAACTAGGGAAAAGTATTAGAGAATGAGAGCTTATCAAATAAGAGATAAATACAGCAGAACCAATTCTAGTCATTGTCACAAGTGAAATGATAAAAAATTATGTTATTGTCTATGGATAGTACCCAACTACTTTTGACTTAGTTGCAGAGCTACATCATAAATTAAATGAATGTATCTTGCTTAAGTCATTAAGGCAGATTCACCCCCAAATTCACAGATAGACCAATAACAGACAAGACAAGTTTAATTTCTTGGAGTAAACTATCAGAGTAAAATGACAAGGGAATAATACCTGCCATGGCCTTTCCCAATCAAGGGGCATTGGCCAAGCACCAAACCATGCTCCAATAATGGCACCATGGGCAGGAAAGAAGACCATATAATCTATGTTTTTAGCTGGCCTACACACCAGTAACATTAGATATCATTAAATAGCTGTGCAAATATATTCTGTACCAACTACCAAGACTACTACATTAGATATCTAAAGCAGGAATGAAGTTGTAAAGCTTACTTTGTTTGAGCAAATATACGGTGCCAATCAGTCCATGATGAACCAAAAACAGTAGCTGCCGGAACAAACTGTCAGCATAGCAGCAGGAGAAAAGATTAGATCATGTGTAATGCATCTTCAGACATGTACACAATTACACCATTAAGTCATGGCATTGAGTGGCCCCAGCTATCAAAAGAACATCTAAGATGAATAGGCTACATAATATATACTTACAGTGAAGACTGACATAACAAGGGACCAATACAAGGTCATGCCTAAGTACCTGTTAACAGGATGAAAACCTAATTAAATTAAAGAAAAAGGTGATCAAGAACCATTAAATTTCATTGATTCAATCATTATAGACTTATAGAGTTATAGTGAAGCTGTAGTCACAGTTGAGGTTGGACATAAAATTACAAAATGAATCTTGATGGTGGATATCTCAAAACAACCTCAACACTAGACTAAGTTTATAATGTGTTCTTTATTGAAGCAGATATGAAGAAGTAACAAATGGTGACCCTTTTAACAATGAAAAAAATACTCAAGTACCCTGTACCTGATGAATATAGGTATCAGATAGATCAAAGCCAATTTCGTCCAACCTCAACTATGGCATTGGTTTTAAATCACTATGACAGACTAAAAAGATGTTCTTATTGCCACATACTGAAAGCCAACAGGTGCTCCCAAAATAATAGCCCCCACTGCAATCATAGCGGCCCCTACAATTATGAAACAACATAAAGCAATACTAACATCAGTCACCCTAAACAGTTTTGTTTACTGAGGAAGAAATATGATTATGAAACTGACTAAAATTGGTTTTCCAAAAGGTTTTCAAACTTCCAAAGGATAGCCAACTCAAAATATTGTTCTGCTACACACATAGGTTATCTCCAAATAGTAGGACAAAATTCCAAGGTCTCCAAGAAAATGAAGTAGATGAGGTAGATCTAAACATAGGTCCTTCAGAGCATGAAAGTATATATCCGCAATAGCACTTTAAATAAAAAATTTGACATTTGTTTCTAACTTCAAGAATTGTCTGTGTCAATTTTTCTTTTAAGGAAAATCAACAAATATAGAACATTTCTCTGTCTTGTCGAGCAAATCCTAAACAACAGCAAATACATACAGTGTATGGATAAAACTTCCTTTCATGTCATATCAACAGGAAAAAAGCCAGATGAATGTGCATGCACCAGACAAAGGAGCAGCCACATTTATAATGTACATACATACAGTACATGAATTTATTGCTGAAATTGCGTAAGGATAACAAAAATATTTAAAAAATAATTTCATGACTAACCAACTGGAAGACCCAATAAACCTCGTCCCAAAGCTTTGAAGTACTGTTGAACGCCGAAATGGAAAAAAAAATTCAAATATATTCCATATAAATCCAGAAAAAAAAAAGAGTAAATAAGATAGGAAGTCCAGCAAGCTTACAGAGCATCGATCCGAATCATGTCGAAAGAGACTGTAAAGCAGGATCACTACGGGAGACTCAGACGCCTGTGAAACCAAATTCAATTACTAAATTAGAGTGAGAAAACAAAATATAGGAATAAATGCATGAAGTAGTGAAGGTGATACCAAAATCAGACGGAGCGTTTGAGCCGGATTTGAGACGAGATCGGCAGAGTAAATATTGCGAGCGGCCCATAGTGCTGAAGCTAACCCTAGTCCACATATGAGATGTAGAAAACATGCTTTCAATGGAGATACGGACGATATGAAGTTTTTTCTTCCTTTTGGAGCTCCCACGTTGTGCTTTGGCTGTTTCTTCGTCGCCATCGGTCCCCGTCGTCAACGAACGGTGCTACGGATAAGTTTTTCAGTTTGTTCAGTCGGGTCTTATTTGGGTCGCTCAATTGTTTTGGGCTTTTATCTTCGGCCGCATTGGCCTTTGTTACTTGCCCAATTTGGAAAAAGCCCATTTGGTCCGAGCTCGAGCCAACCGCTCGAGCTCGTTAAAAAGTGCCCTGCTCGAGCTCGTTCTCGAGCTTTCAAAGTGGAGCTCGACTTTGAAAAATAGGAAATAGGAAAACAGACCGACAACTACAGCATTTCCTTCTCATTCGTTTTATGCACACCATTTTTAACTAGGAAAAAAATTTAAAAAAACAGAATGCCCATCAGACAAACAGTAGCCATTAACCAAATTACCAAAATAAAAAATATAATAATAAGTAAATATGCAGTTCAATTTCAGCAATTCAATTAAGGAAAATTTAGGCTAAAAGTACCTGAAGTCCTGAACGTCGAAGGGCTGCGTCGCCAGTGGAGTGGTGGCTTGCTGCGTCGTCGGCGGAGTCACGGCTTGCTGCGTCGCCGGCGGACTCGCGGCTTGCTGCGTCGCCGGCAGTGGCTGCAAGAAGGAGCGGGAGGCGTAGTCTGAGAGAGTCGGGAGGAAGCGAGGGCTGTTTGCGATGGAATTAACTGATTTAGGATTTTAGGTTTAGTATTTAGTCAACTTTTTTATTTTTATCTTTCAAAGTTCCAATAAAAAATATATATATTTTATAATATATTAAATTATTAATTAATATCTATATATCTATATTTATATCTATATATCTATATATCTCTATATTCTATATTCTATATATCTATATATATATCTATATATATATATATTAAAACAGAAGTGTTAGCTTTCCAGCTCATTTTAGTCCAAGAATTTTGAAATCGGTCAACATAATTATATAATAATTTCTTATCAAAAATTCTAACATTCCTTATCATTCTTTATCATTCCTTATTTATAGCTAAAATTGACAAAATATTCAAAATATGATTCCATTCCTTATTATTATACACGGAAATTAATGAAATATTTTATTCAATTCCATTCCCGTATGGATTCTTTAAACAAAATAGTTTAACTTGCGTATTTTTAATATATATATATATATATATATATATATATATATATATATTACTATATGATGTATATTATAGTATTGAAAAAAATATTACTATATTATGTTAATGTACGTAATTAAATTCCTCTCATAATAATATTCAAATTACTATATGATGTATATTATAGTATTCAAAAAAAAATATTACTATATTATGTTAATGTACGTAATTAAATTACTCTCATGATAATATTCAAAAAAAATAAAAATTCCAATAATCAAATTACTATGTGATGTATATTATAGTATTACAAAAAATATTACTATATTATGTTAATTTACGTAATTAAATTCCTTTCATGATAATATTCAAAAAAATAAAAATTCCAACAATCAAATTACTATATGATGTATATTATAGTACTAGTATTTCCGTCCGTGCGTTGCACGGAATGGATTTGCTATAATATTTTAAGAATATTTGGATCGATATACAATTATATAAATTATAACATCAAATATTATATAGCGCAATTGATGAAATTTGTTGGACCGATTATGTTTTCTGATGTTTTCCTTACTTGAATTAAAGCAAATAACTGTCCAATTAACCGTGCGATGCACAGATAAATTTTTTATTATATATTTAGATAATAAAAATAAAGAAAAAATTATTAAAAAATTTAATATTGAACATGTACATTTATTTGATTATAAGATTAGTGCAAAAGTATTACTCATTGAATAACATATGACTTGTTTATCTACAACAATTACTTATGTAATTATATTATTACTAAAATAAATATGGGAAAAATTAGAAATCATTTAATTATAATTATTATAAAAATAAATTCAACGACCAATGTTTAGTTTAATTATCATAATAATTATTAGGCAATTATTAATAGTCAATTACGCTAATATATGTGTAATTATACTTTTATAACTTAAGTATATCCATGTTCACTGTATCGCATTTAGTTTTTTCTTCCTCCTCGATATTTGAATGAATAGGAATTGTTTTTATTAATGGTATAGATTGCATTGCAGGGAAATATATGTACTGTATTATTACGATTAGTAATTTTAATCTAGAATTGTATTACGAATAGGAACATACGAAAAAATATATTTTATTACGAATTGTATTACCATATTTTAACTTACAATTGTATTACAAATAGGAATTCTATTAATATATTTTACAATATTACGCAGACCTTAATATTATAAGAGTCTTTTGGGCGGGAAGTTAAAGTTGATGAAATTATTTTTATTAATAGTATAGATTGCATTGCATGGAAATATATGTACTGTATTATTACGATTAGTAATTTTAATCTAGAATTGTATTACGAATAGGAACGTACGAAAGAATATATTTTATTACGAATTGTATTACCATATTTTAACTTACAATTGTATTACAAATAGGAACTCTATTACTATATTTTACAATATTACGCAGACCTTAATATTATAAGAGTCTTTTGGGCGGGAAGTTAAAGTTGAGGAAATTGTTTTCATTAATAGTATAGATTGCATTGTAGGGAAATATATGTACTGTATTATTACGATTAGTAATTTTAATCTAGAATTGTATTACGAATAGGAACGTACGAAAGAATATATTTTATTACGAATTGTATTACCATATTTTAACTTACAATTGTAATACGAATAGGAATTCTATTACTATATTTTACAATATTACACAAATCTTAATAGTATAGGAGACTTTTGGGCGAGAAGTTAAAGTTGATGATATTGTTTTTATTAATAGTATATATTGCATTGAAGGGAAACATAGGTACTGTATTATTACGATTAGTAATTTTAATCTAGAATTGTATTACGAATAGGAACGTACGAAAGAATATATTTTATTACGAATTGTATTACCATATATTTTAACTTACAATTGTAATACGAATAGGAATTCTATTACTATATTTTACAATATTACACAAATCTTAATAGTATAGGAGACTTTTGGGCGAGAAGTTAAAGTTGATGATATTGTTTTTATTAATAGTATATATTGCATTGAAGGGAAACATAGGTACTGTATTATTACGATTAGTAATTTTAATCTAGAATTGTATTACGAATTGGAACGTACGAAAGAATATATTTTATTACGAATTGTATTACCATATTTTAACTTACAATTATATTACGAATAGTATTCTATTACTATATTATACAATATTACGCAGACCTTAATATTATAGGAGTCTTTTGGGCTGGAAGTTAAAGTTGAGGATATTGTTTTTATTAATAGTATAGATTGCATTGCAGCGAAATATATGTACTGTATTATTACGAATAGTAATTTTAATCTAGAATTGTATTACGAATAGGAACGTATGAAAGAATATATTTTATTACGAATTGTATTACGATATTTTAACTTACAATTGTATTACGAATAGGAATTCTATTACTATATTTTACAATATTATGCACACCTTAATATTATAGGAGTCTTTTGGGCAGGAAGTTAAAGTTGATGATATTGTTTTTGTTAATAGTATAGATTAAAAAATATTACTATATTATGTTAATATACGAAATTAAATTCCTCTAATCTATACTATTAATAAAAATAATATCCTCAGTTTTAACTTCCCGCCCAAAACACTCCTATACTATTATGGCTTGCGTAATATTGTAACCAAAACACTCCTATACTATTATGGCTTGCGTAATATTGTAAAATACGGTAATACAATTCCTATTGGCTTGCGTAATATTGTAAAATACGGTAATACAATTCCTATTCGTAATACAATTGTATATTAAAATAGAATCTATACTATTAATAAAAACAATATCCAATAAAAACAATATCCTCAGTTTTAACTTCCCGTCCAAAACACTCCTATACTATTATGGCTTGCGTAATATTGTAACCAAAACACTCCTATACTATTATGGCTTGCGTAATATTGTAAAATACGGTAATACAATTCCTATTGGCTTGCGTAATATTGTAAAATACGGTAATACAATTCCTATTCGTAATACAATTGTATATTAAAATAGAATCTATACTATTAATAAAAACAATATCCTCAGTTTTAACTTCCCGCCCAAAACACTCCTATACTATTATGGTTTGCGTAATATTGAAAAATATGGTAATACAATTCCTATTCGTAATACAATTGTAAATTAAAATAGAATTACTAATAAAATATATATTTTTTCCTACGTTCCTATTCGTATTACAATTCTAGATTACAATTACTAATCGTAATAATACAGTATATATATTTCCCTGCAATGCAATCTATAATATTAATAAAAACAATATTCTCAATTTTAACTTTCCGCCTAAAATATTCCTATACTATTATGGTTTGCGTAGTATTGGAAAATATGGTAATACAATTCATATTCGTAATACAATTGTAAATTAAAATAGAATTCCTAATAAAATATATATTCAAATTGTAAATTAAAATAGAATTCCTAATAAAATATATATTCATTCCTACGTTCCTATTCGAATTCCTAATAAAATATATATTCATTCCTACGTTCCTATTCGTAATACAATTATAGATTAAAATTATTAATCGTAATAATACAGTATATATATTTCTCTGCAATGCAATCTATACTATTAATAATAACTTTCCGCCTAAAATATTCCTATACTATTATGGTTTGCGTAGTATTGGAAAATATGGTAATACAATTCATATTCGTAATATAATTGTAAATTAAAATAGAATTCCTAATAAAATATATATTCAAATTGTAAATTAAAATAGAATTCCTAATAAAATATATATTCATTCCTACGTTCCTATTCGAATTCCTAATAAAATATATATTCATTCCTACGTTCCTATTCGTAATACAATTATAGATTAAAATTATTAATCGTAATAATACAGTATATATATTTCTATGCAATGCAATCTATACTATTAATAAAAACAATATCCTCAGTTTTAACTTCCCGCCCAAAAGACTCCTATACAATTATGATTTGCGTAATATTAGAAAATACGGTAATACAATTCTTATTCGTAATACAATTGTAAATTAAAATAGAATTCCTAATAAAATATATATTCTTTCCTACGTTCTTATTCGTAATACAATTGTACTCCCTACTTGCGCGCGCGAGAGAGCCTCTATGCTATACAATTCAATAAGTTTTAGAAAAACTCTTATATAAGTAGTGTTGCAAACCACTTCTCAAATCAATGTGGGACAAAAGCTACTTGAAAGGTTTTTCTCTCCATTTTTCTAACTAAAATGGGTCAACTTTGAGAACCAATTTTTCATTCACCCATTTTCAGTTTTGAGCGTACAATATATCAATCTTTTCATTTAACTACGAAGAACACGAATCCACTTTGACCCGACCCAAATCGAAAGTGGACCCCAGATATATTTGTACCACAATATTGCCACTAAAATGCCATTTTATGCTAATTTTTTCCAACAGTTATTTGTCCATAGAATATCAACGTGTTAGAGGAAGAAGATGATATATAGTGAAGGGCAATATCATCTTCACAATATATCATCTTCTTCCTCCAACACAACGCTCTACGGTCAACCAACAATCACTCAATTGATTATCCCATTACTCACATGCATACATCTACACATTAGCTATTAATTAAGCAATTATTTGCTGAAATTTAAACAAGGATAGCATTAGAAAACATAATCGATCCAAAACATATCTTCAATTGCACTATATAATATTTGATGTTATAAATTATATAATTATATATCAATCTAAATATTCTTAATATATTATAACAAATCCAAATATTCTTATCACCACAACCCCAAAGATTTGTAGTAATTATTAAACTGGCAATGGCTATAATCCCTGACTTGATGATTTTAGAGCAATTAGTTTTTTTAGCACCTTCCGTTTTAGAGTCTTTTGGGGTATCGAAAGGTAATACCTTTATCGTAGTTTTAATAGGGAGTCTAGTTGTCTTTTTAGTTAATTATATTGTTGCCCCAGTTTTAATTCCTCGCTTCGGGAGACATTGGGTGCTTTGTTTCTCATCGGCATTCATGCTTGTGTTTCAGGTATTTAATTACTTTAATTTAAATATTATTTTTATTATTTATTAGATTAATTTTACTCTTCACATTGCTAGTTTGTTATATCTATTTTTTCTTGAATTACAAAGTGCGATGATTTTAATTTCTCGTATCTCAATGACTACGAGAAATCATCTTCAGTCTCCATTCACTATTATTGCTGGCATAAGCTTTTTAGCTATTTATGCCATGCATGGTATAGTGAGTGGTCCTCATGGATGGACCTCCATTACATATCCGAGGGAGATTGAAAGAGAATGCCGTGCACGGGAATCGGCGTTGAATCTTTTTATCCAGGTCTTCATTACTTCAATGACACCAAAGTTGATTTGTTTACTTCAGAAGTGGATTTTTGTATATATGGCTGTTGTGGCTTTAATTTATATTGTAGCTAGTTTGACTATTGTAAGAAGATAAACTAGTGTTTTACCCGTGCGATGCACGAACAAAATTATATTGTTATGAATTTAAATAAAAATTTTGAAAAATATAAATATTTTAAAATGTACAAAATGTCTTCTAATTCTTGGACATTATTTTTTTCGCACAGGCAACGCACACCCGTGCAGCATCCGTGCGACACCCGCGCAGCGCATGTGCAAAGTTGACTGGTTAACGTTTGGAGTTTAAGAGTCTTGGCCATGATTGGAGGGATGATGAGTGGTTATTCACAACCATTCATAAGTAAGTCATTTAAAATTATATTTTAAAATTTTTTTAGATGTGATATTATGTGCTTGTATGAAACTAAACTTTAACATTTCATTATGATTATTTTTTTGGTGGATTAGTAAACATGCCCCTCTTTGTGTTTAGCCTCTCAAGCTCGGCATATTATAAATCCAACTTGGCAGCAACATCCAACTTCTGTACATTTACGGGGAGCTTGGTGTTTTGGGTACATTTGCTTGTTTTTATTGGGACATTTGTGGGATTAATCTTGGCCAAGAGGCTAAGTGGGCTCAATTTGATTTTTGGGCCTGTACTAGTAGCCACGGGTGCTGTCGTGTCCGCAAATTTTCCACACATAGTTGTCCATGGAGTCATGTATTTCATGACTGGACTAGGTGTTGCAATTATTCGGGAGGCAAAACTATTTTTATTTTCAATCTAATACTTATATTTTGGTGAATTGTTTTTGTATATATACTAATTTGCACACATGTGCAGGTTATTCCAATATGGTTATTGCAAATAGCTCCCGAGGGCGAGAGAGATCGGTTAGACTTTTTGTTTGACCTTTTTAGGTTACTTGCGGCAGTTTTAAGTAATTTAATAAATTTCATTATTTTTAAATACTTTATCAAATTTTGGTGGGTAGGATTTTATGCATTAGTTTGTTTTGCATTTTTATTTTTGTTGGCATCAATAAGGCGGGGAATTTGGGGAAATGAATCACTTTTATCACCACAACCCCAAAGATTTGTAGTAATTATTAAACTGGCAATGGCTATAAATCCTGACTTGATGATTTTAGAGCAATTAGTTTTTTTAGCGCTTTCTGTTTTAGAGTCTTTTGGGGTATCGGAAGATAATACCTTTATCGTAGTTTTAATAGGGAGTCTAGTTGTCTTTTTAGTTAATTATATTGTTGCCCTAGTTTTAATTCCTCGCTTCGGGAGACATTGGGTGCTTTGTTTCTCATCGGCATTCATGCTTGTGTTTCAGGTATTTAATTATTTTATTTTAAATATTATTTTTATTATTTATTAGATTAATTTTACTCTGCACATTGCTAGTTTGTTATATATATTTTTTCTTGAATTACAAAGTGCGATGATTTTAATTTCTCGTATCTCAATGACTACGAGAAATCATCTTTAGTCTCCATTCACTATTATTGCTGGCATAAGCTTTTTAGCTATTTATACCATGCATGGTATAGTGAGTGGTCCTCATGGATGGACCTCCATTGCATATCCGAGGGAGATTGAAAGAGCATGCCGTGCACGGGAATCGGCGTTGAAGCTTTTTATCCAGGTCTTCATTACTTCAATGACACCAAAGTTGATTTGTTTACTTAGAAGTGGATTTTTGTATATATGGCTATTGTGGCTTTAATTTATATTGTAGCTAGTTTGACTATTGTCAGAAGATAAACTAGTGCTTTACCTGTGCGATGCACGAACAAAATTATATTGTTATGAATTTAAATAAAAATTTCGAAATATATAAATAAATATTTTAAAATGTACAAAATGTCTCATAATTCTTGGACATTATTTTTTTCGCACAGGCAACGCACACCCGTGCAGCATCCGTGCGACACCCGTGCAGCGCATGTGCAAAGTTGACTGGTTAATGTATGGAGTTTAAGAGTCTTGCCATGATTGGAGGGATGATGAGTGGTTGGTTATTCACAACCATTCATAAGTAAGTCATTTAAAATTATATTTTAAAATTTTTTTAGATGTGATATTATGTGCTTGTATGAAAATAAACTTTAACATTTCATTATTATTATTTTTTAGGTGGATTAGTTAACATGCCTCTCTTTGTGTTTAGCCTCTCAAGCTCGGCATATTATAAATCAACTTGGCAGCAACATCCAACTTCTGTAGATTTATGTAGAGCTTGGTGTTTTCGGTACATTTGCTTGTTTTTATTGGGACATTTGTGGGATTAATCTTGGCCAAGAGGCTACGTGGGCTCAATTTGATTATTGGGCTTGTACTGGTAGCCTCGGGTGCTGCCGTGTGCCAAATTTTCCACACATAATTGTCCATGGAGTCATGTATTTTATGACTGGACTAGGTGTTGGAATTATTCGGGAGGTAAAACTATTTTTATTTTCAATCTAATACTTATATTTTGGTGAATTGTTTTTGTATATATACTAATTTGCACACATGTGCAGGTTATTCCAATATGGTTATTGCAAATAGCTCCCGAGGGCGAGAGAGATCGGTTAGACTTTTTGTTTGACATTTTTAGTTTACTTGCGGCAGTTTTAAGTAATTTAATAAATTTCATTATTTTTAAATACTTTATCAAATTTTGGTGGGTAGGATTTTATGCATTAGTTTGTTTTGCATTTTTAATTTTGTTGGCATCAATAAGGCGGAGAATTTGGGGAAATGAATCACTTTTATCACCACAACCCCAAAGATTTGTAGTAATTATTAAACTGGCAATGGCTATAAACCCTGACTTGATGATTTTAGAGCAATTAGTATTTTTAGCGCATTCCGTTTTAGAGTCTTTTGGGGTATCGGAAGGTAATACCTTTATTGTAGTTTTAATAGGGAGTCTAGTTTTCCTTTTAGTTAATTATATTGTTGCCCTAGTTTTAATTCCTCGCTTCGGGAGACATTGGGTGCTTTGTTTCTCATCGGCATTCATGCTTGTGATTCAGGTATTTAATTATTTTAGTTTAAATATTATTTTTATTATTTATTAGATTAATTTTACTCTTCACATTGCTAGTTTGTTATATCTATTTTTTCTTGAATTACAGTGTGCGATGATTTTAATTTCTCGTATCTCAATGACTACGAGAAATCATCTTCAGTCACCATTCACTATTATTGCTGGCATAAATATATGAAAATGAAAGAACTGGGGTGATAACTTCATGAATTATTATCAGATTGAAGCGATAAAAACATAAGAAATGGATATATATATATATGTGTGTGTGTGTGTGTGTGTGTATATATATATATATATATAAAAGAAGATGTAAAGAACATATACCTCCACATCTTCCATACAGATTCTAAAGTTTCTCCTCGGTTGTTCTTGACTTTGTAAAGACAAATAAATCGTACTTTGATTGTCCACGCAGTATTGAAGGCGTTTATCTTATTTAGTAAAACAAAAATAGGGGCCATTGTATGTAGATTTTTTCGTGTGTATGAAACTAAAGTGGTAAGATGGAGTGAAGGAAAGATGTGAAATTGGTTGCATGGTTGCATGGTTGCATGATTTATATAGTGGTATGGGAATTTATTAGATAGAAATTTATTTGGAAAACTTTAAAAATAATTGATTAATAATAGTTCTTGATTATTGATTGATTAATATTAATAATAATAATCACTCCTATTATTATTATTATTATTATTATTATTATTATTATTATTATTATTATTATTATTATTATTAATAATTAAGAATTACTCCGTAATAACTTACAATTTGCCTTTTATTAATAATAATCAATCTTGTTATTATTTTAAATCAATTTACCGTAATAATAATAATAATTACTCATGTTATTATCGAATATATTATTATTATTATTATTATTATTATTATTATTATTATTATTAGTATGTTACCCGTGCGATGCACGGATTAAAAATTTAAAATATTATAATTATGCTATGTTATTAAAAATTATTAATGTTATTAAATTTCATATATAAAAAGGAAATATGAGATTTATTCATTTATAAAGTTTTATTATTTAATAATATAATTATGTTGATTTGCTACACCAAAGTTATGAACATAATTATTTGTAGTTAAAATAAGAATTGATATTTAAGGTGGGTAATTACTACAATATATATATATATATATATATATATATATATATATATATATATATATATTATAAGTTTAATAAAAAGTATATTATTCGGTTGCATGATTTATATAGTGGTATTGAAATTTATTAGATAGGAAGTATATTAGGAAAACTTTAAAAATAGGCTAATCAAAAGAGAAAAATGAGGTAAAACTAATATGTAGTATGGAATAGTTTATTAAAAGGTAATAAATAATGGTAATAAAAGGTCACAAATAGCCTAATATATGTAGTAATTTTTCTAATTATTGAATTAATTAGCGTATATAAAAATAGTAATACTATTAATTGTACGTAAAAAAAATTATGGTAATAAAAGGTGATAAAAAGGCTTAATTAATAATATATGTATAGTAATTTGTAATGTAAACTTTGGTTTCTGAGTGTAAGCCTATAGATATAGAATTGATATGAATTGGATATTATTTCGAATACTAATATGTGTATTTTTGGATTTTGTGGCTAAACAGTGAAAATGGTGTAAGAATATTAAATTAATTCAATTATACTAAAATCTATTCAATTAATTCCTTAATTAGCAAAATAATAATTCCTTAATTATACTAAAATCAATTAAACTAATTCCATAATTTCAGAAAATAGTAATAACTATATAGTGATATGAATAATTTTTAGCTTGATTAGAATTATAATTATTAGTGTACTAATCAAACCATTATTAACTTTATTACAATTATTAATTCATTAATTCTAGCAAAATAAGAATTCCTTAATTATACTAAAATATATTCAATTAATTTCGGTTATTAATATGCATATTGTTTTTATTTTGTGTTATTATTTTAAATCAATTTATCGTTTTTCAACGATTAAGAATTATTGCGTAATCAATTCTGTTATTATTTTAATTAAATTACCGTTTTTCACCGATTAAGAATTATTCCCTTTTTATAATGTACGTTAGTATGCAATTTCTATTTTATTGTATGCAATTTGCCTAATAATTATTGATTATTGATTGATTAATATTAATAATAATGATCACTCATGTTATTATCCGATTATTATTATTATTATTATTATTATTATTATTATTATTATTATTAATTAATTAATTAATTAATTAATAATTACTCCGTAATAATTTGCAATTTATCTTTTATTAATAATAATCAATCCTGTTATTATTTTAAATCAATTACCGAAATAATAACAATAATCACCTCTGTTATTATCCGATTATATTATTCTTATTATTATTATTATTAATTAATTAATTAATAATTAATAATTTGCAATTTTCCTTTATTAATAATAATCAATCCTGTTATTATTTTAAATTAATTTACCGTTTTCACCGATTAAGAATTATTGCCTTTTTTATAATGTAATAATAATCAATCCTGTTATTATTTTAAATCAATACTGTAAGCAAATAAAGAAAATAGATATTACTAAGAACACGATAACCTCCATACTATACTCTTAGCTATTAAAATTAATATGTATGAAGGGTAATTATTAAGAACAAAACAAAAAAATAAATATTCCCATGTCGTGCAAGTGGACAACTACTGGTGTGCGTGTTAATATTAACAACATAATATTATATTAGATATATCACAAATTATATATCACCAATCACCAATCAATATTAAGAACACAATATTACCATATTACTTTATGGCATTACATTATTAATAAATATGGATAATTAATAAAATTAATAAAATAATAAATAAATAAATATTAACAATATTGCCATATTAGATATATCACAAATTATATATCACCAATCACCAATTAATATATTATTAATAAATGTGGATAATGGCGTTACATTATTAATAAATATGGATAATGGCATTACATTATTAATAAATATGGATAATTGATAAAATTAATAAAATAATAAATAAATAAATAAATAATATCCATTATGTTGTTACTAAAATGCCCTCCAGTTTTGGGGAGAAAACTTTTGCTAGGGCACTTCTATTTTTTTTAAGGCTTGGGCCTCTTTAGTTTTAAAGACTTGGGTCTTTATTTTGTTTTGAAAGGCTTAGGGCGTAAAATACACTGAAATCAGAATTGGCTTGGCCCAATTGGAGCCACACATATCATCACTAGATCCAATTAAATACATTAAAATCAAAGAAGTCCCTTACATATCATCACTAGATCCAATTAAATACATTAAAATCAAAGATGTCCCTTACCACCACTTTAGCTCTTGTAAATTGTAATAGACTTGTCTTTGAATCAATAACATAAATCTCCTCAAAATCTAGAACGAAATCTGGATCACCTAATCTGCGGTTCCTATAATGCTTGCTCAAGTATACCTGCAAGAAGATCAAGATTACTGCAAATCTGCAACTCCAAGGAGCATTGCATGATTTATTTATTTATATTTAAAAAAAAAAAAACATTTGACCCTCCCGCATGTAGAGTGATTTACAAACTTCTGATGGCATTATGAAGTACTCTAGCTTGAAATTTCATGCAAATAGGTGACAACCCTTAGGGTCCTCCTAACACTTCATATCTTTTATCATTATCAAAGTAGGAAGGGGACCTAAGATTTGATTTATCGTCAATTTTGCAGACTTTGTTTGCTGTTGTCTGTGGTACACTGGTATTTTTTATTTACTTTAAAGATTTTGAATTCCTACGAAAGAAAATCGACCAGATACTTCATATTTGATGCCCTGGTCACCATAAGACTACAGTAAATGAAATATACTTCTGATTAGGTTTGAAACTAAACTAATATATTATCAGAGAACAAATACTCTACTTCATTCAAGTTTTCGTTGAAACCTCATCCTTAATATATTAGGCATGGAAATGTAAGAAAAGTAACAAGGAAAAATCAACTTAAGCGTAAGCTGATTCCATTAAGCATTTCCCATCCCTTATCATCATTACTAACTTTTGAATTCTTATTTCTAATTGGTTGAGATTTTGTTTTCGAAATAATTTATTTTCCGCTTATTCAGATTATAGTGTCCAAATTTTTCTCTTTATCTCTAAATGAATTCTAATTGATCTATTAAAGTAGCAAAAATAGTCCATAATTTTAAATAATTTCAACAATAAAACATAGGGCAAAATAGTTTGGACATCCATGAATCCTTACCTCCATAGCTAAAGCTCCAAAAATCCATCTCTTAATCTTCTCTTCTAAATTCTCCTTTTCTTTTCTCAAGCCAAAACACCACCATAACATCAAACCCTTTCCTCAAACCACAACAAACCCACACAAAATAACATCACAATCCATCCTAATGAGCTAACAAAGGAAAGAAATGGAGAAGAGAAAAGGAAGCTTACCAAGTCTTGGACCTAGGGTTATGGAGGAAGGAGATGAATCTTGAAGAAGATATTGAGAGTGAGAAAGAGACACACGAGAGAGAAATATATACGTGAGAGAGAGAGAGATGAATGTTGGAAATGAGCTAATCACAATACATACATTATATATATATATATATATATATATATATATATATAAAGGATCATGGCTCTAGAAAATTCTAATTTTTCATAATTAGATTATGGGCTAAAAATTGGGCTTAGGAATATTTGGGCTCAAGCAAGACATTGGACTTAGAAGAATAATTACTTGGGCTTAGAAAGTTTGATAGTTATAAAAATGATGTTGGCAGGCTTCTCTCAGATAGATTTTGAATAGAAAATTTTTGGATCATAAAATAATTTATTTAAAGCCTTAAACAAAATAATTTATTTTAATAGCATTTAAGCTAAAAATATTTATGATTGTAAAATAAATTTTATTTTTGAAAGTATTTGTATTAAATAATATCGCTTATTTGGAATAATTTTACGGGGTATTACACCTGTACCCCGAGCCAATGACTAGCGTTGATAAGAGAAAAAGGCCACAAACGACGAGCCAACCAAATAGTAGGGTTGAACAACGAATTGTGGAACCATTGAAAGGAAATTCCTCAAATGGTAACCCGAAGAGTGTCAAGAACACAACTCGGTATAGACCTCGTTCAAATAATTATAATGGTTATTACACTAATGGTCAACCAAGAGGTAATAACCAATCAAAGGTAAATCCTCGAAACAACCAAAGGCAAAATCATTCACAGAGGTGATGCAAAGGTCTACCTTGAGGTAGGACGAACACTTATCCAAATGATAGACGTGGGTATGCTAAACCTTAGAGACCATCTAGTAGGTTAATGAGAGGTGTCGGAAGATTTTTTCCTTCTGATGAGGATCGGTTTATGGACTATGAGCCGATGACAATAGCGCAATTTCAACGTCACCATAGACATAAGCAAACGTCGTATACTAGGGTGCATACCAATATGCCAAGACCTCAATTTCAGAAAATTTATGCACCTAAAAAGTCCCAAAAATTTTACTGCATCCCTTACGATTATAAAGTTTTCAATGGGTATAGAGGACCAAGGATGAGCTTGACTAGCTCTAGATTTGCATGGATGCCCAAACTAACCACTAACCTGGAAGGACCCAAAAATGTATGGGTACCAAAAACAAACTAATCTTTGTTTGTAGGGTAACATGATCATATGGTATGTAGATAGCGGTTGCTCAAGACACATGACGAGAAATAAATCTGAGTTGAGCAACTACAAAGTAGTAAATGGTCCTAAAGTTTTTTTGGGAGGCGAATCCAGTGGCCGAACCAAAGGAGTTGGTGACATAATCACAAACAGATTAACCATTAGTGATGTATCAGATTAAGCCCTTTAAGCATAGCATTTCACATAGCTTCCACCAATAAAGAGATGTTTAACAGTTTAAGCATAGCATTTCACATAGCTTCCACCAATAAAGCAATATATCACACAAACAGATTCACGCATTCATAACATATCACAGTATCACACAAATAGATTCACGTGTTCACGACTTCACAATAAAATCAACAAATAAAAATATAAAACTAGGGTTTTGATTTACTTCTTTCTCCCAAAAATTTCCCGGAGAACTAGGGTCTTCTATGAAGAATAGACGATATTTCTGCTAGGGCTTCCACCAAACCACCATGCCACAGTCGCTAGAGCTTCCACCACTCCACGTGTCCACTATGACCGGAGAGAAATAGATAACAGAGGACGCGCCACCGACCCACCATGTCGCCTATGGTCTTGTTTGGGAAATCAAAAACCCAGATAGAAGTTCGAACTCAAAAGAATCAAAGAGACAAAGAGGTTTCTACAACTCGAAGAAGAAGAATATACGAGATTTAGAGAGACAAAGACAGAGAACGAAGAGGTCTGAAGTTCAGACAATCAGACCTATCTGAACTCTGAAAATATGATTTATGAAATCTGAACGTTGAGAGAAGTAGAAAACGAAGAACGAAGAAGGCAAGAAGGAAGAAGCCTTATATATGTGAGAAGTGAGAGCCGAGAGGTCTGAAGATCTGAAAGTTGAGGGAATGAGGGGTGTGATTGCGCATCCATCTAATCCTCTATATATATGCGAACCCTGAAACCTAACCTTAATACTAACACTACTACACAGACGGCTTTTAACGTCGGCTAAATGGACCCTTTAACGTCGGCTAAAATCCGACGTTGATTTGGCCGACGTTGTAAGGGTACACATACAACGTCGGCTAAATGTTAGCCGACGTTGTAAGGTACACATACAACGTCAGCTAAATGTTAACCGACGTTGTAAGGTAAACATACAACATCGGCTCTTTACAAATAGCCGACGTTGTATGTAATTTGAAAACTACTAAAATACACTACAACGTCGGCTCTTTACAAATAGCCGACGTTGTAGGTAATTTAAAAACTAATAAAATACCCTACAATGTCGGCTCTTTACAAATAGCTGACGTTGTAGGTAATTTGAAAACAAATAAAATACCCTACAACGTCGGCTATTTAAAAATAGTTGACGTTGTAGGTAATTTGAAAACTACTAAAATACCCTACAACGTCGGCTCTTTACAAATACAAATAGCCGACGTTGTAGGTAATTTGAAAACTACTAAAATACCCTACAACGTCGGCTCTTTACAAATAGCCGGCGTTGTAGGTAATTTGAAAACTACTAAAATACCCTACAACGTCGGCTCTTTACAAATAGCCGACGTTGTAGGTAATTTAAAAACTACTAAAATACCCTACAACGTCGGCTCTTTACAAATAGTCGACGTTGTAGGTAATTTAAAAACTACTAAAATACCCTACAACGTCGGCTAATAAGACTAGCCGACGTTGTAGGGTAATTTTTTTTATATTCATTTTATTTTTCTATTTACACCCAAAACCTGCTCAAATATATATAGCTATCACAATCACATTCTAAACCTGTACAATTTATATTTATAATATCAAAATTAATAAAAGCAATAAATATCACAATTGATAATAATTAATAATACAAGTTCATCAAAAATTATCTATATTAATTAATACAAGCCATAATCTTCTCCCAAATTTTGTACCAAAAGCAATAAAAGCAATACATACATCTCACATACTAATGCAATGTATTAATCCATTCATCAATGAAGTTCACATACTAATGCAATGTATTAATCCATTCATCAATGAAGTACACATACTAATGCAATGTATTAATCCATTCATCAATGAAGTACTTGGCCCATGTGTCTCTAACTTCATCAATCTCTTGTTGATTGTAGCTCAATGAAACAACTCTCTCCAGTATCTATAATGTTGAAAAGTAATAAATAATAATTAGTAAGCTAATTTAAGCTAGTATTTTTAAAATTTGAACGAGAAATGTATTTTCTTAAATTACTTGCCTTATCCATTCCTTCGTATGCTTCTTTGGAAAGAATTTCAAACATGTACTTCATCACATGATACCCGCATTCGGTAGCTCCAACTTATTTGGCACACTATATATTTGAATTATAATACAATTAAGAATTCATTTAATTAAAAACAATGAAATATATGTAGTTTTACAAATGTATAAAATACTTACCAAACAATTAATCCATTTTGGTTGACGATTTGTTTTCTTTCCTTTGGAATGTAATGTTGATTTCATACACCTATAAATATAAGAGATATGTATACATAAATACTATATGGCACCGTACTTTATGTATAATAACTATTAATTAGTTATAAGTTTACCGACGTTTCAACTATGTCTTTAATGTCCTGACGTGGTTCGCGTCCAACGGAATCAAACCAATTGATTTCATATAATAGTGGACAAATTGCCATCAACATCCAATGTTCCCTACAAACAAATAATTTATTAGTTGTAAGTAAATATAATATGTAATAAAAGCACATTGTATTTAATTTATTTTATTTAAAGCAATTAAAACTTATAAATATAAGGGGCTAAATAACATTTTTTCTGTCTGTATTGCATGGTGACATTTATATACCCTGTTCGTTGTGATTTAGTCATCAATTTTGGTTGAATGTAAGATGGATCTATAAAGCCATACGTGGTCTTTGATTCCAAATGAAATTCGTTATACAGACACCTATTACAAAAATACATCCATTCATATATATATCTAATAAATGAAATGAGAAATACTATAAACAAATAATAGCAAAGAACTTATACCTTATAAAGAACTGCAAACAAGAAATATCCATCGTCTCCATATTCAAAAACCGCATGATCTCCAACTTCTCAAGATATACATCATATTCAATGTCGCCCACAATACCACGAGACATATGCACCACAAGATTTTGTTCTAGTTTTCGAGCAACTTTATATGCCTTTTGACATAAAGGACTCAAAGAAGTCGGATCAACTATAATCATATCAACAGAAGATTTTTGCACAGCGGATTCAATCGTTAATTTGGACATTCTTTTTAACTGTTCAATATAAGTAACAATTACTATTTTGTAAAAAGTAAATTAAATACTTTTTAAGAACCAAAAGTTTTGAGAATGCATACCTCATCAGCTTGAGTGCATAACTCTACCAGCTTCTTTGACCAAATAACAAATTGATGCATTGCAGCTCCTACTAGCTTAACCTCATCGGTAGGGAATGGTACCTTTGCTCTTGGATCAATAACTTTATCCACACTTACTTTCACTTGATCTGCATTTAATTCTACCCCGTGAACCGTTTCACCCTTGTACGCTATCCCAAATGCCACTGCACGTCTAACGGGATCTTCCAAATACAACTGGCATCGTGCTCCTAACTACATGATTTCATATTTAAAAATCAGCAAAACTGTGTTTTAACATATAATAATAAGATTAACTATAAACGATTACTTACAGCCGGTAAATCAGCAAAAGGGTCTGGAGAACTAGCTTTTTCACTGTGATGAGATTGTGGCTCGACATCTACATATATGTCATCCTCCCGCCTTGATTGTGCAGGTTGACAAATGGGAGTCTGCATCAAACCAAATTGCTTCCTCATCTCATCCATGCTTACTTGAAGTTGTTTAGAAAACTCCTCTTACATTTCCCTTTTTTGACTGTCTAATGACTTAGTAACTGCAACTTTAATCATTTGTTTAACTTCTAGCGTAGGCGTCTGGCTCTGACAGCGTTTTGCATGACCAAAGTAGCTTTTTAAGCCATGCCCTCTTCCCATAGCTCTAACACGTCCACAATGCTCATCAGTACCTATGGCATTAGACAATATATCTTGTCTACCTGTCTCAACAAATTCTCCTTGAGAAGCTTGCAAAGTGAGAGTATATGCATGTTTATAATACTCCACCTCTTTTTGGTTTATTGTATACTGAGAGTATATGCATGTTTGTAAATTGTGATTTCTTGCTTTGATTGATCCCTTATAGAGCTAAGTGCTCAAACACCCCAAGTGGAAGCTTCCTTTGACTCGTATATAACCCACCCAAATCACTGAGATGGATTTAATCCTCTGCCAAATCAAATGAATATTCTAGCCAGCTTAGGCTTGCTTTTATGTGTTTTTAAGACAGTAGTGTGTATTACAGATTGCTTAAGTTTATCTTTGTGGATGAGTTTCATCAAGTTGCATTATCTTGACTGTGATGGCCTCTTCGATAATGAGGTGTGAGAGAAAGATGTTTTTGTATTTAATGCAGAGATGAAGCAGCCTGTGGATATCAAATGCAGCTGATGCAGCCTATGGATATTAATGATTTTTTTTTTGTTTTTGTTTTACTCAGTATTTTTCTGACCACCAAAAGTGGTCTGGAATTCCGAATTTTTTTAAAATAAAAATTGGTGGCTTTTTCCGACCACAAACTAGGCAACTCAACACTTTTTCCACCGACCAAATTTTTCGACCACTTTGTAAAAGTAGTCGCTATTTCAACTCAACACTCATTCACATTTCAAAATATATCAAACCTAAAGTATGATGTGAAACTTAAGAATAATTGTTTTTCAAATGTACGGTAAATGTATTAATATAGTAAATGGAAAGTGTTACGTGTAAACATCTCGAAAAAATCAGTTAGGGATCGCTTTCGGTTAACTCTGATAACCCCACTCTCTCTATATATATATGTGTATGAATCATTGGATCAAACCATTAATCCAGATTCAAGATTTTCCCATAGTCGACGCGACGACTCTCCGACGTCCTCTATTCCTCTCACCTAATCTCAGCCTCACTGACTCGCTGCCATTTAGCCCTCTACTAAGTACTGACTACTGCTCGCCCTCGCTACTTTGTTAGGTGCTCCGTGAGGTCCATCACCCATCGCCGGTCTAGTGCCCAGCCTAGCCAGTCAGCCACAGCTTGTCCGTCGGCCGCTGCCACACCCAATTTGTGAGTTGCTTTACCCTTTGTTCCTATACTATACCATTCATGTGTATTATAATTCTCATTAAAAAAAAAAGAATTATCTGAAAGCATGCAAGAATATTGATAACTATGTTAGAGAATTGTAAACCAATTAATGTTCTGGTTCTTGATTAACTTTGACTAATAAAAACTTATTATTAACTTTTTTTATATTCAAATTTTAGACGGGTTAACGTATGGAGTTTAAGAGTCTTGGCCATGATTGGAGGGATGATGAGTGGTTATTCACAACCATTCATAAGTAAGTCATTTAAAATTATATTTTAAAATTTTTTTAGATGTGATATTATGTGCTTGTATGAAATTAAACTTTAACATTTCATTATGATTATTTTTTAGGTGGATTAGTAAGCATGCCTCTCTTTGTGTTTAGCCTCTCAAGCTCGGCATATTATAAATCCAACTTGGCAGCAACATCCAACTTTTGTAGATTTACAGGGAGCTTGGTGTTTTGGGTACATTTGCTTGTTCTTATTGGGACACTTGTGGGATTAATCTTGGCCAAGAGGCTACGTGAGCTCAATTTGATTATTCCTATAATATACCTTTCATGTGTATTATAATTCTCATTACAAACACAAAATGAACTATCTGAAAGCATGCAAGAATATTGATAACTATGTTAGAGAATTGTAATCCAATTAATGTTCTGGTTCTTGATTAACTTTGACTAATAAAAACTTATTATTAACTTTTTTTATATTCAAATTTTAGACGGGTTAACGTATGGAGTTTAAGAGTCTTGGCCATGATTGGAGGGATGATGAGTGGTTATTCACAACCATTCATAAGTAAGTCATTTAAAATTATATTTTAAATTTTTTTTAGATGTGATATTATGTGCTTGTATGAAATTAAACTTTAACATTTCATTATGATTATATTTTAGGTGGATTAGTAAGCATGCCCCTCTTTGTGTTTAGCCTCTCAAGCTCGGCATATTATAAATCCAACTTGGCAGCAACATCCAACTTCTGTAGATTTATAGGGAGCTTGGTGTTTTGGGTACATTTGCTTGTTCTTATTGGGACATTTGTGGGATTAATCTTGGCCAAGAGGCTACGTGGGCTCAATTTGATTATTGGGCCTGTACTGGTAGCCTCAGGTGCTGTCGTGTGCGCAAATTTTCCACACATAGTTGTCCATGGATTCATGTATTTCATTACTGGACTAGGTGTTGAAATTATTTGGGAGGTAAAACTATTTTTATTTTCAATCTAATACTTATATTTTGGTGAATTGTTTTTGTATATATACTAATTTGCACACATGTGCAGATTATTCCAATATGGTTATTGCAAATAGCTCCCGAGGGCGAGAGAGATCAGTTAGACTTTTTGTTTGACCTTTTTAGTTTACTTGGGGCAGTTTTAAGTAATTTAATAAATTTCATTATTTTTAAATACTTTCTCAAATTTTGGTGGGTAGGATTTTATGTATTAGTTTGTTTTGGAGTTAATACTCAATATAGTCCTCGACTATAGTGGTTTTACTCAATTTAGTCCTACAGGATTTTTTCTACTTAATTTAGTCATCGACTTTGATTGTTTTACTCAATTTAATCCTCCGTTAGCAATTTCGTTTGTTGACCGTTAAAAGAAGGGTCAACATGGTAATTTCTCCCCCTCTTATTGTTGCTGATGCTCATCAGGTTTAAACATTGAAGTATGGAAGGCTAAGCTAATGACCGGCTCTAACAGGGAGAAACTATAAAGTTGATAGAAAGCATTATTATAAAACAAACTCAATGTCGTACACTCTCTCCTAATCAGTAATCATCATCAGAGAAGAAGAAGATATGTCAATGAGATCTTTGGCTTTGCGCACTGGACTTCGTATGGTTTGATGAAAAGCACACCATATGGAGCTGGACGATCATCTGTCTCAGGGCTCCGATACTTCAGTGACAGCAGGGTCAGATCCTCAGCGAAGAGGAGCATGCTAAAGAGAACATCTATATCCAGAAAATATATGGAGAGGGAGAGGCTGAAGAAGAAGAAGCAAGTCGAAATAGAAAAGGCTGAGTGCGAGAAATCAGGGAAGATAGCTGAAGAAGAGGCTCAGAAGATCTGATGTGGGTTGCTTACTTACCTGACTTGTCAAACTCTTTTCAAGAACTCATAACAAAATAAAATGTATTATGCAAATGCATAAAACTTCAAAAAGGGTTGTGCCCTTGTACAGAATGTTGTGGATATTGTTAATATCTTAGATGCATCCGTGTTTCGCTGAATAAAACAAACTCAATAGTTTACACCATTGGAGAGGAGGTAATCTGACAAAAAGAGAGGAGAAATTACTATGTTGACCATTCTTTTAACAGTCAACAAATGGAATTGCTAACGGAGGACTAAACTGAGTAAAACCATCAAAGTCGAGGACTAAATTAAATAGAAAAAGTAATTTAGGACTAAATTGAGTAAAACCACTATTGTCGAGGACTATATCGAGTATTAACTCGTTTGTTTTGCATTTTTAATTTTGTTGGCATCAATAAGGTGGGGAATTTGGGAAAATGAATCACTTATATCATCACAACCCCAAAGATTTGTAGTAATTATTAAACTGACAATGGCTATAATCCCTGACTTGATGATTTTAGAGTAATTAGTTTTTTTAGCACCTCCTGTTTTAGAGTCTTTTGGGGTATCGAAAGGTAATACCTTTATCGTAGTTTTAATAGGGAGTCTAGTTGTCTTTTTAGTTAATTATATTGTTGCCTCAGTTTTAATTCCTCGCTTCGGGAGACATTGGTGTATCCCAAAATCTATACATATGATTCTATAATTTTGGTAGCAGTTCATAAGAAAGAAAAAACAGTAAAGATGTAACTATTAAAAAAACTTCCGTACTTTAACAACCACTAACCTCTTGATCATGAAATAGGCATTCAATAGTCTTAATGGACTTTGATTTGTGATTTTCAGGTACATTATAGCAGCGAACCAGACGTACTCTAACAGCCTTGGTGGTAAAACCGGCCTTAAGTTGAGAACCAAGAAGGAATTGACCAACCATGGCAACAGTAGTATTACAAAGTTGTAGTATATTTGGGTGCACCGGTTGCTTATGTAGATGTCGAAGGGGATTGTATGAATATATATACCAAGAAATTAGCATAGATGAGAGCAATGTAATCATCACAGAGGAGCTATAGCCGGTAACCTATTTAGGATTAAACACCTAGAATCGGTTTCAAATGAACAACAAAAATGATATATTTTCTAGAAAATAGTTCATTTTTTTCAAATTTCACGCGCTCTCTTTTTCAAATATCTCAAATGTGAAAGAAAATTTGCAAAATTTTTAACTATTCGAACCACCGTTGATGGTAGTACTGTCAAAGTGGGTCGGTCCGCCCCACCGCGGGCCTAATTTTTGGCGCGCTTTTGTGGGCCGGCCCATTAGGCCCGCGGATTAGGATTCATACAACCCTAGCCCACCCCAAGCGTATTTGCGGGCCCCGCGGGCTTTTGGTTTTGTTTGTTTGTTTTTTTTTTTGTTTTTATAATTATATTGTGTACAATACTGTACACATGAATATATATTCACGTGTATAGTACTTGTACACATGAATATATATATTTATATTCATGTGTAATGTATAAATATATGTTTTATTATTATTATTATTATTATTTTTTAATTATGGCGGGTTGCGGGTCAGCCCGCAACCCACATGGGTTAGCCCGCGCGGGTCGCGGGTCTTAACGGGCTAGACCCTTTAGGCCCGCTCCTTCGCGGGCCATTTTTTTTGTAGTCCTAACCCGCGCCACGGCGGGCACGGATAATGGATATGGGCAAGGCCGCGGGCTTCGGTCCAATTTTACAGTATTAGTTGATGGTGGTTACAAAAAACTTGTGTTTTTATTTTTTATATATTTTTTTATTTTTAATATATAGTGATTGATGGAGAAAGGAGAAAAGAGTAACAAAAACAAAGAGTAGAAGGAAATTCTTGGAATTAGTAGGGGGATTTCCATGGTTTCAAGCGAGTTTTGTCGTTAAGTCAAATTCAATATGCCCAAAAACGCTCTGACTGTGTCGGGTAATAAGAGTTGATTTGATTAGTCTACTATTTGACTGTTCAAAATATTAGTTGAATACTACACAATTAAATAAATATTATTGGGAACAATATATAATATATTTCATCTGGCCATATGTATTCTACTATTGAATTAGTTCAACGCATGTACTCATTTGATCAATGAAATATTGAAGTTTAATTAATAATAGGTTCAACTGCCACCAAATTGAAAAAAAAAAATAAATTCAATCCACCTTGTTAAATTGACAAAAAATTATAATTGAATTATATTTTAACGTATTTAGTAGGTTATAGTTGATTTGGTTCATGTTTGTGTGGTTTTCACTTTTGCATGTTGCAATGATTTAGAACGACGAGTTGGATAATTTTAAACAAAAATTTTAAAAATAATATTAAATATTTTTAGTAATTCTTAAAATCTTGATAATAAATGAAAATATATTTTAAAAATCCTAATATCACCTAAAGTACATATGGCCATCAACAAACAGCCGTACCTGTGCCAAAACTATCCAATAATAATAATAATAATAATAATAATAATAATAATAATAATAATAATAATCTATACTCTATACTATATATAAAAGTAAAATACTCCTCCCAAATTTTCCCGCTCAAACTTTTGTTAATATTAATTATTACATAAAATAATTAGTAAAATAATTTATAAACTTTAATCGGTAAAAAAATGTTATATGGAAATCAAATAATATTTATTAATTTGTAATACTGTTCCCAATAAATCTACACCAATAAGGAAATAATAATTTATTTTATTATTCTTTGCAAATTCACGTTAATAACATCAATAATGCGTTATTAACACACACACATCAAGTTCCAATAAATTATTATGTAGAATAATTATAATATTTTAAGAATATATATGCTAGGGGATCACGACCAAGCAAATGATATATGAACAATAAATATTGAATATATCCATTCTTAAATGGTGTCTATTAAAAATATCAAAAAATAAAATAGGATGAGGTATGAAAATTAATTTTGAGGAAATATATTTAATATTTAATAATTTTATAATATTTAATATTTAATAAATTTAGTATACAGTAATAAATTAATTAATCTATATATTCTATTCTATTGATATTAATTCTATTCTCTTATTATTAATCTGTCTATACTATATATAAAAAGTAAAATCCTCCACCCAAATTTTTCCGCTCAAACTTTTGTTAATATTAATTATTACATAATTTATTGGTAAAATAATTAATAAAGCTTAATTGGTAAAAAATATTATATGAAAATTAAATAATATCTATTAATTGGTAATATTGTTTCCAATAAGTCTACACCAATAAGGAAATAATTATTTATTTTATTCATTACAAATTCACGCTAATAACATCAATAATACGTTATTAACACACGCACATCAAGTTCCAATAAATTATTATGTGCAAAAATTATAATATTTTAAGAATATGTTAGGGGATCACGATCAAGCAATTGATATTGATATATGAACAATAAATATAGAATATATTCATTCTTAAATGTTGTCTATTAAAAATATCAATAAATAAAATAGGATAACGAATGAAAATCAATTTTGAGGAATTTTTTAATAAATTTAGTATACAATAATAAATTAATTAATCTATATATTCTATTCTATTAATATTAATTATATTCTCTTATTATATTAATCTATACTATATATAAAAGTAAAATCTTCCTCCCAAAGTTTTGTTAATATTAATTACGAAGTACATAATTTATTGGTAAAATAATTAATAAAGCTTAATTGGTAAAAAAACTGTTAATATGAAAATTAAATAATATCTATTAATTGGTAATATTGTTTCCAATAAGTCTACACAAATAAAGAAATAATCATTTATTTTATGCTTTGAAAATTCACGTTAATAACATCAATAATATGTTATTAACACGCGCACATCCAGTTCCAATAAATTATTATGTGCAATAATTATAATATTTTAAGAACATGCTAGGGGATCACGGCCAAGCAATTGATATATGAACAATAAATATAGAATATATTCATTCTTTAATGGTGTCTATTAAAAGTATCAATAAATATATACCTACTTTAGAAATATCTATATATACCTACTTTAGAAATATCTTGTAATCAATGAAATACATACTAGCAAGGTGGGCAAGGAATGCATGTAGACATGAATAAATAACAGTTTTTTAATGCTTATTATAATCGTGTGTCATACTTAAAAGAACTGTGTGCCATACTTATAATAATAACGTGTGTCATACTTATAATTAATGTGTGCCATACTTATAATAGTCGTGTGACATACTTAAAAAGAAATGTGTGTCATATTTATAATAAACGTATGCCATACAGTACAATGAATGGTCTTATATGATGTCTAGGTTGCAAGTTGGGGAGGGGATTTACTAGATTGTGGGATTCTTGCGGTTTCTCTTGCACTGAGAGATAACCATGAGGCCTAGGTTCAGTTTTTTTTGGAGCGTGGAATTCCTGCAATTCTTGGAATCATTTCGACACAACGCCTTCCTTTCCCTTCAAGTTCTTTTGACATGACTCATTACTCAAGATGTCTCATTTTATGGACTGAATTTGCTAATTCAACTGTCTTATCCAAAATTTCATTTCTACTTACCTGTGCAGATTGAATAAATTGAATATGCAGCTATACTTTTTAGCCAAAATTAAAATACCTAAAACACTTACAGAGTCATTTTTTTTTATTGAACTAAATATACATACACAAAGCTAACATTTTTCAAAATAGAAAACTAGAAATTATTTATCCACTAGTACAGAAAACACTTTTAACGTCGGTTATTTGGATCCTACAACGTCAGTTTTTAACCGTCGTTATATATTGTTTTTTATTTATTAATTATAACTTACAATGTCGGTTGTTAATACACAACCGACGTCGTTTATATATATAATTATATAATTATATATATAATTATATATATATATAGATATATATATATGCCTTCATGCAAAACATGCAACATGTCTGACTCATGGTAAAACACGAAAAGGAATAGGCCTTGCTGCACTTCCGAGACCTGCATCCCCTTTACCGGCTGCCATACCGAGGCCATAACCTGGCGCATGTACTCCAACTTAACAAGCTTGGTAGTCAAGAATCGCCCCACAACCGCCCATGACTGCACCACCTCCGCATCGGCTATTGCTTCCTCAACCCCCACCGGCTCAAACGCCGCTTCCTCATCTTCTATAACCAAATATGCCCAACGGGCGGTTAGCCCTACTACACCACCTGTCGAAGCCTCCGTTGCCATCAGAACCAGAAAAACGAAAAGAAACCGATAAAAACCGGAGGAAAACTATGGAAAATAATGAACGAAACCCTAGCAAACCCTAGGAGAAGAGAGAACCCTAGACGTTGCTAGAGAGATATCGTTGGGAACTCCACTCAACGATAATATCTTTGGAATACATAATATTTTAAAATTTTAAATTTTTATTAGTTTATTTAATCTTTTTCTATAAACTAGGGATTTCTTTATCCACAATAACTCATTCAACAATAATGGTTGAACCAAATGAACCCCAAGCAGAACACCTAATGGAAAGCTCCATAGCTCTTATATCATAATCTCATTGCATGACGTTGTTATCTTTGCTACCAACAATAACCGAATTGCAAATAACACACTACCAACAAAAAGGAAGAGAACAAATAGTAAAGATGAAGACAATGACAATGTTACTCAAAAGAGAATTAAGAACACTTAGAGAAATTCAAATTAAAAGTAGTATTTATTTAGACTATCATTTTTAGACCAAATATTTAGACTATCGATTTTACAAGGTTGCAAACATTTATTTTAGTAATAATTATAATGAATTTTCTATATTATTTTAGATTCATATCCTTTGAGTTAGATTTTTAAATAAAAATATTCAACATTCAATTACCCATGTATAAACTTCTCCTATATAATCTTGCATTGATATACTTTCAAATATTTATTTAAATATAAACATTGGGCATTAACTTATTCGCGCAATGCGCGTATAAAACTAGTATTTATGAATAAGAAGGATAAAATGTAAACTCGGTAGATTATCTAAGTCAAAAAGTGAATAATAATCATATATTCATCTTTGCCTTGATGTTTTCCTTTATTCTTTCATCTTCACTCTAAAAACACATAACAAATGACTTAGTTAACCAGTCCCATTGATGTCATAGATACAAAAGCATAATAAAGATCCCAAATTAACAACAAACATTAGGTTTAAAGATAGGCATAGTCCAAAAATATGAGCTTGTGAAGTGATAGGATACTGAAAGAGAATCGGGTATGAGAAATCACAGATGCTAAGAAACACCTACCTAGAATTCTGGAAGTGAATCCTCGTTGGCTGTCACAGGGGAGAAGAGTCCTCGTCGGCTATGATAAATGCAATTTTATGCTTTATTTTATAATGTTAGATTTAATAATTTTGATTTGTTATAAATAATTTTATTAAGTTTTTATTTTATTTACATTCTCCTATAATAATAATAATAATAATAATAGTAATAATAATAATAATAATAATAATAATAATAATAGTATGTAGTACGGAGTAATAATTTACTGTTATTTAGCCCTTTTTTGTAGAATTTTCCTTTCCTTTAACCCTTTGGCCAGTCAACAAAAGGAAGCGAGAATGCAGATCTCGATCGGTCATGGTGGATGAGCGCAAAAATTGGAGAAGAATCCGTTAGCAAGTATACTCTCGATGCGGACTTCCTTTCATCAAGACTAACGGCTACGATGATTATGGGAAAGAGTTGTTCGTCGAGTACTATAAATAGAGTTATCGCACGACGAATCGAGGAGCACCTGAACACCAAAAACTTTCTTTGGCGAAATCTGTCCGGTCAGAGTTCGATATTGGAAGCTCCGGGCAGCGTCAGATTCAGCAGCTTCGTACATCGGCTTCGTCAACAATTTTTCAATAATTATTTCCGGTTGGCTTCAGCAATTTAATTTCGTAACTCGTACTTTTAGGTTTGGGAGTTTCATTTTTTTTTTTTTGTTTAGCAATTTCAGTTCATTCCCCTACGTGGCAGCAACACTAGCTTACAAATTCTTTATTCATTCTTTCACTTTGTTAATTTCTTTTAAGTTCATTCTTGGGAATATGATACTTTTACTTTGCATTCATGGATTTAATTTGCCTATTGATTATGGTTTATCTTATGATTTTATACTTAGATTAATTGTGGTTTAGTTTGGCTAGTTTTGACATAATTAGTTCGTTGAGGGAATTATTTATTTAGTTCTAATTCGGGTAGTGGTTATTGATTCATAACCGTAGGCTTTTCCAAGTTAATTGTTATTAAATGTCCTGGTTCTTTTTAATTGTTACTTGCCTAAGTTTTGATTCAATTATTTTACATTTGCGTTTATTCTTATCTTTGATATTTGTTCTGAGTATTTTGAATTGTAAGTTCGGTATTTTATTTTCAAGTCATTATATTGCATTGTCTAAATTGCATCGTATTAATTCTCTGTGGGTTCGACCCTTGCCTTTGCACACTATCACTACAACTGATTCGTGCACTTGCGATGACATATATTAAAATTGTCCATCAGACTACTTCTAGAGTCGAAGGGGAGAGGATCGGAGTAGTCGCCGGCGACCTCGTTGCTTGCTTCGAAAGTCACAAGGAAGGGGATTCAGAGAGGTAATTGTTAAAGGCTTTTAAGGTTTGAAGGGTGAATGGTAATTGTTAAAGGCTTAAAGCTCTATGAGAGAGAGAGGCGGGAGGAGGGGTGTTAGGGATGAACTGAACCGTAGAGAAGGAGGAATGACGCTGTTTAATCCTAAAAAACCAAAAAAAAAAAAAAAAGAATTTGCAACCACCTAACGTAGTTGGAAATAAAAATCAATTTAAAATATTTAACCGGTAGAAAAAATTTTCGATCACCCTTCAAGAGTGGTCGGACATACCGACCTCTAAAGAAAATGTGGTCGGAATTTTTGATCTTTTTTCATCTAGTTTACCCGTTCACAAAAAATTAAAAAAAATATCATTTTTCCTGCCATTTTGTAGGTGGTCGGAAAATTGAGCATTTCCTGCCGTGTTTAATTTTAGACGCAGATTTGACATTTTTTTTAAAATTTTTTTTATTAATTTTAATTGATGCGTAAGATCAATTGCAATAATATTAATATATTTTCAATTTGAAGATGATAATTGATTGTGATCGTAGAATATAATATGCACAAAAAGACAACCTATACACTACATTCAAAGTCATAGGATGGTATTACCGAAATTAAGATACAAAATTGCTTTTCCAACATAAATTGGATTACCATCCTAAATATTGAGTTTACATTTACTATAGATTTCAGATTATTACTTTTGTTTTTTTTTTTTTTCTTAAACTTAGCTGATCTAGCTTTGCCAGATTAGTTCTAAGTCGCTAAAGTCTCTATGGAAGTAAATTACAAGTTACAATCAGCCCATTGAAATGATTTAGTCTGCACAAGGGATACAGACCTTCCACCATTATTGTACGTTATATTACTTGTCAAAGCTATGTGTATATATGGCTGTTATTCAACTGGCGGGTATGGCGGAGGCGGTGGCCCCACCGAAGGCGGTCTCGTATAACCACCGGTGGCCGCCACATACTGGTCGCCGTCAATCTGTCTGCCCGGAGTGTTCGCCGTCGGGGGTGGAGGGGATTTCGGGCTCTCGCGGCCGTACCAATTATTACTATCAATAATAGTAGGTGGAAAGATAAGTGGTAGCGGCCAGGACAAAGACCGTGATGCGGGTGTCCTATAACCACCGTTCGCCGCCACATTCTGGTCGCCGTCGATCTGCCTGTCCGGAGGGTTCGGGTCCGGAGAAGGCGGTTTTGGCGGATTACTGCGCCCACAACAGCCGCCGTTTTTATCAGCAAAAACGAACAAATTCCTCAAACTCTTAGGCAACACTACGTTAGTACTACGAAAGACAAACGCTGTGAATTTGTAAAAGTCATCTGTGGTTGCAGACCACAAAAATGGATTCATGGCTTGTCTTGGTGGTGGAGATGGAGGTGGCGAGAGTGCAGGCCGGTCGACCATTATCGCTTCATTACGAGGTACGAGGATTCTTGACTGAGCAGATCCTAAGAGAGAAGAGAAAATCAGGATCATGGTAGTAGTGATACTGAGGAGGATGACACTGATCTCCATGTTCGTTGAACGTTGAACTAAACTACTTTAAATGTTGAAGTAGTTTAGTTTGAGTGGAGTGAGAAGGAAGCTAAGGCATTGGGCATTTTATAGACTACTGTTGCACAATTAAGTTGGTGCAGTGTGAATCTATTGGGGATTAATTATAATATGTATTCCATTTCTAGGCATATAGTCAAAGTCCTCCCTTTCATTTGCCCGCGTTAGATTGCACCCGTCCAAATTTCACTAAAGGTTCTCCAAATTTTGAAGCATTAACAACTTTGGTCTTTAACAAACGGTTCTTCTTCGGACAGTGTAGTTTGTTTCTTGCCTGACTTAAATTTTATGACTAGGAGTGATAGTGTGGGGGGTTCCCACAGCTTGAAGCATGCATGGGAAAAAGACTCAATGATGCTAGACTCATTATGCACATATAAAAATTAGGATTTGACAGATAAACTGATTGTACGACTCGCGATTTATCTCGAAATTAACTCTATAACCACCTAAGTATTAAAAGAAAAAGGTCAAAGAATCTATGTACATTATATTAGTACATATATTTAGGATTAGGGTTGAGTGGACAAAAAGTGTTGGTCAAGAGATGTTTGCTCACACGCAATTGGAAGACGAGTCAGTGTGTGGATGTAAGAATTCCCAACTACCAAACTAACCAAAGGCAATTGGCCTGGCCTGCATGAATTTGAACAATTCTTGAATTGCGCTTTGAATGAAGATTTTAGTACAAATCATTCAAAGTAAATAATGTTAGGTTGCGAAGGATTGGAGGATTAAGTCCACTATTTTGTCACTTAATATGAATTTGAAATGTGATGTTGATTATTATATACCTATAAAGAAAAAATAAATTTACATTTTAAGAGTAACTTTGATTCTGTCAAATTGGTTGGAGTGTTGACTTCTACATGAGATCTTGTAACCACTACTCCAGGATGATATAATTGCGCTAGCTTAAACCACACAAGGAAGAACTTGTACAACGGGGTTGACCAGGAAGGTACGATGTCTACCAGAATTGAACTTGTGACTTTTCAATACAAGAATCATGCATCACCCACTTAGCCACCTTCTTTTAGGAGATGTGAGAATTATTTTTGTATACAGTAAGGACGCTTGGCTTATGAATTTTAAATTTTACTGCCAAATAAAAGGTTTTAAACTCTACTATCAGATTCAAAATTAATTACCTTGTTTGTTTACCCATTTTTGTGCCTTGTGAATGAAGAAAAAAGAAAAAGAGTAATTCTCATACCCATATGGAATCCTACATCTGCTTGGAAGGGAAAATGAGGAATGAAAAATAAATGAAAATGGAAAAATAATTGCTCGAATCCAAAATAATCATTTTTATAATAAAGCCACAACTTTTAGAAAAAAAAAATATTTTTCGTTTTCCCGCCCAATAAAAACTAAGTAGTTTTGATACATTTGTACACATTTATGGGTGTTTAGTTGGATGAAAAATATTTCCCTAGAAGTGAAGGAAAACGTTATTTTATATGTTGTTTGATTGGTTGGAATTGAAAATATTTTCCATTGGAAAAGCACTTCCTAAAGTGAGAAAACAAAATATTAGCAAAACAGTGGTATTTTAATTTGTTTTCAATAGAACTTGGGAAGAAAATATAACGTAATTGGACTATTTTACTCTAAAAAAAGTTTATTTATTTATTTTTTTGAAAGCAAAAGATAAGCTATATTAAACTGATAGTAATGAAAAAATACAATCAGGGGGATAAGTATCCCAAGAGTGAGACTCGGACGGAAAGCCTGCAGCTTTAGCTAAGGTATGGGCTAGCAAGTTCACTGAGCTATTAATAAAACGACAAATAAGAAATTGAAAGGAAGACATGGTATTAAACCAATGACTTGAAATGTGCCTAGTAAGGGAGAAGTCCACTGTTTTTTTAGAGAAAATTGTCATTTTGGTCTACTAACTATAGGGGTCCTCTTAATTGCAGTCCACGACTTTTAAAAGTGTTAATTGCATGCCTTGACTATTCAATTTTTGTCAATTTTGGTCACTCCAGCTAAATTACCGGTCAAATTCGCCGAAAAATTCAAAATCCTAAAATAATGAGGGTATTTTAGTCATTTCACGCCCCTTTTCTTCTTTTCCGGCCAACCCATCTTTTTTTTTTCTTCTTTTCTGGCGAACCAAAATTGTTTCTCTGGTAAGGGGAGAGGAGAGCGACCATGTTCAACTGAGCACTAAGAGGAATTTATATTATTTTTGCTACGTTCTCACATGGCTGCCACGGAAGTGGATTCACGATGCCGCAAACGCCGCACGAGTTGAACGCTGGCCGACGGAGCCAAGTTGCCCATCTTGACCATGGCGGCCGCGAAGTGGAAGAGGAAAGCGCCGGTGCGATTCATGATGCTGCTCGCGGATTTCGAGCTGGATGCCAGTCGACGGAGCCAAGTTGCCCATCTTGACCATGGCGGCCGCGAAGTCGAAGAGGAAAGTGTCGGTGTGATTCACGATGGTGCTCGCGAATTTCGAGCTGGATGCCAGTCGATGGAGCCAAGTTGCCCATCTTGACCATGGCGATGGCGAAATCGAAGAGGAAAGTGCTGGTGTCGTCCCTGTATCTCTTCACGGCGGCGGTTATGGTTCATTCATTATCTCCGACATCTCAAGCTTCACTGCCTGGTCGCTCTCCCCTTACCGGAGAAGCAATTTTGGTTCGCCGGAAAAGTAGAAAAAAAGATGGGTTGGTCGGAGAAGAAGAAAAGGGGCGTGAAATGACTAAAATGCTCTCATTATTTTAGAATTTTGAATTTTCCATTGAATTTGATCGGTAATTTGGCCGGAATGACCAAAATTGACAAAAATTGAATAGTCAGGATATGCAATTAACACTTTTGAAAGTCATGGACTGCAATTAAGAGGACCCCTATAGTTAGTTGACCAAAATGGCAATTTGCTCCTTTTTTTATGAGTCAATGCTGATACCACATTGGCATAATCTGACTCTAGTCTAACTGTGGTTGTACCCCTATTTTTAAGCCATGAAAAGGCTTCTCTACAGGCTATAACTTCTACCATATAAGGATAGATAGCTATATGAAGTCTTCTATTGGTGACTACTATAAAAGAACTTGCATTAGCGAGGAGGATTGCTCTAAACGAAGCTAACGTTGGTGAGACCCATGAAGCATCCACTTGACAATCTAGTTACTAATGGGGGGTCTGGTTCAAGAGGCTTCACCATTTGTTCAAGATTGGAGTGTTTGTTACCGAGATGTTTCCATGCAAGCCGTTGAGCATCTGCTTCCTTCATAATTTCAGAGATGGGCAACCTTTTATTGTTCCACAACATCTGATTACGTGTGTGCCACACTGCATCAAGCCTAAATATTGTGTCAATAATGTCCTCTTTGGTGGCAGATGTCATGAGATTTTGTAGCCAAACTTCCAGTGAGATGTTGTCCAGTAACGGCCATCGAAAAGTGGACCAGAAGATGGAGCTGCACGTAAGAAAAGCATGCACGTCAGTTTCCTCTTCGCTACATCCTAAGCAGCTGCAGTCAAGGTCAATACCCTTTGTGCGAAGCTCTGATTTAGTAGGTAAAAAACCTTTCGCAAGGCGCCACATGAAGGATTTCAGCTAGGGGGTATATGTCTAAATTCCAGAGCAGATTCCACTGATTGAAAAGGTTGTTTGACGAATTAGCTAGCTTCAATTCACCTCTTAAGAAACGATAGTCACTCTTCATAGTGTAGCACCCCCTTATATCCCATCTCCAGTACCAACTGTCTTTTTCCCCTTGACAAATAGGAACTTGCGTAATCTTGCTAATATCCTCATCCTCGAGATACTGTTGTAGCTTTTCCATATGCCAATAACCTGTTTTTGTAGCATTCATCAAGGTGGCCACATGCAGATTAATAGCTTTAGGAGGGGGAGGAGTTGAAAGAAAATGTTGATTTTTGTTTGCTAACCAAGGGGAATTCCATACACGCCTACTTTGGCCATCATTAATTCTCACACTTAGGCCTGCTAAAAGTGTTTCTCTACTAGCTAGAATACTTCTCCAACAGAAACTTGGGGGTGTTGCCATTAGTAGCTTCTAGAAAGGTGGAGTGAGAGAAATATCGTGCCTTGTATATCTTTCTTACTAAACTATCTGGAGTTGTAAGTAGACGCCAACCTTGTTTAGCTAGAAGTGTTTTGTTGTACTCATTTAAGTTTCCCAAGCCTAGGTTGCCTATTTTCTTTGGTTGACTTAAATTTTGCCAAGATTATCCGTGAATGCCAGTTCCATTATGGCCACCAGATCTCTAACAGAATTTGTTCATTAAAGTTTCTAACTTGTGACATGTTGAGATTGGGAGTAGAAAAATGCTTATAGTGTAGGTGGGGAGAGCCTGACAACCATTTTAAAAAAAGTTTCTTAATTACACATATATATATTACCACTATTATTATTAATAGTATATTGATCTTTATATTCAATGGCGGATCCAGCATGGGGGCATTAGGGGTAACTGCCCCCGCTCACCCCACCTCCACCCCCCATATAGCCCTTATATATATATATATATATATATATATATATATATATATATATATATATATATATATATATATATATATACTAGTCTTTTTCATGCGCGATGCGCAAAAACATATGCCCAATATTTATATTTTTAAAAAAAAAATTAATAAATTCTTACTAATTAAAATCTAAATAAAAAAATATTTATTATATTAATCCAATATATAATGTATACAAATATTATTGTAAATAATATAAGAAAAGATATGGTGGATGCATGTGCATGGTAAAGTTAATGGAAAAGTTAACGGAAGTTATAACGGTAAGGGTATTTTTGTCCAAAAATTTGTATAATACAACTCTAAAAGCATAATGTACAAAATGGTTAGCACTAAAAACATGGACATAAATTAGGGATATAACTTTGATTGAGACTTATTATGTTTTATATATATATATATATATATATATATATATATATATATATATATATATATATATATATATATATATATATAAAATTTTTATATATATATATATAAAAATTTTATATATATATATATATATATATATATATATATATATATATATATATATATATATATATATATATATATATAACAGTTTTGGATATAAATATATGAAAACATATATAAATAAAGAATTGACTAGCTGAGTTGGTTAAGGTGTGTTTTCCCTTGAGGAAGGGCAATGTTTCGAATACCTTGTAGGTTATAGCTTTAATTATATATATAATTTTTTTAAAAAAATTAATAATGAGATGTGTAATTTATAATGTGTTTTCTATTTGAATTATTTTATCAAATTAATTATGTTTCATATATTGTTATTAATATTTGTATAAAGTTTTGATGTGTTTTATTTTTCGTCTATATCCATTAGCTCTGGTCAGACTCCTGTGTCTGGTAAGTTTGTTTCTTTTTTTTTTCTTTTTTTTTCTTTTAGTGTGGCGGGCGCGATTTTGACCAAGGCTGAGGCGACATGGGCTGTGGCCAAGCCGCGCCTCGATAAATTTTTTTTTGCTGATTATTTTTTTAGAGGGTAACGTTGCTGAAATTTTATCCGGCGCTTGTCTCTTTGCCTTCAAACCCGGTAATTTGATTTAATAATTTATTTTCTCTTTTATGAGTTGCGCTTTGTGTGCCGCTTAGTATGTGAATTATTTTCCCTTTCCGTACTTTGGATGATTTGCCTCTGAGTGTTTCCTTGTTGACTAGGTTAGTGTTCCTTAATTTTATAATGGATGTGGTGTACTCAATTGATGACGATGACCTTCCTAGTGATGACGAGGAATACTTTTCGGAGGATGACTCTCATACCCCTTGTTTTGACAATTTTCCCCCTCTTCCTTATAGTGTTCCTAGTAGCTATTAGGACTCTATGTATATGAGTCATACTAGGACTATCAATTCAAGTCATACTAGGACTATTAATTCGAGTATACTTGAGACTACTCTTGTATATATACTCTGGTCTTTATCATTGTATTGGGATTGAACATTATTGAATACAAACGCTCTGTTCTCATCTGGTATCAGCTAGCCTAGGTTTCTTTCCTATGGCCGACGGATCTGCTAATTCCTCCAAACGGATCGTCTCCAATGCTGTTATTTCTTCTTCGGTCTCCTCCGCCGTCACCTCTCTATCCACTGCCCATCACTTTATTAGCGTCAAATTGACCAACACGAACTTTCTTTTCTGGCGTACTCAAGTTATTCCGTTTCTTCATGGTCACGAGTTAATGGGTTTCGTTAATGGCTCAATTCCTATGCCCTCCGTTCTTCTTCCGGCTATTGACGCAACAACTCCCGCTCAGCCTAATCCGGCATACGCACCATGGTTTCGTCAGGATCAAAGTGTTCTCAGTATGCTGATTTCTTCTCTTTTCCCAGAGGTTATGCATTTGGCGATTGGCTGTCTTACGTCACGATCGTTATGGTCAGCTATTGAACAGGCGCTGGCGTCCACCTCGCAGGCTCGTGTTCTGCATCTCCTTGGGCAGTTTCACTTCATCCAGCAAGGAGATTCCTCCGTCACCGATTACATAGCCCGGGCGCAGGTCGTGATTGAAGATCTTGCCCTCGCCGGACGAGCCGTGTCATTGGAGGAGCAAAACCTCTATGTTTTTAGAGGCTTGCGTCCAGAGTTTCATCCCGTTACGGCGTCGATAGCTGTTCGCGGTCGTCCGGTGTCTCTTCAAGAGCTTGCTGATCTGTTAGGCTCTCATGCGTTTGTTACGGGCACTGGCTCTTCTCCTACAGCCATGGTGCCTGCGGTTTTTGTGGCTAATCGCGGTGGTGGAGGTCGCCGTTCGTGGCGGGGTGCGCAGCATCGTGGTGCAGGCGGCCACCGAGGTGGCGGACAGCAGCAGCAGCAGCTTCATGGCGGCAGTGGCGGTGGGCAGTCTGCTGGTCGTGGCGGCAGAGGTGGTAGGACGCGTGGAAGGGGCAGGAACAACTCCTAGCAGCCAAAGTGTCCACTTTGTGGCATCTTTGGTCATACAGCACCGAATTGCTACTCCTACGTTCAATCACAACCTCAAGCAAATTTAACTTATTCAGATAATGCTCCGAATTATAATTTGGACTCTAATTTGTGGATACCTGATACTGGAGCCACGAATCACGCTACACCTTATATTGCTGCGTTGTCCACTTCGGAGGCCTATTCTGGTGATGATACATTGAGAGTTGATGATGGTAAGGGATTACATATTAGTCGTGTAGGTCATGCATCTTTTGATACCCCGTCTAGAGTTTTTAAGATGTCTGATATTTTACATGTTCAGAAGTTTACTCAAGATAATAATGTCTTTTTTGAGTTTCACCCTTCTTTCTTTCTTGTGAAGGATATCACCACCAGGGCGACTCTTCTACGCGGCAATAGCTCAGGCGGGTTGTACGCGTTGCCTGTTCCAACTTCTCAGCCTGGTCCTCAAGCTCTTGTTTCTTCTCGTGCGTCCTCGTCGGTGTGGCATGATCGCCTGGGTCATCCTCATCAGCGGGTTTTAAGTCGTATTCTGCCTTCTTGTTCTGTCATTAGTTCGGTTAGGTCTACTAGTTGTACTCCTAGTCTTTGTTCTGCGTGTCAGTTGGGCAAGTCTACTCGTTTTCCTTTACCTCGTCTTGATACTGTTAGTTCGAATGTTCTTGACTTAATTTATACTGATATTTGGGGACCAGCTCCTGTGTTGTCATCTACTGGCTATCGATATTTCGTTATTTTTGTTGATGACCATTCCCGATATACATGGTTCTTTCCTATGCGTTTAAAATCAGATCTCTATGCTATATTTGATTCTTTTCGTGCTTTAGTTGAGCGATCTTTCAGTCGCAAAATCAAGGCTATACAATCTGATCTTGGTGCCGAGTACAAAAAATTGCATTCTCTGTTTGTTACGTTAGGTATTAATCATAGGCAGTCTTGTGCCTACACTCATGAACAGAATGGTCGTGTCGAACGGAAGCACAGACATATTGTTGAGACCGGTCTTACACTTATGGCTCGTGCTTCTGTTCCTTATCGTTTCTGGGACTATGCCTTTGAAACTGTTGTCTATTTGATCAATAAAATGCCATCTAGTATATTACGTAATTCGAGTCCTCATCTCTTATTGCATAGATCCCCTCCGTCTTATTCCTTCCTTCGTGTGTTTGGTTGTCTCTGCTATCCTCATCTGCGTCCTTATAATAGACAGAAGATGTCCTATAGGTCCACTCCGTGTGTTTTTTTGGGATATCCAGAGTCTTTTAGGGGGTATAGATGCATGGATTTACAGACTAACAAAATCTATGTTTGTAGACATGTGCGGTTTGATGAGCAGGAATTTCCCTTTGTTCCCACCACTGCGCCATCCTCTCCTGCTGCTGCCCCTCGACCTTGGGCTGAGTCTGTGCTACACGTGCCTCCTATCTCCACTCCTGCAGTGTCCGACTCGCATGCTCCTACTACAGTCACTGCTCCTACACAGAGATGGGGTCGTCCCCGTGGCCGATCCACCAGGCCAACTGTTCGGACTCATGCCATGGCCACTAGGAGTATATCTGTTGATCCGCATGTTGCCTTATCTGCTCAGGTTTGTCCTTCTGAACCCACGTGTTATACTCAAGCAGTCAAGTATCCTCAGTGTTGGGATGCTATGGATCAGGAGTTCAATGCTCTTTTGCACAATCACACTTGGGATCTTGTTCCTCCTAGTCCAGGTATAAATGTGGTTGGCTGCAAGTGGGTCTTTTGTACGAAACGAAAGGCTGATGGCTCAATAGAAAGACACAAGGCGCGGTTGGTGGCCAAGGGTTTCAATCAAGTGCCTGGTCAAGATTTTTTTGATACATTCAGCCCGGTTGTTAAACCAACAACAGTCAGGTTACTTTTGAGTTTAGCTGTCTCTTCTGGTTGGGTTATACGACAGCTCGACATTCATAATGCTTTCTTGAATGGTCATCTCACCGAGACCGTGTACATGCGCCAGCCTCCTGGTTATGTTGATGCTCTCTTACCTGATCATGTGTGCTTGTTGAAACGGTCCTTGTATGGTTTAAAGCAGGCTCCTAGAGCTTGGTTTAATCGGCTGCATACTTTTTTGCTGTCTGTTGGATTCGTAGCTTCTAAAACAGATGTGTCTTTATTCTTCCTCTCTCAAGATACTGCCTGTGTTTATTTGCTTGTTTATGTTGATGATATACTTGTGATGGGGAATGATCCCAAGCTTGTGACTGATTTATTGTCAAAGTTGTCTACTGCTTTCAAGATTCGGGATCTTGGTGAACCAGGGTTCTTCCTGGGTATTGAGGTGGTTAGGAGTGACAATACCATTATTCTTTCTCAGCAACGGTATATGACTGATATCTTAAAACGTGCTGGTATGTCTGAGTGCAAGCCTTTGGCTACTCCTGTATCCACCATGAAGCTGTCTACTTCTGATACGGATCCGTATGATGACCCAACTCAATTCAGGAGTCTGGCTGGTGCTCTTCAATATCTCACGGTCACTCGTCCTGATCTATCCTTTGCGGTCAACCAGCTCTGCCAACATATGCATGCTCCTGCGGTATCACACTGGGAGCAGCTGAAAAACGAGTGCTTCGGTATGTTAAAGGTACACTGACTTATGGTTTGCGTGTGAATCGTTCGATATCTAGGGAACTGCATGCCTTTTCAGACTCTGATTGGGCTGGATGTCCCGGAAATCTACCAGTGGCTATGCTGTGTTCTTGGGCACCAATCTTATATCTTGGGTCTGCAAAAAGCAACGAACAGTGGCCAGATCTTCTACGGAGGCGGAATACAAGGCTCTGGCGGATGTATGTGCTGAAGTCACCTGGATTATGTCGCTACTGCGTGAAATCAATATCACTAATGTTCCTGCACCTAAGCTTTGGTGTGACAACCTTGGTGCTACATACATGTGTGCTAATCCAATCTTTCATGCTCGTACCAAGCATGTTGAGATTGATTATCACTTTGTCAGGGACAAAGTTGCTACTGGTGCAATTCAGGTCAATTTTATTTCAACCAAAGATCAACTTGTAGATATTTTCACAAAGGCTCTTCCCGGACCTCGGTTCTCTTTTCTTAGAGACAAGCTGCAGGTTGCCAGCTTACCCTGCGCTTGAGGGGGAGTATTAGGACTCTATGTATATGAGTCATACTAGGACTATCAATTCAAGTCATACTAGGACTATTAATTCGAGTCTACTTGAGACTACTCTTGTATATATACTCTGGTCTTTATCATTATATTGGGATTGAACATTATTGAATACAAACACTCTGTTCTCATCGTAGCAACTCCTCATCTTCTAGTTTCCATGTCCCAAAATCTCGCACGAAAAGGTAGAGGCACGGGGCCTCCCACTCTTCCCTTTGCAAGTCCCTCATAGAATCTATACAACCTCAATTAGAGATCTAGGGCTTTGAGAAAGCCCGAGGTCTTTTTGGTCCCAACATTCTTTTACTCCCTCCCGAGCCTACCTCTAATATTACCAATCCCCCATGAGACACTTATTTTGGTGTTCACCTACTGTCCATAGCGATAGGATAATTGGGCAAGACGTAGTACCCGACCTAGAGATCAGAGTTGACCCGAGAAGACCAAGGGACACATAATGACTATAACACACTTAAGAGGAGACAACAACATTTACTTTGACACTTTATGCAACACTTAACGTAGGCTTGCCATTACTAGAAGTCGGTTACACTTAGTAAAGGAGTCGTTGCACCTGTAATTTAAATAGTGAACCCCGTAATAGATAGGGACACACTTTGATTTTTGTACTCAGAATGCATAGCAATACAACTATGTTCATTACTGCTTTCCAAATATATTATCCGGTAACATATTTACCGTCACCAGGGTATTTATTAGTTAAGGAGATCAACTTAAATTAGGAAAGTAAATTCCATAAATCAATGGTCATTAATTATAAATTGATCTCTCAAAATATAAGGAAAGTACTCACCTAAATGGAGAAATATTCTAAAACTGGACTGGATCCTCTAACTGTACTTTCTATAAGTGAGAAATTGTGTTTATGCCAGTCTCGAGCCCAAGTGGGTTTGGGCCGATCACTTGGGCCCCAGTCTGGCCACTTAGGCCAAGGCTGAATACCATAACTTAGTGTTTGGTGTTCAAACTTCGATATGAACGTGAACGAGTTTGAAAAATGGTTGGTGCACTCTGAAGGATAGTCATGCACTTGTGCTCATGGAAGTGAATGGCCTTGGCCCCAATGCTGGGCTCAAGGAGCCAGGATGAAGCTTCCTTTCATGCCCCCTTGAAAAAGAAGTGAACGTGATGCTCCCTTTCGTGTCCCCTTGAAAAAGGATTTGCTGCGAAACTTCCTTTCATGCCCCCTTGAAAAAGGGATCAACATGAAACTTCCCTTCACGCCCCCCTTAGAAAAGGGGTCGGAGTGGAGTTCTTAGCTTGTTCACAATTCCTTGCGAAAGTGTTCAGATTGGGCTCTTTTCTATACTTTCTTACGCCATCAACTCCGCGAGCCACAAGAAAGTAAGTGACTAGATGATGGTTGAATACATGCAATTTGGTATTTGCCCATGACCTAGTTTGTCTGACTTATTAACCCAAGTAGTGGTTGGCCCAAGTTCAATATAGTTTGAAACTTGAGTGCATGCAATCTCATTTATGGGAAATACATATGGGAGATTCTACGTTGATTTTAGGGCATTGTTATTCTTATTATTTTGGAGATCACCTTCTTAATTAATGTTTTAGAGGATCAACTTATATTTAATGTCCTTGATTGAACATATTTATTTTCAATATTTAGTCCATGTACTTTTATTGATAGTTTGAGCTTAATTCCTAAATGGACACATTCTTATTGATTAAAAAGTCATAACAATATCGTATTTTTCGATCTCTATCAACTTTATCACTTTATTTTTCAATTGACGGTATTAGTCAATCGTCGACGACTTAAGTCGTAAAAGCAACACGGAGCTAGTATCGTATTTAAAGTTGTCTTAACCATAGATGGTGAGTACATCAATTTTTATTGTTGTTGTTGTTGTTACGTTGTTTAGGTATTGTAGTTCTAGAGTAAGGGTTGATGTTGCTAATGGCAATAATGTCAAATTAAGAATCTATATATGGAGTAATATTCTACGGAGTATATATTACATTCAAAGCTGTCTTAACCATAGATGGTGAATACATCAATTTTTATTGTTGTTGTTGTTGTTGTTTAGGTATTGTAGTTCTAGAGTAAGGGTTGATGTTGCTAATGGCAATAATGTCAAAATTAAAAAAATGTATGTATGGAGTAATATTCTACGGAGTATATATTACATTTAGGATTAGGATTGAGTGGACCAAAAGTGTTAGTCAAGAGATGTTTGCTCACTCGGTATTGGCCTGCATCAATAATTGAACAATTCTTGAATTGCTATTTGAATGACGATTTGAATAAATCAATGACTTCAGAGTAAATTGTATAAAATAAGTGAACATATATAAAATACAATTTTTATTAGTGTAATATTTTTAATTATAAAATAATTAATATTTATACATATTTAAGAAGGGTCATACTTGTGTGAGACCGTCTCACGGATTTTTATTCGTGATATGGGTCGGGTCGGGTCGGGTTGAAGCAACATGCAAATGTCATACTTATATGAGTAAATGTTACTTATATACTCAAATATAATACTAATCAGGAAGAGAAAAGTATAAAAGTATTACATTTTTCATAATGAGTAATGTTGACAAGTGCCCCTTACTTATAAGGTTAAAAATAATACTTTTGAGGAAAAATATAATACTTTTAAATAGAAATGTAAAAATATTGTATTTTTCTTTAAAAGTATTACATTTACCGTATAAGTAACAAAAATTGTATTCATTTGAGTATACAAGTATGAAATTTGTGCGTATAAATATTACATTTTCATCTTGACCCGACACGTCTCACGGTGAGACGATCTCACACAAGTTTTTGCTATTTAAGAAGCATATTTATAAATATACTTCTGTATATAATTATTATATATTTGTATAATTACATGCTTTCATCATAGAATATTTTTTAAATTGTCATTTATCGGTTTTCCATTATCCTTTTTTTTTTTTTTTTTTTTTAAATATTTCTCTTCATTACCTATTTCCATGCTACATGCGTAGATAAGTACATAATCCACCTAAACAACATAAGGCAAAAACTTGTGTGAGAGCGTCTCACCGTGAGACAAGTCGGGTCGGGTCGGGTTAAGGCGAAAATGCAATACTTAATTATACGCACACATGTCATACTTATATGCTCAAATGTAATACTAATCGGGAATAAATTTTTTGTAACTTATAAGGGTAAATGTAATACATTTTTCCTCAAAAATATTATATTTTTCCTCAAAAATATTATATTTTTCCTCAAAAGTATTATATTTTGCTTTATAAGTAAGGGACACTTGTCAAGATTACTTATTACGGAAAATGTAATACTTTTTCTGTTATAAGTAACAAAAATTATATTCCTGATTAGTATTATATTTGAGTATATAAGCATGACATTCGACATATAAATATGACATTTGCATGTTGCTTCGACTCGACTCAACCTGTCTCACAAATAAAGATCCGTAAAACGGTCTCACAAAAGTGTGACCCAAACAATAAACAGTTAGTTGTAGTGTTTATGGTTGAGTGAGTCAACACATGATTCTAAATAAAGTTGACTCAAACATTAATCATTGACGAGTGACGACCAAGATTGGATACGGCCAAATAAATTTAAATTCGAAAAATAAAAAACATTTCTGGTACACCTATAATGTTTTTTTTTTCTTTTTTTTTTTTTTTAGCTGGCCACAGCCTTGCATAATGCATATATATTAGTATACCATTGAGTGAACACCGTACTGGATTCTAGATAGAGTGTACTCAAACTAACACTAATCATCGATGACCAAGATTTAATACTTTGATTTATGAAAAAATTTACAAACTTATCCGAAGTTAAAGCCTGCTTTGTGATCTTAGTTAATAAAAGATTACAAAGAAATAAATTAGTCTAGATTGTTTATAGCTGACCAGCTAATCAAACCAAGAACACTACTAGGAAATTCACATGGGGAATCAAACTTGAAACCTTAGCTTGTGGTTATCAAGTTTACTGCCCGACCAACATAGTTAATTTTGAAGTCAAGAAGACAAAACAAGCAAAAGTTGTCGAATAAACTCTTATTAAGTCAAGTAAATAATGTAGTTATTGAATCTTTTAACCCCAAAAAAACTTCAATTAATTCCATTAAATCAACAAAAAATGTGAAATAATTTAAAAACATACCCTTGAAATCCTAATCATTTTTAATTATACGGATGCCTTTGATTGTTTTTATTTTTTCTTTTGTAATTCAGCTGATGTCATGCAAAATAAGGACCATATTACTTATGACTTATTTAACCAGAAAGAAGTTATGGCATTAAATTTGATTGTAAAGTTAGTGTAAAAGTTTAGCGCAGACAACGTTGAAAATTTTAGTCACTAATTCGTTGCTTAGACATAAACTCTCCTTACAAAATATAAGGATCAAATATTAGGTAGGTAAGTTTAACCACAGAAAGTTTCATCATTTTTCCAACAACAACAACAACAATCATTCAAAATCATATAAGATCAGTTGTTATACCGTGAATTATGGTCCACAATGCATTGTGGATCGAGTATGGTCATGACTGATACTGCCGTTGTGTTGAACTGATACTGTAATTGTTTTGAAAGGGAACTGCAGTTGCGCGGAACAGAGACCGTTTAATCCGTCTGTTTTCATTAATCAAAACGACGTCGTTTTAATATGCGATATAAGATAGACCAAGTGATAATTTTGCGATATAAAATAGACCAAGTGATAATTGTTATATATAACAAACTAATTTCATTAAATGACATTATTTACGAATATAAGATACACAATTGCTTTCCTTACATGGCTGTTTACGTTTACTAGGATTTCATATTACTACTTATCATAACTTTTTCCAGAATATTGAATCTCAATTCTAGAGGGCTCCAAAACTAGCCCCTGACTCGACAGAGTATTTTGGAAGATATAAATTACTATATGTAACTCAATAGCTAGCAAATAGGGTCAAATATTGATGCCCACAAGTGATTTACTCACACCTTACTTAAAATATTATTATCTATTAAACCACTAAACTAAGTATGCCCAAGCAAGTATTTGTCAAAGCTACGTGTATATATGGCTGTTATTCAACTGGACTCATCCAATTGCGGTTCATGGAGTGACGTTCTGGAAAACGTCAGACCAATTACCGCCGGCGGGTATGGCGGAGGCGGCGGCCCCGCCGATGCCGGTCTCCTGTAACCACCAGTCGCCGCCACATACTGGTCGCCGTCAATCTGTCTGCCCGGAGTATTCGCCGTCGGGGGTGGAGGGTATTTGGGACTATCGCGGCCGTACCAATTATCACCACCAATAATAGTAGGTGGAAAGATAAAGCTTTCGAGTTTATTAACGTAGTACGACGCTGAAAGTGGGAACGGCCAGGACAAAGAATATTGTGCTGCCGGTCTGGACGGCGTTGCGGGTCTCGGAGGGGGAGGCGGCGAGGGCGAAGGCCTGTAAACGGCGTCGTGTTCACGGCCCGACGACAGCAACACATTAGGCTGTCGAAACATTCTTGACTGAGTAGTTTCAAGGAGAGAAGAGAATGTCAGAATGAATGTAATGACACTCAACATCATCGTCAGACTGATCTCCATGTTCCTTAATTACTGGCCTTTATTGTGGGTTGTGAAATGAGAGTTATAGTTGAGGGAAGATGAATCAGAAATCACAAATGAGTGGTATTTATATACACTTACAAGTTATGTACGTGTATTGGGTATGGTGTGAATATATAAAAAGTAATGTTATAATAGTCAAAGTCATCATCTTCATTTTTTATTTACCACATGCCTTGTGGAGAGTTTTTTTTTTCTTTTTTGGATACTTACCATTCAAACTCAATTTTATTTTTTAAAATATGTCATATTTATAAAATAATATATTTGTATACTTATTGTACAATTATAAGAGTTAATTCCATTTTTTGGTCCTAGATTTATATGTGTCAATCCAGTTTTAGTCATTTTTTATTAGAACATCCACATTTGGTCCTAGTATTATTGTGATATAAACATTTTTAGTCCTCTATCAACAAAATAGTTCTAATGCCATTAAATAAAAACTCATTTCAGTCTTCAATTACAAATTTTTTCAAAAAACTAAACATAAAAATATAGCAGGGTCAACCCACTTTGTATAAAAAAGATCGAAATGTCATTGTATTTAACGACATTTCAACGATTTTGTTGACAAAGGACCAAAAATGGTCATGCCATAATAATACGAGGACCAAATGTGGATGTTCTGATAAAAAAGGACTAAAAGTGAACTGCTACCTATAAATCTAGGACAAAAAATGGAATTAACTCCAATTATAACTAGTTTTCTGGTTAACATCCTCTAATAAGCTTCAAGAGTGGTCTATTTATAGAGCATGGAGTGCCAAATTCAAATGGGTTTGAAAAGTGCCCGCTAGCGATTTCTGAGATGATATGTATCTAGAGGCTGCAACCACATCTTTTTACGTTGCATACCATTGAGTACTGAATATTAACTATTTTCTTTTTGGTATAATTCTATATTTTATCTCAAAAAGTATTTTTTTTTTGCTTTTGTTTTTGCAGTTCTCCAGAACATGTCTTTTTGTTAAGACTCTTAAAGATATCTAAAAAAGAGTGTGTCTAACAACCATTTTTATCAAATACATTCTTTATCTCTCGTACTAGACTTTCAATGTTGATTATGCCATTTTGTACCATTAGTGATAGACCTAGGATCTGCTACACTGAAGAAATATGCAACTCCTAAGTTAGACAATTATATTAATTAGTTTCTTGTTTGAATATTAAGACATCTATTGGAAGACTTCAACACATAAATCAAAGGTCTGCCGTTGGCTAGTTCTGTGGTTAAGCAAATTTGATAAGTTTTCTATTTGAGTGTTACTATCGCGATCTACCAAAAGTGTTATTCTATTGAGAAAATTTCTCAACCAATTTATCTGAGTCATGTTGGAATAAGTTCTATTGATATCTATTGTAAGATCTGCCATATAACTTCTGTTAAAGTATAGTTCTACTTCTCAAGATCCTTTAAGTATTGTTTCAAAGAAAAAAAAAGATCTTCTAAGTATTCGGTCTTTTGGTCAAAATATGCTGGTTGAACTTTGAACGGCCAACCTAAGTATTATTTTGTCGTTTACAAAGTAAACTAGCATAATATATAAGAATTACAATAGAAGTTTGGGAGTTTTAGAGTTCGAATACATTATTAGGCTAATAGCACCCATGCAATTCTTCATATTGCAATCCCATGTGGATTAAAAGTTTTTGGTTGCCAAATGGTACTCCTAAGCCTAAGAAGCTCTAGTACACAAAGGTGGAAAAGGACTAAGAGAACACACTCTTGAATAGCCAACACAATTGGATCATTAGATCATTACTTGAGTCACACAATAAGGCAACATAGATAACACAATTCATTCCCTTATTTCTTATTATTTGTTACTTTGATTTTAGTTATCTCTTTCGCACTCATACTTCCTAAATGCCATTCACCGTCTTCAACAACCTCACACGTCACATTGCGCATTCATTCGATTGAAATTAAAGCTTAGTAATCTTCCAATTTTCCTCCTTCGAGACCGACACTCGGGGACGTGTCCTCGTTTTACCATTACCACCCACACACCTCACCGTATAAAACTACTGCTTTCAAATTGGCGCCGTTGCCGGGGAGGCAATAGGTTGTCAATTGCTTTGCTTTTACTTGATTGAATGTTTTTGAGAATTTGAGTGTTGTTAATCCATTTTTTTGTTTTATTTGTTTTTGTTACTTACCCTCAATTGGCTACTTATAGTCAATTAAGGATTATTTGCTTTCTTGAATATCTTAATAGGTGAATGTACACAAGAGCGAAAGGAAACCAAGACTTATTTCCTTACATACCAGAACTTAACAAAGCAACAAGAAGGAAAAACATCCGAACCGAACAAATGGCTTCTACAAGCGCTACGAGGAACTCTCAAGGGAGAGGAACACCTATATCGACCCCACCACTAGTCCCAATTAATCCACCTGGACAACCCAATCCGAATGATCCAATATTAGAAGAACCACAAATTAACCGAGAGAATCAACCATAGCAAATTCGAGTTGAAGAATATTATGAAGTACCGCAAGAACAACATAGATCTATAGCAGATTACATGACGCTAGAATTTAATATGCATAACTCTATTTATGTACCGCCATTGGAGAATATAAACTTTCTTGTGCACCCGACAATCCTTACTTTGGTACAGAACAATTAGTATGTAGGATTACTGTCGGAGGACCCACATGCACATATAACGAGATTTATCCGAGCATGCGAGATGTATAGACAAGAAGGAGTAAGTGAGGAGATCATCAGACTGAAACTATTTCCATTCTCAGTAATAGGAGAAGCAGCAAGATGGCTGGAAAGCTAGGATGACCATCACTTCCGATCTTGGCAGCAATTACATAAAGAATTTATGAACGAGTTTTTTCCAATCACCAAGACGATGAGCATTCGAAGACAAATCCAAGAATTCAAGCAAGGGAGATTGGAAAGTTTAGGAGAAGCTTGGAGGCAGTTCAAGGTGTTAAAAAGGCAATGTCCACACGATCTAATGCATCCCTAGGATGTAATCAGTTCATTTTATGGAGGCTTAACTGACGAAGGGAATATGCTCATCGACTCATCTTCGAGTGGTGCATTTGTCTCATTAGCACTACCGGAAGTGGAAGAATTAATTGAGAGAATTTCGAAAAACACTTCGTGTTGGTATGATAGAAGAGAAGAACATGGCGGCATGTATGAGGTAAACAGTCATGTAGCAAATGAAGCGAAGATCGAAGCAATGAATCACGATATCAAAAGGCTACAGTCTGTGGTGGAGAAAATGGAAGGAAAGACGAAACCCAAACATGTAGAAGCAATAGATTATCAAAGAGGTCCGAGCTACAATGCCTACGGAGGTAATCAGGGACAAAACCACAATTGGAAGTAGGGGGATGGTTGGAACAATAGCAACGGAGGATTCCAAAAGAGAGCACATTATAATCATGGCAATAAATCCATTTACAAGCAGAACGAGGAGGGTCGACTTACATATGGCCCAACTCAAGGAAATGGAGCTCAGATGACTCATTACAGGTCTAGTTATAACTCTTAGTTGGATTATGCGCAACAAAGAAGGGATGACATAAGAGAGGTCGATGAAAGACTAACAAGAACCATCATGGAACTAAAGAATGATAGAACAAATCTTAAGCAGGAAATTACCTAAGAGATTAGACAAGAAATTTCAAGCTTGAGATAGGAATCAAAGGCTACTCTCAAGACGATAGAAAACCAAATATCTCATATGTTTAAAATGATGTCCGAAAGGCATTACGGGTAACTTCCAAGCAATACTAAGAACAATCCTAAGGAGAGAGTCAACGCCGTGGAAGCTGATGAGCACAAATGATGAGTGTAAAAAGGGTGTAATGTCGTTCCGCTGAGGATTGGCGTTATGGCACGAAACTGTGTGAATTACCAGGCACTAGAGTATATGAATTTATAGAATCCAAGTAACAGAGACTGAATGATTTGGAATAAAAGAAAGCAATTAATTAAGGTGAAAACTATATGATAAAGGTATGGGCCAGATCAGGGGGATTGTAACCTTGATGTTCTAACAAACTCATGATTAGGGAAAGAATAATTAACCAAGGGGTTTATGGGCAATGCACAAAAGAATCAAACTTAGCTACTTTCGTAATCAATAAGTGAATTAGGCTGCAATTGCCCCACTGTCGTGATGCATCAATTATAACCTTAAGCTCCTAAGCATTGTAAGCCCCCAAAATTACCTCTACTTTCATAGCAGGAAAATTAGGTTGGAATTGGTAAGGCTCGAGGTCTCTACCCAACTTTCGTTGTAATGAATCCCTTTCCCAGACTAGCAATTAATTGTGGCCATCAATCAATAACAAGTACAAAGAAATCCCCAATTCAACACAAACCCTAGGCAAAAGATTCAATCCCTTTATGCAATTATCATAAACTGAACATCAAGATTAACAAAGAACCCCTAATCCAAACCCATAAACGAATTACTCCCGCATGATGGGAGTAAACACAGCAAAGCGAGAATAAATAACCATAAACATCATAAGAAATAAAAGGGAAAAGAAACTTATCTGGATAAATAACAAATCCAACTTCAATCCAAGATTCCAAGCTTGAAATAAAATAATCTAATGTAAAACTAGTCTAAACTATGCTGGGGAAATATAAACTAAAATCTAGGGTTCAGAACTCTGTAAGGGAACCCCCTGCAATTGTAGAGAATAGGTAGAATATATAGGAGATAAATGGGCCTTTGGCCATTAGGCAACTTCTAATTCTTTTCCCATTTGTATTCTTGTTTCCTTTCTTCCTTGTAATTCCCTTTTCTTCCAGAACTTGTCCAAAATGCTCCAAAATTCCTCCATTGTTGTTCCTTGTAGATAATTCAACACTTGGACAATATAACACACAAACAATTCCCAATTTCACTAGGATAAGGGAAATACAATTAAAATAAGGGGTGAATTATTGTATAAAATAGAAGATATCAACTCCCCCACACTAGAACTTTTGCTTGTCCTCAAGCAATTACCCAGGATAATCTTCCCTCCAAGCACTGCAACTGATCACACTTCCTTCCTGCTCAACCAATCATTCCACCAACCAACTCATGCAACCTAACCTACTTTAAGAATCATCTCAGAATCACAAGTGAGTTCCCTTCTTAGGCCAATAACCGAGCACCAGAATTAAGGTAGATTAGAACCCTGTATGCACATGTACTCAGTTGAGATTACGCAAGACTTGGCTTAAGATGAACTCCCATAGACATGCCTTTCGCAAGACTTGGCTTAAGATGAACTCCCATAGACATGCCTTTCATAAGACTTGGCTTAAGATGAACTCCCATAGACATGCCTTTCATACTCACATGCTTAAGATGAACTCCCATAGACATGCCTTTCATACTCACATAGATCACTCTAAAACTGCATGCTAAGATCAAATAGGACTTTATTTGGCTTGTAATAGGGCTAAGGGTGAGTGGCTAAACAAAGAAAGGGTATGGAAAAATAAACAAAAGAGAGAGAATTTCACACTTATTCCCAACTAAACCTAGAGGAGACATGGAAAATATGAGCAAGAGCGCAAAAATATTTGAAAGCACAAGAGTATTCTAAACTAGTGGGGGTGAGGACTTTTATTCTAACAATCCTGACTTGCACTTTTATTCATCATTCTTTTTCTTTTTCACAAACCTTTTCTTCACTTTCAAACTTCTTTTTCAAACTTTTCTCTAACAACAATTTCTCACTTTTCTTTTCTTTCTTTTCAACCAATAACTTCCTTCACAACACCCCCACACTAGAACAAAGATAACAGGAATAACTCTATCAAAAATAAGCTCAAAAAGGAAAATCTCCTCTAAATTAAAGAACAAATGCTACATTCTCTCTAAGGGTGAATGAAAAATATATGGCTAAGGGCTAAGGGTTAAATGATAGGGCTAAACAAGAAAAACAATACAAAGAATGGGGTTAAGTGCTTAGCACTTATTAAACAAAAACAAGGCTCAAAAGGGGACAACTAGGGAAAATAATTATAATAAAGGGTAGGTTTAAAGGCTTGGGCTAACAACAATGGCCTAAATCACTTCAAAGCATGCAAATTCTAGACTTCACTATGAGAGCACTGAGACAAGCTATGACAGAACAAATATCCGAAAGATCTAGCAGAGGATGTGCTTGTGAAAATAGGAGAATTTTTAGTGCCGGTTGACTTTATTGTTTGCGAAATGGGAAGGGATGAGCCCTTTGGCTCCTTAATCCTTGGAAGACCATTTTAAGCTACGTGTCGTGCTCGGATTGATGTGAGCACGGGCGAGATTGCCTTAAGATTTGATGGACAAAATGAAGAAAAAAGAAAGGCAAGAATTGAAAAGAAAGATGAAGACTTGAAAGCCATGGTGAAGGTGAAAACCAAGACCAAACCAAGATGGGAAAATGAAAAGTTGGTTTAGAAGAACACATGGGTTTAGAAATGTTTCCAACCCACGATAAAGGAATATGGTTGAGATGAAAGGATAAACGTTGCGTCTAGCTAGAGACGTAAAACGTGGCGCTACTTGGGAGGCAGCCCAAGGTTTTTAATAAATTTGCGTCGTTTTTATGTTTTGTTAGTGTTTTTTGGTATATGTTTTTAGGAGACTAATTTGTAGGGGTGATGGTCGAAAAAATGCTACGAGTGAGCCAAAATTGGACAAGAGGCGAAAGGAAAATCCGAAAATCGGAGGAAAACGTGGGACGACACTGTCCACGTGTCCCTCACACGTGAAAGGCACGTGGATGAATTCCAGTGTTCATCCACGCGCCCATCCACGCGTGAAGGGCGCGTGGACGCAACAAAGTGGTGTGAACAAATACCCTCAGCCGAACCACGAGTTTTCATACCCTAAACTCAATTTTTCTCTTCTCCTCCACACCAAAACACTACCCCTAAGCAAGGTTTGAGAAAAAGTTCATTATTTTTCACTTAAAGCTATTTCCATGGTTATTTTTAAGTTTTGAAGATTATATTAATGAAATTCTATCCTACATTGTTTTGCAATATTTTGTGTGATTTGAATGTTGATAATGGTTAGAAATGCATCAAAGAACTTTATTTCATTACTTTCTTCCATTCTTTGTGATTAATTTGGTAGATTAAACTCAATTTTTGAACTCTAGTGTGAACACCATGAAAATCCAAATGGATTTGTTTGATTTCTTGATGGTATGATGAAATTGATGATTGAATTGATGTGAAAACTTGTTATAGAACATATATATGCCATCAATTTGATACTACACATGCTACATTGGTGAATTGCATTTTCATTCTTTAACCCTAATTTTTGAATTGGAGAAGAAGATGAAGTTGACTTTTTGAAATTGTTGACCTCTATGTTGATATTGTTTACTTTTGAATTACATTGCTATATCTTGAGATTGAGTATGTGTGTGACATTGGAACTATATTGTTGACATTTTTTATGATGAGAATTGATCAAAAAAAGAGGAGAAACTATGGCGAAATTTTCAAAAACACCAACCCCTATTTTCGAAAATTTCAAAATTATTGACGAAAAATTGGGCATAATTTGTTGTGTGAAAATGGAAGAAATGTGCAACTAACCAATTGTTTTTATGAATTATTGTTAATTGTAAAAATTTTGTAGGATGGGTAGAACTAAAGAAATTGCCAAGAAACAAAAGTATGATGAAGCAGGATCTAGCAGGTCACGAACTAGAGTGCAACCTTCGCGACGTTCACAACCGGAGGATATCCCACAATAGGCCATTCCTGATGAACTAGGTACAAGACCCTTCAGGAATATGTCTCTGGCAGAGCGTGTTTCAGTGGATGTATATCGCGGAAAAACTCTAAGTGGTGGAAAGTTCTTTGACTCGAACGTACTGCGCGAGTTTGGATGCGAGGATGTTGTGTATCGCTTGCTTCAGAACCCTCAATTAGGTAAATTTTTTGAATGGAGGGGTCCAACATATTCCCCCGTCACTTACGAGTTCATAGCCACTCTCGACATCAGGCGTGAGGTCAACTACGCGAGGAAATCGATAAAGTTTACAGTTTTTGGTAGCAAGTACCATCTGTCGATTGACGAGATTGCAGTTGCTCTAGGATTTCATGACTAGGAGGAGGTAACCATGCGATATTTCCGTGATTTTAAATATGATTTTTATACAGACAGAGATGCTACGACTTATTGGGGCCAGATTACAAATGGTCAGAAGTATAAATCTTGCAATTTGAAGGCCAAATACATTACGAGCAATCATCTCAAAGCTATTCAGTTGGCATTGGCAGTAAATCTCTCAGGACGAAAGACTAATCTGAATAAGGCTTACCGTCAGGATCTCTTTTACATGTGGTGTATGGAGAACCACAACAATTGAAGAAATGGCTACAATCCCAAACTAGGCATAAGGTACAAGTAGTATTCTTAGGGCGTTTGGTAACGAGGTTATGTCAAGGATTGGGCCTTGGCAACCATCTGGATAGGGAAAAGAGAGAAGTCTCCATGACAGCTTTCACAGTCCGTGAGTTCAAAGCCATGTACATCAAGTTGGGAGGTGACGATGCACCAGCCGAGGGAGTTGTTGACAGTAGTGGTGAGGAGGATGATGACGAGCCAAATGTGCAAGAACAACATGGTGAGCCCAGTGCACAGCGCGGGGGGCCTACTATGATGGATTGGGAATCTACTCAGGCTTTCCATAGATAACTCCATGAGGAGCAGATGGCTTATCTCCGTTCCCATAGCATGCGGCAAGAGGAGTAGTACACATCACTATATGTGCGCCAGGACAGCCAAGACGAGGAGATTCTTCGTACACGGAGAGCCGTTGAGGAGAATGCACGATTGATTGAGGAGCTGCAAGCCCAGCTTGCGAGGCAGTTTCGCCCTCCGTCCTTTGGTGACCAGTGATGATTGATTCGACAACCCAGCAGCAGAAGAAATTCAGAAAGAGTCCCAAGAACATTATCTTTGAATTCATTGGTTGATGATCCATGATAAACTTTAGGTTCCCTATGCGTGGGGTTCTACCTTTATTTTCTTTAATTTCTCTTATGCTTTTTAATGCTTTTTCATTACTTGCTTTATTACCATGCACTTTACTATCTGTTAGGATGTTTGAATGATTTTACTATTTTTCATTTATTTTCTTTAGTTGTTATTTCTATTTTATGAATCTTATGCTTTTCTCTATCTTGAAGTTATTTTGCTTTATTATATTTGAATCAGGCTATCGAGATTTGAGTAATTGAATAGCTTTCCTAATTGCTATTATATTTCTAGTTTTAACCTTTGTGCATATAGCTTTAATAACGGAGGCCGACGATGTTGGAAGCTAAAGTGTGGAAAAAAGGATGCATACTTGGTTTAGCCTCTTATCCCTTTTCTATTTTATGCCCCGTTTTCAAATTTAAAGTGTGGAAATTGTTTATATAGCTTTGCTTGTGTTCTATGTTCATATGATGAGCGTACCATGTTATTTTGTCATTAGGGATCAATTTAGTATACCCTATATCCCATAGCAAATTCCAAAGTGTGGAAAGAGATTTTGTTTGCAATATTTAATTAGACCCGTTTTCCTTTATCCCAATAAGGTGATGTTTGATTTAAAGTGTGGAAAGGACGCACTTTGTGCTTAATTATTTGATTGCTTAAGTTGGTCTTTTGGGCATGATAAACGGGTGCGTTTTGCTAAATTGGAGAATATTGACTAGATGCCAATAAAGTTTTACTCTTGAAATATCTTTGTGGAAGTTACTTTTTGCACACATGAGAGTGTTTTAGAACCAAATAGGTTTACATTCTTACTTGCTTGCATGATGTTCACCTCTTATTTAGGTAGGACCTTAGTCAAGGATCTCTCAAAATTGGAGTGTGCACTATTTAATTTGAGAAAGATAATGTAAGCGAAGCCCGGAATTGAACTAATATTAGTAGAGCATGGGGCAAAAGGTGAGCCTATTAGTGAGCTTAGAGTGAAATATCTCTTAATCCCAAGAAAAAGGCATGAGGGATTGTATGGAGAAAAGTAGAAAATGCAAAAGGCCACTCCTAGAGGTAAGAATTGAGGGAAGCCGTTTCACTAGGATGTGGGCAAACCATTGCACTGACCTTTGAAGAAGCGTAGAGCTCTACGTGAAGTCGGTTGTCCACGTGAAATGATCCTGGGAAATGAGAAAATGGAGAGGAGGTGAGCTGCTTCGCTAGGGTTCGGGTACCCATTGCACCGTCTTCAAAAAAACATGGAGATCCATGTGAAGTCGGGTGCCCGATGACTTTACCCTGGGAAGTGAGAAGAATGAGGGACCGCCACAAGACATTGGCGGTGAGTGGTCCATGCCCCTACCCCCACTTATCTTACTTGTCTGGGCTTTGGCGTTCGGTCGGAAGGATTGATTAACTAGTGTACATCGTTCCCACTAGTGGGATCGACTAGAGGCCCTAGTTAAATGAGAGGTGAATTCGAAATTGGGTTGCATGCTTGCACGTGGTGTGAGAAGTGTGTTCCCCTTTACTTTAAATGATTATCTATGAAGAGTTTTTACTTCCCGGAAATATTCCTTGAGTTGTATGGCATTTGACCAACATTCTTTGTAGATAACACAAAAGATTTCCCCCTCTTTGATAGTCTTAACATTCGTTTTTGATTGACCAGAGTTCCATTTGAATGAGCTTCGTATCTTGGGAACTTAAGTGCTTAGAAATGAATTGTCTTGTTTGAGGGCAAGCAAGATGTAAAGTGTGGAAACTTGATAAGCTCCCAAGATGACTATATATTTAGAGATAAATAGGGATAGTTTTATAACATTTCAGTAACCTTATGTGACTAATTTACGATATTTTGTGCTTAATTAGATAACCACGAGCAAAGCTATCTTTGGTGTATTTTTAGGAAATTTTACAAGTCCTGGGAGCCATCCGGCACGAGAGTTGGGCAAAACGAGCAAACCGAGCAGGACAGAAATCCGGGGGCTAGGATGCTTCATCCACGCGTGAAGGTTGTGTGGATGAATTCCAGTATCCATCCACGAGGCCATCCACGCGTTGATGAGCTCGTGGACGAGACAATGCAGATAAATCATTTTAGGGCAATTTTGGGGAGACTATTTAAGGAAGCTTGATAGAATTTTTCAGAGGAGGAAGTTTTAGAAATCTGATTTTCATTTTTTAGGTTTAGTTTTACATTTCCATTGTGTATGAAGAAATGAAGATAAAAAGCTTGGATTGAAGATTACATTTCATTTCTACTAGGTGATTTCTATTTGAATCTTATTTCTATTTACATTTATTGTTCTAAGATTGAATTGGTTTATGATCTTGAATCTATGATTATGCTAAGCTAATTCTATCTAGGGATTGCGTTGTGTGAATCTATGCTTGCTTAGTGTGAGATCCTATTTATTAATGTGGATTTGATCTATTTGATGTTGGAAATCTATTCTTGTCTATTGATTTTTGGTTTGATTAGATCTTGTGTAGATTTGGCCAATCTATTGAGAGTTTGAGACCTTGACTCTATCATGGTATTGATTTGAGTTAAGTTGTAGCTTTTTGCAATCTTAGATCCTATGAAATTTCATGATTGGGAATAGTAGGAAAGTGTGTAGCCTAGGTGTTTGATAAAATGTCTCTTAGGGCTTTTGGTTGCCAAATGGTACTCCTAAGCCTAAGAAGCCCTAGTACACAAAGGTGGAAAAGGACTAAGAGAACATACTCTTGAATAGCCAACACAATTGGATCATTAGACCACTACTTGAGTCACACAATGAGGCAACATAGATAGCACAATTCGTTCCCTTATTTCTTATTATTTGTTACTTTGATTTTAGTTATCTCTTTCGCACTTATACTTCATAAATGCCATTCACCGTCTTCAACAACCTCACACGTCTCATTACGCATTCATTCGATTGAAAGTATATCAATCTTCCGATTTTCCTCCTTCGAGACCGACACTCGGGGATGTGTCCTCGTTTTACCATTACCACCCACACACCTCACCGTATAAAACTACTGCTTTCAACCCTAACCTTGCCTACTAAGGCATTCTTATAGGTTCCAGGAATGTTTGTTTTGTGACTCGCCCATTTCGATGTTTCTTGAGTTTGATTGCGTAAAAAGAAAGGGTAGAATGGGTACAAACTAGGAACGAATGATTTTTAACAGCATGTGAAAGTCAAACTCATTTCAGGTGATAATCAAGTGGCAGTTAACTAGCCTACATGATCAGCGCACTACTTCTTGAAATACTCCCAAGTCGAATGGTGAAACCGAAGTTTACTTAAAAACCATTTTCCTAGACAGCGTATTCAAGAGTGATGACTCTTCCATGTTGCCAACAACAGGTAGGAACTAGGAACACATGCTTTTCGTAGCGTTTTCCACGGGGGTAGGAAAATAGCAGCTTTATTACCCGGGGCGCTATGCCTAAAATAATATGTACAAAACACGAGATATTGGCCCAAAACGGCGGCACAAAGAATACATAAATAATAAATACTATAAACCTAAAGAATTGAATAGAGCCCAAAATGGCGGGCCGAATAATAAATCAATAACACAATCTAAACGACTAATAAATAAAACAGAACAAAATATGTTACCAACAAGACTCGAACCCTGGTATGCCAGCACTAGGGAAAAGGCTCAAACTAGTAGACCAGTAGGGGTTCGGTGAGCCAAGAGATGCCTTTAAAGTGGAGGGAATGGTGGCTATTTATATGGTTGTAGGATTCACGGATCATTGACAAATGAACGACATCGGGTTGCCTTCAATGTTAGCCACACACTTGTCATCCCACTACTTTGCTTCCAGTGCACCCCCATGCATAAGTGGGGCTTCCTACCATTTTATACCCAATAGCTTTTGTGGCTTTGTGGTTAAGAACTTGAGTTATTATGTTAAAAGTCTTAGGTTTGAACTCTCTGGCAGTACTAGGGCCATCATATATATATATATATATATATACACACATATACGTATACATAGATTTTGTAAATACCTTTAACCAATCGGTCTACTAGGTTCTTCCTAGATTTGAAGTGCTTTTTATGAAACCAAAGAGCTTAGGAGACTTTTATCGAACACCTTGCCTACATCACCTAACCTACTCACACTTTCTAGGTCTAGAATAGGAAATCAAGGTTGATAGGAGCTACATCAAGTGTAGCAAGCAATATCTTGCATAACCTTGATGCCTTGGATTATTCAATGAGATGGCCACCCTCAAAGAACACACACAATTCATCAACAATGAACATGAATAAGTCATCCAATCACACAATACAATCTCCAATTTAGAAATGAAGAGCTACACTTAGCATCATGTCTCTTCACAATTCAATTCCTAATGAAGAAGTTACCTAATCATGCTTGAAAATGTAAAACACAATTAACCTAATTGCAAAAATTAGAAATAGTAATTGAAATCAAAATGTAAATCAAATCAATGTAGTATTAAGCAATTACCTAAGCAATATATAGCAATAGAAATCAAAATCAACTAGCTTGAAAGTATATCTTCTCCAACAAGATTGAATTGAAATAAAATGTTTTTCTCTCTACAATCTAAGAATGAGCTCTAAGTTCTCTCTAAAATGTCTAACTCTTTTCTCCAAAAACTTGCTAACAACTTGCTCTCCTAAAAATATCTAATCTAACTCCTTAAATAGCTTCCTCCAATTTGCACTTAAACTTTCCGCCACCAGAGATGATTCCACGAGCCGATCCACGTGCGTGGATCACACGTGGCCTTTCCACTTTAAAGACTTCCTCCTTCAGTCCACGTGTGGAGTTGTGGCGTGGAAGTTTCTGGAAATAAGCCACGCCACATTCCACGCGTGGAAGTGGACGTGGATCCTCCATTGTGTCTCCACCTTTGGTTGTTTCCTTGCTAAGTTCATATGCTTTCTCTTTGACCCTCAAAAACATAAAACACCATCTAACATATGTCAAGAATAGAGTTTTGCAAATGATTAGCACATTAGAGCATCAAACACCATAGATTAACCACAAAAGGATATCAAATAGCACAATTTCACCCCTTAATTAGACCTTTAATCTAGGTATGTTTGACATCTATCATACACATACATATATGTATGTGTACATACATATATGTGTGTATACATATGTGTATATATAGATATATACATATGTGTGTGTGTGTGTGTGTGTATATATATATATATATATATATATATATATATATATATACGCGCACACACACATATATGTACATATGCATACACACACACACACACACACACACACACACACACACATATATATATATATCTACTCAATTGTGGTCGCACCTTCCTGTGTGGTCGGTCCGGTATGCACCACTAGCATTAACAAAATACACCACTAGTGTTAGGAAAATTCACAACAATGAAAATACACAAAAAACATCAAAAAAATGCAAAACAAATCCAAAATAATGCACCATAACTCCTCTACTCTTAATTGTGCATTTTTGAACACTGTGTGGTGTATATTTGCATACCTAGTGGTGTATTTTTTGGTGATGCGTACCTAATGGTGCATATTTGTGTTGTGTAGTTTCTAATATTGAGTGTTTTATATTTGTATACATAGTGGTGCGGCCGTACTGACCGCACGTTAAGGCGCGACTGCACCTAATATCTACTATCTATATATATATGTGTGTGTGTGTGTGTGTGTGTGTGTGTGTGTGAGAGAGAGAGAGAGAGAGAGAGACCGTCTCACGAATCTCAATTCGTGAGACTGGTAGGGTTGCTTATTATACGGGTCAACATGTGTTTCTCACCCTCCCCTTTCTCTACCTCATCGGTTCTCTCTCTCTCTCTCTATTTTTGACCGAGGATTGATTTTTCCATATCAACCCTCACTCTGATCTCTCGCTCCTCGCATCTCCGCCGCTCACCCTCTTTACGTCCTCTCATCTCTTCCTCCGTCTCCATTTATGCTGTAACCTTCAACTCCGGTAAACAACTACAACAAGAGTTTTCGGCAAATGTTGTACGGTAATTTCTCACATGCAGTTGCGCCAATTGTTTGGAGGGTGGAGAAGAAGGAGCCGTGGGTAAGCTTTGGGATCTTGGTTGAGTTTGGAGGATAGGGATTCTAGAGAGTTTATGTCAAGTTGATGATGAAGATGACAAGTAATGGAAATGGTAGGAAGGTGGTGAAGATGATTAATGATGAGATTATTGAGATCGTTGTCATTTTTTCTTAGCTATTGACTGCAGTGCAATGTATGATTACTCAGACTGATATTTATAACCTTGTGTTTGTTTCACTTTTTGAGTCAAAACCTTATTCTCAACACATCATTGCAAGAAATGTTTAATATATTTAATACTTTAAGCATTAAATATAATACTTTATAGCATAAATGTAATACTTCAAAACACAAATATAATAAACAATACTTTAAATATTAAATATAATACTTTATAGCATAAATGTAATATTTCATAGCACAAATATATAATCAGTACTTAAACCTTATATATGATATTTTATAGTATAAATGTAATACTTCATAGGAGAAATCTAATACACAGTTTGTGGGAAGATATAGTTAATATTTTAGGGGCACACTTGTGTGAGACCGTCTCACGGGTCTCAATCCGTGAGAAGGGTCGGATCTATATAATTTGGGTCATAGAGTGTACAAGTAGATACGAAGCGAAGGATGGAGTTCTGCTGTGATGCTTACCTAAATGTATTGGGTACTGATGATTGATCCGCATCTCTAGGGGCACAGAAACCCTCTCAAATTTGATATTTCAAAATCATTCATTCGAATTTTCTCTACAGTTTAATAATATTAATTTTGTCAATTAATTTTAAACAACTCGTAAGAGTAAGTTCAGGAATAATGGCTTGCAATTTAGAGTCATAGTAGTCATGCCATATTTTGTTATGAAGTACAACATTTTTTATATATATATGAAGTATTATATATGATTCTTAAAGTATAGTATTTAAGGTTTAAAGTATTGATTATATATGTTTTAGATTTATGCTAGAAAGTATTACATTTAAGGTATAAAGTATTACATTTAAGGCTTAAAGTATTAAATATATCTACCTTAAACTATGTATTAGATTTGTGTTATGAAGTATTATATTTAAGCCATAAAGTATTGTGTTTAAGGCTTAAAGTATTAAATATATCTACTTTAAACTATGTATTAGATTTGTGCTATGAAGTATTACATTTAGGCTGTAAAGTATTGTATTTAAGGCTTAAAGTATTAAATATATCTACCTTAAACTATGTATTAGATTTGTGTTATGAAGTATTATATTTAGGCCATAAAGTATTCTGTTTAAGACTTAAAGTATTAAATATATCTATCTTAAACTATGTATTAGATTTGTGCTATGAAGTATTACATTTAGGCTATAAAGTATTGTGTTTAAGACTTAAAGTATTAAATATATCTACCTTAAACTGTGTATTAAATTTGTGCTATAAAGTATTATATTTAAGCGGTAAAGTATTGTATTTAAGGCTTAAAGTATTAAATATACCTACCTTAAACTATTAGATTTGTGCTATGAGGTTTTATATTTAGCCTATAAAGTATTCTGTTTAAGGCTTAAAGTATTAAATATATATACCTCAAATTTTGTATTAGATTTGTGTTATGAAGTATTATATTTAGGCTATAAAGTATTGTGTTTAATTTATGAAGTATTATATTTAGGCTATAAAGTATTGTGTTTAATTGTTAAAGTATTAAATATAGGCTATAAAGTATTGTGTTTAATTGTTAAAGTATTAAATATATCTACATATAAACTGTGTATTAAATTTGTCATATGTTTTCAAAAAAAAAAAAATTGTCATATGAAGTATTACAGTTAAGTTATAAAGTATGGTATTTAAGGCTTAAAGTATTGATTATACATTTAGAGCAACAGCTTGTTGAGAAACCACATCCTTGTTTGATTCTTCTTCCTGATACACAAATAATCGTCCGATCTTTATATGACAAGCTACGGCTCCTGCGAACCTATCTACAACAAGCTTACGAATAAGAGGGAATAGAGGTTTTGCATTTTGGAATCATAAATATTGCAATGGGAGAAGAAGAAGATGAAATCGAGTACAAACTAGTGAAATTCATTTGGCGGCAGTTCGTAACCAGTAAGTGAGGGTGAGGTAGAGTGCACAGTAGCATTAGAGGCAGCTTGTCAACATCTTCACCAGACCTTGCAACTAGTAGCGGAGGGTGAGGAATCCTAAAATTTGCATTTCGAATGCACTACAGGGATATAATCACTCAAAATTAAACATCGAAAGTTCTTACAATTATCAACCCTATGGAGCTCTAATAAAATTCAAACACACAAAGAAATGAAGACCACGTATCTCTTAGATCTACAACAACACTCTACAATTAACCTCCAACGAAGAAATTCAAAAAAAAAAATGCAAAAACAACAACACAACAATATGTGAGAAATTAAGGCGTAGCATTTGACAAACGTTGTTGCTCTTTATTGGAGTTGAAGGCGCGAAAGAATTGGAGGCGGAGGAGATGGGAGGAGGTGGAGCTTGAGCGAGGGAGAAGGAGAGGTGGGCGGTGGAGATACGAGGAGGCAGAGAACAACATGAGCGGATATGATGATATGGGAAAATCAATCTTGTGGCAAAGAGAGAGAGAGAGAGAGAAACGATGAGGTAGAGAAAGGGGAGGGTGAGAAGCACATGTTGACCCGTATAATAAGCGACCCGACCCGTCTCACGGATCTCAATCCGTGAGACGGGTCGGATCTTTTATTACACGGGTATCTCAATCCGTGAGACGGGTCGGATCTTTTATTACACGGGTAAATCACATGCCATCCACGCTCGGATCTTTTATTACACGGGTAAATCACATGCCATCCACGCACAATCTCACGGCCCTTGTTTCTCCCTATGTTCCTGCTACAGACAATTTCTTCCCAGATCAATCGACTTCTGTTCCTGCTACAGACAATTTCTTCCCAGATCAATCGACTTCGGATTTCTCCCATCTCCTCCTCCTTCGCTACTGTTGATAACATCTGCAATCTATTAAACGCGACAGCGCCGATTGGCGATGATGGGGAAGAAGGAACTGATGATTGGGTAGCGATTGGCGATGATGGGGAAGAAGGAACTGATGATTGGGTAGGCTCTGGATTCTATGTTGAGTTTGGAGGGAAGGGATTCTTGAGAGTTTTTGTGAAGTTGATGATGAGAGGGAAGGGATTCTTGAGAGTTTTTGTGAAGTTGATGATGAAGATGGCCATTAACTTGAGAGTTTTTGTGAAGTTGATGATGAAGATGGCCATTAATGGAAATGGTAGGAAGGTGGTGAAGAGGATTAATGGTGAGATTATTGAGATCTTTACCATTTTTTCTCAGCTTTTGAGTGCAGTGCAGTGTATGAATACTTTTATATCGTTGTGTTTGTTTCACTTTTTGAGTACTTTTATATCGTTGTGTTTGTTTCACTTTTTGAGTTAAAATACTTTTATATCGTTGTGTTTGTTTCACTTTTTGAGTTAAAACCTTATTCTCAGCCCATCATATTTTCACTTTTTGAGTTAAAACCTTATTCTCAGCCCATCATATTACAAGAAATGATTGATATATTTAATACTTTAATCATTAAATATAATACTTTATATTTTTAAATTTAATACTTCAAAACACAAATATAATAATTAATACTTTAAACATTAAATATAATACTTTATACCATAAATGTAATATTTCATAGCACAAATATATAATCAATACTTTAAGGCTCATATATAATACTTTATAGCTTAAATACAATACTTCATAATACAGTTTAAGTTAGATATATTTAATACTTTAAACATTAAACACAATACTTTATAGCCTAAATATAATACTTCATAGCTCAAATCTAGTACACAGTTTAAGGTAGATATATTTAATATTTTAAACCTTATACAAAATACATTATAGCCTAAATGTAATACTTCATAGCACTAATCTAGTATACAGTTTAAGGTAGATATATTCAATACTTTAAGCCTTAAACACAATACTTTATAGTCTAAATATAATACTTCATAGCACTAATATAATCTAGTACACAGTTTAAGGTAGATATATATAATACTTTAAGCATTAAACATAATACTTTATAGGCTAAATTTAATACTTCATAGCACTAATCTAGTATACAGTTTAAGGTAGATATATTCAATACTTTATAGTCTAAATATAATACCTCATAGCACTAATCTAGTACACAGTTTAAGGTAGATATATATAATACTTTAAGCATTAAACATAATACTTTATATGCTAAATTTAATACTTCATAGCACTAATCTAGTACACAGTTTAAGATAGATATATTTAATACTTTAAGCGTTAAACACAATACTTTATAGTCTAAATGTAATACTTCATAACACTAATCTAGTACACAGTTTAAGGTAGATATATTTAATACTTTAAGTCGTAAACACAATACTTTATAGTCTAAATGTAATGCTTCATAGCACTAATTTAGTGCATAGTTTAAGTTAGATATATTTAATACGTTAAGTCTTAAATACAATACTTTGTAGTCTAAATGTAAAATGTAATAAAAATGTATGAATATAAACGAGTTTACTATATTTTGTAAAAATGTAATAAAAATTTGCATTTGTATTCTTAGATAAGTGAGATGAGTTTTAATTGCCTATTAATTTGGAAAAAGGTTGCCGTGCATTAAGCCCAGTATATACGCAATTACAGTTAGGTTGATTCGTTTGACTCTCCGCAGCGACCAACTAGCTAATTAGTTACAATACCATGATCCAAATTATATAGACCCGACCCGTCTCACGAATTGTGACCCGTGAGACGGTCTCACACAAGTGTTACTTCATCATAATACAAATATATAATCAATACTTTAAACATTAAATATAATAATTAATAGCATAAATTTAATTAATGCACAATTTATGTGTAGATATATTTAAAGCTTAGAGTATTAAATATATCTACCTTAAATTGTGTATTATATTTGTGCTATGAAGTATTATATTTAGGCTATAAAGTATTGTATTTAAGGTTTAAAGTATTAAATATATCTACCTATAAACTATTTATTAGATTTATGCTACGAAGTATTACATTTAGGCTATGAAGTATTGTATTTAAGGCTTAAAGTATTAAATATATCTACCTATAAACTATTTATTATATTTGTGCTATGAAGCATTACATTTAGACTATAAAGTATTGTGTTTAAGACGTAAAGTATTAAATATATCTACTTTAAACTATGCATTAATTAGATTTGTGCTTTGAAGTATTATATTTACGCTATACAGTATTGTGTTTAAGGCTTAGAGTATTCAATATATCTACCTATAAATTGTGTATCAGATTTGTGCTATGAAATATTACATTTGGGTAGAGCCGTCAAAACGGGCTTAGGCTGCCGGGTTAGCCCGTTCCGCCCCTCGAAAAGGGCAGAGCGGGCTGTGATATTTTGGGCCCGTATTTTGGCGGGTTGTTTAGCCCGCCCCGCCTAACTTGCGGGCTTGGCGGGTCGGGGGTGTCGTCAAAAGTATAATAATAAAAATTATTAAAATAAATAAATGCTCCAATAATATATATATATATATATATATATATATATATATATATATATATAATCAAGTTCAGAAAAATTTATTATTTGTATAAATGATTCGTTATTTACTTATGGATTACTACATTATGTATTGATTGTTTATTAGTTATTATTGTGCTTAAAAAAATTACAAATGCATTAATATATGTTTAAACTATCCAAATTATTCTAGTATACACTTATTAATTTTTTTTTAATATTAATTTTATTTAAATTTAAAATTTTTAAATTTGGCGAGCCCCCGCCAAGGCCTGCAGGCTTAAGGCGGGGCGGGCCGACCTCCCATATACTCGTATTTTGGCGGGCTTTTTAGCGCACTCGCGCCATATGGCGGGCTTTGGCGGACCCCGCCCCGCCAGCCTGTTTCGACGGCTCTACATTTAGGCTATACAGTATTGTGTTTAAGGCGTAACGTATTAAATATACCTATAAACTGCTTATTAGATTTAGGCTATAAAGTATTACATTTAGGCTATAAAGTATTGTGTTGAAGGCGTAAAGTATTAAATATATCTACTTTAAATTGTGTATTTGATTTGTGCAATGAAGTATTATATTTAGGCTATAAAGTATTGTGTTTAAGGCTTAAATATTCAATATATATCTACTTATAAACTGTTTATTAGATTTGTGCTATGAAGTATTACATTTAGGCTATAAAGTATTGTGTTTAAGGCGTAAAGTATTAAATATATCTAATTTAAATTGTGTATTAGATTTGTACTATGAAGTATTATATTTAGGCAACAAAGTATTGTGTTTAATGCTTAAAGTGTTAAATATATCTACCTTAAACTCTGTATTAGATTTGTGCTATGAAGTATTATATTTAGGTTATAAAGTATATATATCATGTTTAAGTTTAAAGTATTAAATATATCATATCTACATATAAACTGTGTATTAGATTTATGCTATGAAGTATTTATTAAACAATTTCTTGATATTTAAGACATAAAGTATTGATTATACAATTTCTTGTTCAGAAACCACATCCTTGTTGATTTTTCTTCCTGAGACACAAATGATCGTCCGATGTTTATATGACAAGTTACGGCTCATGCGAGCTTATCTTCATCGTACCTTGCAACTAGTTGGAGAGGTTATTGAGTTTTTTGAGCTGCGCATCGGAGAGACGTAAATAACACATAGTGATAATTCTTCTTCATCATCAACACCAGTATAGTACATCACCACCTTCTTTACAGCTAAGGGGTGGTGGCTCCTCTTCCCTCCTCCCTCTTCCTCTTTTTCCTCCCAGTAGAATTTAAATGAGGATGAGATAAGAGTGGAAGATTATGGAGTTAAAGAAAATAAAAGATGATGAGATAGGAGTGGACGAAGGTAAGATGAAGTAGCTAGAGGTAGAAGATGTGGAGCAGGAGGATGAGATCGGAGAAGAAAGCACATGTGACATAAACAGAGAGAGAAACAAGGAAGATCGAGATTGTGGATGACATGTAGTTGACTCATATAACAAAAGGTCCGACCCATCTCACATATTTAACATCCATGAGACGGTTTCACACAAGTGTGAATATATATATATATATATATATATATATATATATATATATATATATATATATATATATATATATATATATATATATATATATATATATATATCTTTTGGAAGTTGGAGTTCTAAACTTCTGTAACTTCTATTTAATTTCTCCTAACAGCCAGATTTTCATCTATAAATATATGGAGAAACATCTGAAAGGATTTACATGCAATACACTTGCAGTATATATTTCAGTCTTATAAATTCTAGGGAAAATGACACTTTTCCCCCATATGTTATGTGCTTATAGCACTTTTTTCCCCTGTGTTATTAAAATGGCAGTTTTTCCCTCTGAAATGTTAAATTGACATTGTTACCCTTAAAAATAATTATTTCATTTATTTTTCTTCTCCAACAAATTATTACTTATTGGTATGGATGATCACGATTCGGTTCGAACATAACCAAACACTGTAGCAATCATACCGAAATAGTATGGACGGTTCTGGTTACGATTCATAACCGAAAAAATAAAATTAAATAATTGTTGAACCATGAACCGGAACTTAACCACAGTCATATATAGTAAAAATGATCAAACACTTATTTTGATAAATCGGTACGGTTCGGTTCCAATTTCGATTTTGAATCGCCAATCAAAACTTATTTATTTATTTTTATAATTTTATTTCTAATTTAAAAATAGTCTAAATTCAACAATTATTTTATTTTATTTTTTCAGTTTTGAATCGTAACCGTAACCGTCTATACTATTTAAGTTCAATTGCTACAGTGTTCGATTAGGTTCGTACCGAATTGTGATCTTCCATACATATTAGTAATAATTGGTTGGGGAATAAAAATAAATGAAATGGTTATTTTTAAGGGCAAAAATGTCAATTTAATATTATAAGGGAGAAAACTACCACTTTTGAAATAACTGAGGGGGAAAAACTGTCACTTTAATAACACAGGTGGAAAAAGTGCTATAAACACATAACATAGGGGGAAAAAGTGCCATTTTCCCTAAATTCTATAAGAAATTTTTAAACAAAAACATATTAAAAATTTCATTCATCTTCTTGTATCTCATAAGTTTAAATCTTGAACCTTGTTACTTTTTTTTTTAGACAGATTTAAAACTTATAAGATAGGATTAGGCACATCAAAATCTCATTCCTCATACCAATCACCCCATATTTTCCAACACTAGCTGAGAAATATTAAGTTACTCCCTCCGTCCCATTTTATGTGTCTGGTTCGGTTAACGAGACTTGACCAAAGTTATCTTTAATCTAATTTTTCATAATATTAAGTTTAGTATTAGTATACAAATTTTATGTATTTAGAAACTACACTAAAAGTACTATTAAACACAAAGAATCAAATTTAAAAATAAGTAAAAAATAATAGAGAAAATAAATAAAGAAGAAAGAGTTTGTTTGACCCATGAATAGTAAATAGGACAGATAAAATGGGACGGATGGAGTATTTTGCATTTAAGCAGGTTATTATTTTAATTTTTACACACTCATAACTTCTAACCAAGTTACCTTCATCTAAAGTGCAGGCCATGAAAATTGATTGCTATTACATCACAAAGCATCACAATGAAGATATGTTATGTAAATCATCTGATGGTGGTAAAATACTTTTGAATTCTAGAAATCATATTTGGAGCCTTTCGTTCTCAACATATGAGATTTGCCAAAATTCGAATTCTTCATTTATACACCGGGATACAATATGCATGAATGAGCTCGTATTATACGAGAAATATGCATTTCTCCCTGATTGAGGGTTGCTAAAAAAAAAAAAAAAAAAAAGGGCAAAGTTAGTGTTATAATATTGTAAATTTAAAAGTTTACAATAATTATAAAACTGGTCCTCCAATTTCTTTTTTAAAATTTTCAATTATTGATGAATTCTAATGGATGATTTTGATATGTGCATGATTTTGATATGTGCTCATATATATGTGCGTGTGTGTGTGAACTATGTCCTAAGTGAGAACTTTTGGACAAATTCTAACGATTAATCTAGTATATCTAACGGTTAAAAATAAACAAAACTTTGTAATATTTATGAAAATGACCCCCCTCATTTTTACTTGATTTTTCATTCATCAGATCTTGCAGATCAATTGTTTAGATTTTTCCACAAGTTTTCACATGCAAGGAGATTATCATATGATTAGAATTATATAGGCAAAAGTGTCAAATAGGCCACTGAACTTATCGCTTATGTGCAATTAGACCATTGAACTTAAAAAGTGTGCAATTCAACCATCAAACAAGTAAAATATGTGCAATAGGACATTTTTCTAATTTTTTAATTTAATTTGAGTTAAAAACATTTCAATATTGACTCCGAACTAGCATAGTAGAAGAAAATGTCACTCTTAATACATATACGTTAGTAATATAATTGGATTTTATCAGAAAATTTATGTAAAAATGGTTCGATTGCACAAATTTTGCTTGTTTGATGGCTGAGTTGCACACTTTTTAAATTCAATGGCCCAATTGCACAAAAGCGATAAGTTCAGTGGCCTATTTGACACTTTTTCCAATTATATATATATATATATATATATATATATATATAATATATATATATATATATATATATATATATATATATATAACTGTAGAAATTCTCAAAAAGAATATTGAGGGAGTAATTAATTATTTTTGAATTAGAATCGGATCAGAAAAAAGATAAAGGCAAAAACTTATGTGAGACCGTCTCACCGTGATACGGGTCAGGTCGGGTCGGGTCGAGTTAAGGTGAAAATGTGATGCTTATACGCACAAATGTCATACGTATATGTTCAAATGTAATAGTAATCGGGAATAAATTTTTTGTTACTTATATATAATGGTAAATGTAATACTTTTAAGGGAAAATGTAATACTTTTACATTTCGATTTAAAAGTATTACATTTTTGCTCAAAAGTATTATATTTTTCCTTATAAGTAAGGGGAACATTATATACTTGTTAATACTTTTGATAGAAAATATAATACTTTTACATCAAAATGCAAAATTATTAGTATACATTTTTCTTTAAAAGGATTACATTTTCCCTTATAAATGACAAAAATTTATTCTTGATTAGTATTACATTTGAGCATATAAGTATAACATTTGAATGTCGATTTAACCAACCCGACTCGTCTCACTAATAATGATCCGTGAGAGGGTCACACATAAGTGTGATCCAAAGATAAAAGAGTACAAAATATTTCAACCAAACAAAATAGTGCTAGCGAGTTACACGGTTTCATACCGGCCAGGTTCTGTGACAAATTATAGAAAAGTCAAATACGCTGGTAGAGGAAGGAAGACTGTGGACTGCGTCAACTTGTATAATGGACCAGGTTTTATAGAATAGCAATAGCTAGCTTGAATTTGGAATTTTCATTTTTTAATTCAAACGTGGTTTTTATATCTATTTAGAATCTAGTTAGACCAGACACTGTACTCTATATATATGTATCAGGATGGCGGATTCTTCCATCATTATAAATGAATCATGATCTTTGTATGAATTATAAATAAAAAATACATTTTTAATACACTAAAAATATATTATTTGTATATATAAAATACATTATTTAAATTTACATAATTTTTTATATATTATCAAATAATGTAAATTCAGTACACAAATAATGTATTTTTTATATATTAAAAATGTATATTGCATTCATGATCCACACCATAATTTGCATGAATTATTTTTGCTTCCAATAAAGATGAAATAATAGTCATTCCAATTAAATATATTAACCTATCGATTTGATGCAAATATATTGATAACATATTAAATTATTACAATTAAGTCAATATTGTCAATAAATTTAGGGTTAAAACTGGTAAAACGTGCTAACTTGTTGCAGTGTTGTTTTTAGAAAAAAAATTAAAATTAAAATAATAGTCGCTTGAGAAGACGATGGAGAAACCTGTTTCCTCTCCGACCTCTCTGGCCCTTCGCGGTCTATTTTTCTTTTTTTTACTTCTATTTTTAGACACTCTTAGTCCTATAACTATTAGAATATTTTTATTTAAATTCACGAGTTTTAAAATTATCAATTTAATACAACTATTCAATTTTTATAATTTCACTCCTTCCGGCCAAATTGTCGGCTAGCTAGAACTCGCCGAAAATCCGTAATTGACTTATTATTAAGGCTTTAATAATATAGTTTTTTTTTTATAGTACTACTGACTCTGTTACAATTCATCATATATCCGTCCGGCCCTCCACCATAGACAAAACTCTCATCCTCAGAAACCACCACAGTTCAAAGAAACATCTGATCTTTATGACCCTCCAAGATCCCCATCAGGGAATGTATACTCTTCCCTTCTATAATTTTCTCGATGCCTTGATTTTTCCATATGCAAAAGCTGAATAAACAACTCCTTTGCTCGCTATCAACCAATTGGATACGTAGCAAATGATATACTGTAATAAATAAATATAATGCAGTTTGTTGATTGAGTATTTATTAAGACATGGTTTGTCTTTTGTTCAACAACCCATATTGGGTTGATTAATTGTGTATGCCTCTTCAAGGTTTTTTTTTTTTTATTCATAATTCCATTGGAAAGAATTATTGTGGCGTCACAATATGTAAATTTAGAATTTTTCTCTCTTGTGCTAGAAGGAACAGAGTTAAGAGCTGCTAATCCTCTTCATTCTAGAACCAAACCTAAAAAGACTTTGCCGCTTAGTTTACTTCCCAATTGCCATGCATCATAGTTGTCTTGGATTTACAATTCTCTGGATTAAACCATTTCTGATGCAACCATTTCTGATATGGAGGGTACATATCTTTGTGAACTACTGAACTATTCTGTCTTTCGCCAAGGACCTTGTCACTGGCATCAAACCCTTCCCTTTATACGGGAGGTGGTGGGTTCGAGCCTCAGTGGAGGCAATACTGACTATTGTGCTTCAATAGGTTGAAAAAGTAGTTATGAACAGATACTGCATTCTAATAGAGTTAGTAGTATTCAAAAAAAAAAAAAAAAACTATTCTGTCTTTCTGTCTTCAGTTGTTACAAAAGATGATTTGGTGATTTACTGCTTGTAGATCTTTTGAAGATGTTATTGAGTCAATTCATTAACGCTTTAATTAAGGTAATGTTGTATGTTATGTGAAATATCATAATTAAACATGAGGATTCTCTGAGCTGTAGTTACAAGCTTATGCCAGTAAATTGTTTAAACTTTGCCCTCCAGAATCGATCAAATATTATTGGAAATATATGAGTAATGCACTTATTTGTTTCAAGTGAATTTGATACATCCCGTTTTACTATATGCATTGTACTTGCGCTGCATAATTGTTGCTACAGTGGTTGTATACTAGTATTTATTTGAATTATTTTGGACTTCTGAGCTTTTTTTTTCCATTTGGAAAAGATCGTTGTAACACATACAGTTTGCCAACACTTTGGTAGTAGTATAATCCTATGACATTTTAATTTGAATATTATACTATTGATGGATTGTTATAGATGATTATTAATTAATTAGGATATATTATTATTGATGGATGGATTGAATTGAAATAGGGGTGGGCATTTTGATCTTCGGTTCGATTTTTTCGGTTTTAAAAAAATTAAACCATTTGATTGAACATTAGAGTTCGGTTCGATTTCGGTTCGGTTTGTAACGGTTCGGTTTCAATTCGGTGTTCGATTCGGTTTAATACCCCCAAATTTCAACATTTTCTAGACGACAAGGCGGTCAAAGGGCACCGCGACTTAACAAGGCGCCGTAATAACTATACATGAAACAACACATAACCCAAATCCAAAGTCTAATATCTAAATATTAAATACCAACATAACAAATTGACAATTCAAACAAATTAAAATAAAAAATAAAACTATAATTTTAATTTCAAAACTGAAATTTTCATTCCAGTAGTAAAACTAGAATGAATTTCCAGTTATGGAATTTCAATTCTCGAAATTCTTTCCAGTAAATCTGGAATGAAATTCCACAACGGGAAATTCATTCCAGTAAGAATTTCCAGGGAATTTATATATATATATATATATATATATATATATATATATTATATATAATATATATTTATATTTATTTTAAAAAAAATCGTTCGTTTTTTTGGTTCGGTTCAGTTTTTAACTGAACCGAACCGTTCTATTCTTCTAAAATTATAACCGATCGGTTTTTCGGTTTTAAACCGAACCGAATCGATACTCTTCGGTTTGGTTCGGGTTACCCGAATCGTTTTGCCCAACCCTAGAATTGATTATTATGGATGATTAAATTAGATTATGTTGGACGAGAGAAGATTTTTTGTATTCAACGTAAATATTCAAGTACAAGAAGATATGAGTTAATACCCAATATAGTCCTCGACTATAGTGGTTTTACTTAATTTAGTCCTAAGTGACTTTTTGTACTCTATTTAGTCCTCGACTTTAATGGTTTTATCCACTTTAGTCCTTTGTTAAGAATTCTGTTTGTTGGGGGTTAATAATAAGGTTAACATGGTAATTTCATTTCTATTTTATTTTTTTATCAAATTAATTATTAATTATATATCCTAATTTATCTCCCCCTTCTCTGTCTTCTTCTGTCGCCGATACAATTCCCCCCTCCCCTCACTCTTCTCAGTCTTCTGCCGATACAATTCTCCCTCCCTTCCTCAAGCCCAATAAACACACAGCAAACTCACCAGAAGTGAATACAAAGCAAACCCACCAGAAGCAAACACACCGCAAAACAACTCCAACGATTGTTAAACCCGTTACCCATTGTTGGCACTGGGAGCAAACACCGAACTGGAAGCAACACACCATGGGGGATTCAAGATGAAGAATTGGATACAAATGCACGCCAAAATACGGTACCCACAAAAAAATATTGTTAGTAGTTTTTTTAATGTGGATTTAACTCATTTCTTACTGGTTGTTAGATCAAATATGTTTTAATGTGGATTTAACTCATGGGGATTCAAATCTGTTTAAATTATGAAGGTGTTTGTGCATTGGATGCAAATATATATATATATATATATATATATATTTTAAGGAAGTGTATTGTTTGTTTAGAAATTAGTTATCTGTCAATGCGTCTACGATATGTTTTTACGGCCTGATGAAGGGAATGAGGGAACTGTATCAACTATGCAGAAGAATGAGAGAAATTAGGACATATAATAAATAATTAATTTGATAAAAAATAAAATATAAATGAAATTACCATGTTAACCTTGTTATTAACACCCAACTAACAGAATTATTAACAGAAGACTAAAGTGGGTAAAACCATTAAAGTCGAAGACTAAATAGAGTACAAAAAGTCACTTAGGACTAAATTGAGTAAAATCACTATAGTTGAGGACTATATTGAGTATTAACTCTATATACAATCACTATAGGTTTGGTTCGAGTTACCCGAATCGTTTTGCCCAACCCTAGAATTGATTATTATGGATGATTAAATTAGATTATGTTGGATGAGAGAAGATTTTTTGTATTCAACGTAAATATTCAAGTACAAGAAGATATATACAAGTACAGAGTACTACTCTAAGTAGAAGACCAAATGAACTATAATTCCTATAACTCCTAGAGTCCTAATATACCCCCTCAAGCGCAAGGTTGAAGAGGAATAACATTGAGCTTGTCCCTGAGAAATCCAAAATGCGAAGCCAGCAAAGGTTTGGTGAAAATATCCGCAAGCTGGTCCTTGGTAGAGATGAAATTGACCTGAAATTCTCCAAATGCAACCTTATCCCTAACAAAATGAAAGTCGATCTCTAGGTGCTTAGTCCTGGCATAAAACACAGGATTAACACACAGATAAGTCGCACCAAGATTGTCACACCACAGACTAGGAGGACGACGTGATGAAGCCCAAGCTCACGTAACAGAGATACAACCCAGGTAACCTTAGCAAGACCTTTGTACTCAGCTTCAGTAGATGACCGAGCCACCGTACGCTATTTACAAGACACCTAAAAGACAAGATTCGAGCCAAGAAAAACAGCAAACCTACTAGTAATTAACTTTCGGTCAATAGGACAACCAACCCAGTCAGAATCCGAAAATGCATGAATATCAGTTGAGGTCAAAACACCCAAACACAAACCAAAATCCAGTGTACCTTTAACATAATGGAGTACCCGCTTCAGAAAACCCCAGTGTTCCATAGTGGGGGAGTGCATAAACTGACATAACCGATTGACAGCATAAGAGATATCAGGCCTAGTAATAGTCAAATACTGAAGCGCACCCGCCAACTGCCTATAACGCGTAGGGTTGTCAAACAACTTGATAAAAGAGGAACCAGAAGCTATAACTGAAGCTGGAGTAGCCAGTGGCTTACAATAAGTCATACCCGCTCGTTTCGGGATATCACCCATGTACCAGCATTGAGAAAGAACAAGACCACCATCCACAGGTAGCGTCTCAATCCCAAGAAAGAACCTCAAGGAACCAAGATATCTAATCTTAAACATAGAAGACAAGCGCTGCAACAAATCACTTATCACTCTAGAGTCATCACCCATCATAATAATATCAAAAACATACACAAGTAGGAAAACCAAAATGGCATAAGTGTCTGTTCCTATACTCACGAACAAAATGGTCATGTTAAGTGTCGTTGCAGTCACATTGTTGAGACGGGTTTGGCTCTAATGGCATAAGCGTCCGTTTCTCCTTATGCATTTGAAACTGCAGTTTATCTTATTAATAAAATGCTTACTCCTATTTTGGGGAATGTTAGTCCACACCATAAGCTTCATCGGTCTCCTTCGTCCTATACTTTTCTTCGGGTTTTTGGTTGCTTGTGTTTTTCTCATCTTCGTCCTTACAATCATCACAAGTTGACTTTTAGGTACACTCCTTACATCTTTTAAGGCTATCCAGAGTCTTTTCGTGGTTATCGCTTGATGGGTAAGATGGTGAGTGAAAATATGGGTGTAAAATGTCGTTCCGCTGAGGATTGGGGCTATGGCACCTAATTGTGTGAATTAAGATAAACTAGACACTAGAGCATGCGAATCAAATAGAATCCAAGTAAATGATAACTGAATAAGGAAATTAAAGGAAATAAATTGAATGATAAAGAAATGGGTCAGATTAGGGGAATTGCAATCTTGATGTTCTAACAACTCAGAAGAGTTAATTACCGATTTGGTCCCTCGACTATTAGGATTTCACCACTTTGGTCCTTGACAATTTTTCTTGCCCAATTAAGTCATCGACTTTGAAAAAATTAACCAATTTGGTCCTCCGTTTATTTTACCATTTGATATCCGTTAAATCGGGACCAAATTGGTAATTTTCACTATATTCAAGGGACCATTTCAGTCAAATTTAATTACCAAAATGATCCCTTGACTATAGCGAAATTACCAATTTGGTCCTGATTTAACGGTTGTTTAACACCAAAATAAACGGAGGACCAAATTGGTTAATTTTTTCAAAGTCGAGGACTTAATTGAGCAAGAAAAATTGTCGAAGACCAAAATGGTGAAATCCCAATAGTCGAGGGACCAAATCGGTAATTAACTCCAACTCAGAATTAGGGAAAGAAGGATTAGCCTAGGGAATTATGGCCAATGCACACAAGAATTCAATTCAGCTACTTTCGTAATCAATAAACTGAATTAGGCTAGGATTGCCCCACTTTCGTGATGCATCAATCATAGTCTTTTGCACCTAAGCATTGTAAGCCTCCAAATTACCCCTATTCTCATAGTAGGAAAAATTATATTGAAATTGGTAAGGCTCGAGGTCTCCACCCAACTTTCGTTGTAATGAATCCCTCTCCTAAACTAGCAATTAATTGTGGCCATGAATCAATAACAAGTAGAAGACAATCCCCAATTCAACATAAACCCTAGGTAAATGATTCAATCCCTTTACGCAATAATCACAACTTGAACATCAAGATTAACAATAAATCCCTAATCCAAACCCATTAGCGAACTATTCACGCATGATTGAAACAAACAAAACAAAACAAGAATTTAATATTGAAATCATAACAGCGAATCTAAAGAATAAAAGAGAGAACTTTACTAACAATCCTTGAGAGTAATTCCAATCCAATCAATAATTCCAAGCTTGCAAACGAATTCAAGAAGGTAAATCTGCGTTATTCTATGCTATGGAAAACTCTAAAGAAAAGGAAAATTGTACTGAACTAAACTAGGGTTCGGAATGGCCAAAAAGACAACAAAATGCGATGTTAAATACTGGACAGCAGCAAGGTCACGGGCACCCTCACGGCCGGGATCGGGGCCCTGAGGTGTAGTGGCCGGCTGCTGTCCGTGATGGGGATCACGGCCACCCTTACGGCCGTGAGGCGACCTCTTGGTCTTCTTTCTGACTCCTTTCGTGCTCCATTGCTCCTTTCCGACATTAGGTAGATTCCTATGCTTCAAAAACTCGTCCAAGATGACTGAAAATCCTTCCTTTGCTCCTCGATCGTTCATGAATAAACTAAGATTAATCAAATGTAACACACAAACTAGTCTCAAATTCATCAAGGTAAAGGAAAGCAACAAAACTAACTAAATTATGGAGCAAATAATAGTATAAAATCATATGTATCAACTCCCCCACACTAGAACTTTTGCTTGTCCTCCAGCAATTACAAAGGGCAATTCACCTTCCAAGCACTGCAACTGATCACACTTCCTCCCTGCACAACCAAAGATACCACCAACCAACTTATACAACCTAACCTGCTTTAAGAATCATCTCAGAATCACAAATGAGTCCCCTCTCAGTCCAATAACCGGGCACCAAAATTAAGGTAGATTAAGACCCTGCATGCACATGTAGTCAGTTGAGATTATGCAGAACTTGGCTTAAGATGAGATCCTATAGACTTGCCCTTCATACTCCCATAGATCAACTCTAAAACTACATGCTAAGATCAAGTAGGTCTTTATTCTGCTTGTAATGAGGCTAAGGGTGAGTGGCTAACAAAGAAGGGGTATGGAAAAATAAACAAAGGAGAGAGTTTCTCATCTATTCACAACTTAATCTAGAAGAGATACTACAAGTGTGGACAGTGGAGCAAAATACAATTGAAAACATAAGAGCACTCTAAAACAGTGGGGTTGGACACAACTTTTCTAGCAACATGACTTGCACTTTTATTCATCTTTTTTTTTTTTCTTTTCTTTCACAAACTTTTCATCACTTCCAAACTTTTTCTCTAACACCAATTTTTCTTTTCTTTTCTTTCAATCTTTTTTTTTTCTTTTCTTTTCTACCATCAAACAACTTTCTTTTCTTCAAAACAAAACAACCAACTGATTACTTTCACCAAACCCCCACACTAGGACAAAGATAGCAAGAGTAGTTTTAACAAAAATAAGCTCCAAAAACAAATCTCTTCTAAATTAAAGAACAAATGCTACATTCTCTCTAAGGGTGGATGGAAATATATGGCTAAGGCTAAGGGTTTAATAACAGGGGTAAACAAGAAAAACAATAACAAAGAATGGGTTAAGTGCTTAGCACTTATTAAACTAAAACAATGCTTAAAAAGGGGACAACTAGGGAAAACAATTGTTATAAAGGGTAGGTTTAAAAGTTTGGCTAACAACAATGGCCTAAATCACTTCAAAGCATGCAAACTCTAGACTTCGCTATGAGAGCACTGAGACAAGCTATGACAAGACAAATATCACCGGAATCCCAAGACAAATATTACTAGAATCCCACATAAGCCTTCAATAGCAATGCATAACCCACATAAGCCTTCAATAGCATTCAATAGCAATGCATAACCCACATAAGCCTTCAATAGCAATGCATAACACACAGGGGAAACATTTAGGTTAGAGGTTAACCCAACTTAGAGCTGTCAAAACGGGCCAGCCCGGCCCATACGGGCTGGCCTGTCTCGAGTTGGTCGGAAAACGGATCGGGACGGGCTGACCCGTTTTCCCACAGGTTGGGATTTTGCCAACCCAACCCGTGTAGGCCGGGCTAAACAGGCCAGCCCTTTAATTAATTTTATTTTTTTTATTTTTAATGTTTTGAATGAATACTATTAAAATTGTTCTATTTATATAAGTTGGGAATTGAGCCCCTAACCTCTTAGTTAATTAAGAATTAAGGCCATTTCTAACTAAGCACATCAAACCTTTTGAACAAACAAAATGTATGTTTATATATATACAGATTATTCACACACTACACATACAAGCACACATATATATAATTACATTTTAATTTTATAAATAAACTTTATATTAATATTTATATAAAGATACAATTAATTGTATTAATTAATACTAGTAATAAATTAATATTAATAAATTTTATATTAATATTTATATAAAGATACAATTAATTGCATTCATTAATACTAATAATAAATAAATTTAATATAAATAAATTAATAAATTATATATTAATATTAATATAAAGATACAATTAAATGTATTAATTAATACTTGTAATAAATATAATATAAATAAATTATATATAATGCTTGAATGATCTAAATAAATATATCCGTATATAAAGATGTTCAACAAAGGTTCTTTGCATAGTTGGTTTCAACTATGGTAAGTTATGTGAAAGGTTAAGGGTTCAAATCTTGTTAGCAACAATATTTTAAAATATTAATACATTTACACAATATATTTGAGGGTGGAGGAGAGTTGGGGTGCGGGTGGGGGGTGGGAACACGGGCTATACAAGTTGCCCGTCTAACCCATGGGCCAGCCCGTATAACCTGTGTTCCCACCTGGGTTATACGGGCCGGGCCGATGGGTAGGGATTTCTTCGACCCAATCCGTCCAAAAGCACGGGTAAACGGGCCCAACCCGACGGGTTGGGCCTGTTTTGACAGCTCTAACCCAAGTATTGGCAAGAGACTGAATTAAACACAAGCTTCTGCCTGCTTACTGAATTAAACACAAGCAACAAGCTTCTGAGAAGCAGAAGCTAGGCTGCAAAACAAACCACCAACCAGCAGAAAAGGAAAGTGGTCACAACAACCACCAGTAGAATACCAACAACCACCAGTAGAAAGGAAAGTGGTCACAACAACCACCAACCAGCAGAAAGGAAAGTGGTCACAACAACCACCAGCAGAAAGGAAAGTGGTCACAACAACCACCAACCAGTAGAAAGGAAAGCCACAACACAAGGAAACCAAACTATCCTAAAGCTGCAAATTGAGTCCTTATCCTAAAGCTGCAAATTGAGTCCTTCAAGCAAAATTCATCAAAAATTTCAATTTCAAAAGTTCATCAGAAATAGC